>NW_005369676.1:509071-509814 GCF_000412655.1 Myotis brandtii | reverse complement strand
ATTCTGATTATCTCCCGATGATTCAAACGTCGAGTTGCGTGGGCCTGGGCCGTGTGCAGTGGGAGCCTCCCACCACCCTAGTGTCACTGAAGAGCTCTGACACTAAGATGTGTGGTTGTTGTGGGTTGGTTTGAACCAGGCTCGGTCAGAGTCAGTGTTGCCAGCGCTCAATGTGGCCTTGTGAGCGCCCTTAGAATCAGGGACCCTGCCTGCACCGTGCTGAAACAGGGACCCCCCTGGAGCGTGTTGAAAATCAGCGCCCCCTAGCGTGCGCCATGAGTCAGAGTTCCCCAGGAATCCAGTATCAGAGTTTCTGTTGCTTCGCGCGACCTCGCCTTGAGAATCAGGGTCCCTGTGTGCCCTTGCACCAGGAATTGGAGTCACTGGCTCTTAGTATGAATGCACAGGGAATCAGGATCTCAGGCGCAGGTGATAAGAAACACGGTCAAGTCACTGGTGCTTGGTGCTGCCTCCTGCCCAGAGAATCGGGGTCCCTGGGCCTGTGCTCTGTGGGACAAATTCCCGGTGTTCGCACAATTGCTCCCAGCCCAGGGCTCCTGGAGCAGGCAGTGCGAGCAGGACCAGTTCCTGGTGTTCTCGCGATTGGTCCCAGCCCAGGACTCCTGAACCCGGCCCTAAGCGGGATCAGTTCCAAGGTGCTCGCGCACTTCCAGGCTAAAGTTCCTGTGGCAGTGCTGAGGCCCCGGCAAGGGGTGGGTCTATCAGTTACTATGGCACTGCCC
>NW_005369676.1:495365-508885 GCF_000412655.1 Myotis brandtii | reverse complement strand
CTCTGTTTCCCAAGATGGCGTGGTCGCTGTGCCTGGGCTGGCCGCCTAGGAGTGTCCGCGCCGGGAGCTGGACTCCGCCGCCTAAGACTGCCCGGTTTAGCAGCCCCTTAGAAGACCTGCAATCTAACTGTCCCTAGCTCATAAGCACACACACCACACACGTCCACACACTCCTCTATCACTTCCTTGCGCTCTCACACTCTCTCCCTCCCTACCTTCCTGCTGGTCACCATTTTTCCACATGGAAGCTTTTAAAATATCCACAGAAGGCCACCACATCTTATTTTATCCAAGCTCCGTCTAGTTCTTTTAATTATGCTTCATTTACTATGCTAATAGACCTTCTGTTTTTTACTCTTTTCTTTGAATAAGATCTGCTTTGTTAAAGTCTGTTTTAGTCAGGGTTTGCTGGAGAAACAGAACTAATAGGGTGTATTTGTGTGTGAGTGCGCGCGCACACGAGAGAGAGAGAGAGAGAGAGAGAGAGAGAGAGAGAGAGAGAGAGATTTTTATTGATTTTAAGGAATTGGCTCACATGATTATGGAGGCTGGCAAATCCAAAATCTATAGGGTGAGCAGCAGGCTGGAGAGATAAGAGAGCTGATGTTGCTGCAGAATTCCCTCTTGCTTGGGGAGGCCAGTCTTCTGGTCCAGGGGTCCTCAAACTTTTTAAACAGGGGGCCAGTTCACTGTCCCTCAGACCGTTGGAGGGCCGGACTATAGTTTAAAAAACAACTATGAACAAATTCCTATGCACACTGCACATATCTTATTTTGAAGTAAAAAAACAAAACGGGAACAAATACAATATTTGTATTTGCATGTGGCCCATGGGTCGTAGTTTGAGGACCCCTGTATCTGGTCTATTCAGGGCCTCAAGTGATTGGATGAAGGTTGCCCACATTATGGAGGACAATCTGCTTCTCTCCAAGTTACCAAGTTAAATGCTGATTTCATCCAAAAACACTCTTACAGAAACACCTAGCATAGTGTTTGACCACATAGTTGGGCACTGTGGGCCACCCATGCTGACATGTAAAATTAACCATCATAATATCTATCTTGACAATATGGTGCATAGACATGAGCACAGCATACTGGGCACTTAACTACAAGGCTCTGTGATTGGTGAGGAGTGTGAATTGTGTCACTTTTCACTTTTTACACACCTCTGAGCCAGCCCTCTCTGCTGCTTTCACATGTGGACTGGTCCAGGTTCTTTGCACCTCAGAAGCAGATGACCATGAGATCAGATATGCATCATATGCTATTTTTTCTTCCCATTATTCTGGTTAGGTTTCTTGAAAGAATAATTTATACTCATTTCTTCCATTTCCTCATGTGTTATTCCTTAACTTTTTCTGTCTGGCTTCTGTCTCCACTCACTATTTCTAGTTCCCAAATTCAGTGGGAGCCATGGCCCAGCATTCCCCACCCTCTGAAGCACTGAACACTATCACTGTCCCCCCATTGGAAACCCTTCCTCCCTTGGCTAATAAGATCCACTTCCCCTTCTGTTCAGTTTAATAGCTTGTAATGACTGTATGTCAGGCACTGCTTGGTGCTGGGGACACATTTGTTCTCTTGACTGTCTCTTCAGGTTACTTTTGTGGCATAGAAGAAAGAGCAGAGTAATATGTGGATTGCATAAGAACTCCATAAAATATGCATTAGCTATTAATTAAATACTGAGTTTCTATAAAGTGCAAGACCTAATGAAAGGGATCCACCTCAAAACAAGTAAGATGTGGCCTTTCACCTTAGGGAATTAAAGGGCGATAAACATGTTCACAAATAAGTACATTATAAAGTAGAAAGTCAAGAGCTTTTAAAAAGATCTAATTATATGCTATAAGTCAAGATCAAAGGAAGGAAACCTACTTTTGGTCTTAGGAAATAACATTTGAGTTGCAACCTGAAGTGAGCACGGGATTTGAGCATGTAGAATAGGAGAAGGCCATTCCAGGCAGAAGTAGCTTCAGGAAAAAGGCAGACCTGTGGGAGGTGAGGTGGAAGGTGCACAGGCTGATTGTGGACGGCCGTTAGTTTCATGCCAGTTTGGCATTTTTTCAATTGTTTAACAGGGACTTAGTGCAAATCTTTTGGCAGTGACATAACATAGTAAACAATGTGCTTTAGAAGGGTCCTCTGATAGCCACTAAAAGACCTGGAATGAGCAGTGAGGGTGCCTGATCAAGTGGCAGGAAATGGGGCTGAGTCAGAGGGCTGCCTGGAGAGAGAAGATTAGGGAATTGGAAGTCTGGGCAGAGGGAGAATTGCAGGGGATGGATGGATGTGGGAGAGGAAGAGTCAGGAAAGCTCCTGGTTTGGAAATTTGGTGACCGAGTTGGTGCTGCTTTTACAGAAATAGGGTATTTAAAGCTACATGTGTTTGGGTAATGTGGATTCAAGGAAGAGGTAAGACTTTTTCATGTAAAAAGCCTGGATATCTAAAAACCATTGCTTGTATTCTGTTTGTGAATGAGGTACCACTGATGAGATACACTTCTGCAAGTTTAGAAGGTCAAGTGTGTTGAAAGCCACCTTCCCAACCCCTTCTCTTGGTTTCTGCTGGCATGAAATATTGTGTGTGTGTGTGTGTGTGTGTGTGTGTGTGTCTGTCTGTGTCGATGTTCTGAGTCAAGAAGCAGTTGTGTCTGGTGGCAACAGCCTGTTTTTGACTTCCTGATCTCTAGATCTTGTTCATAGGTATATATTCTTGACACACTGCTCCAGGAGTAGTTAAGAGACAGTAGTGCCCAAGTATTTTCTTCTGAGAGTTTTTCCAACAAGTTTGAAAGCACCTAATGTTTGTGTCCCTCCACAATTCACATATAGAAGCCCTAATCCCAATGTGATGTATTTGGAGGTGGGGCCTTTGGGAGGTAACTAAGTTATGAGAGTGGAGCCCAATGATGGGCTTAGCACTCCGACAAGAAGAGGCAAGAAAGCTACCTTGCCTTCTGCCATGTGAGCACAGAGGAGGAGACAGCCACGTGCAGCTGGGAGGAGGGCTCTCACCAGAACCTGACCATGCTGGCACCTCATCTTGGACTTCCAGCCTCCAGAAGGGTGAGAAAGAAATTTCTTCTGTTTAAGCCGCCCTGTGGTATTTGGTTATGGCAGCCCGAGTCAAGACACAATTAGTATTACCCTCAATTAACCCTTTCCTGCTGAACTGGGTTCTGCTTCTTTCCCTGAGCCCTGGAGCCCAGTGTAAATCCTCAATTGATGGGGGAAGGCACAAGTGAAACCCATGCCAGAGCCAGAAACGCTGACCCAAAGGATAAACGGAAAACGTGTCATGAAGGGTAAAGGTGAGGGTCTGCTAACAATGGTCAAATGCAGTAGAAAAAGTAGGGAAGATGAGGTTGAAGACAAAGCAGATGTGAAGTTTGAAAGTCACCTTGGAGGACACTATCTCACTGAGTGGCAGAAACCAGGCTGCAGAGAAGACTCTGGACACCGAAGGCAAAGGGGCTCTCTCACGAAGTCCCTGTTGGGAGGGGTGAGAGGACAGTTCATGGAGGGGGTGGGGGAGGACAGATGCAGTTTCTGGTTAGGGTGGGAGTTTACAGCAGTACACATTAAAGCTACTTAATTATAACTATTTGTAATCCAAATAGCCTAGAAATTTATAAAATATGAACATCACTTAAAGTCCCCTTTACAATAGCATCTTTTAATTTGAAGAAGAAATGAATATGAGATAATGTCTAGTTTCGAGTCTCCGTGTTTTTTTGGTCAATGATCACTTTTTTATTTCAGAACCCTTTGTTAGCTCATCTCACAGGCATGGACTTTCTTACTTCAAAATGGATGTAGGCAAATCTATCCAACTGACCTGCTGAGCCTTCGTTTCATTTATTTTCCTAGTTCTCACCTGTCACGTTCCTCAGGAGCTGAGGATTCACATCCTCTTAGCACCCTGTCTGGCTTGCAACATTGCACTAAAATTTCCTTGACTCCCTAGAACCTACTGACTAAGCTGCTAGCAGCTTGAGGGCAGGATTAGATTTTATTCTTCATATTTGTGGCAACCAGTATGGTGCTCAACAAAAGAGCAGTAAATGATTCAGTCACTGAACAAATACCAATTTACTGAGAATCTACCCACTGAAATGGGGTGAACAAGACAAACACAAATGCCACCAATATTGCATTTTGTGTCATTCACGCTCCTCTGTGTTCCTTCTAAGTGGTTCCCAGGAGCTCAGCTACTGTATGTCCCTGAGTGACAGCAGGGTGTTAATGTTGCTCTCATATAACGAGTCCAATTAATGTTGTGATGAATAAATTCCCCCTGAAAGGGCGAGGGCTACGCCCTCCATCTTGCCCTGGATCCTCCATTTTTGGGCAGCAGCCATTAGCCATGTGCTCAGCAAGGAGCTTCTTCCCGGAAGCCCAAGCCTCTGCTAGCCACACCTAGGATTTCTTTAAACTAACCAATGATAATCAAGGGAAGTGCGCGCCATAGATATGACCACATCCTGTGTAACAAGACCCCGACTTGCGCCTGGCCAATCAGCAGGGCCCACAGTTCTCTCTCCTCCCCTTACTCCAACCCCCCTATAAAACCCCTCTCCCCACAGAGCTCGCTCTCTTCTCTGCCTCCTGTCGCTGCGTCAGTGAGTGTGGTGGACGGGGAGCTTGAGCTAGCTCGAATAAAGGCTCTTTTGCGTCTTGCATCAGACTTGGCTCCCTGGTGGTCTTTGGGGACCCTGAACATCGGGCACAACAACCCTAGCCTTTGACCTCTCAGGAGCTAAAGGGCTTTTAATGTAATATTTGATGATCAGACCAAAGACTATATGGCCAATAGCGATAAGAGTGAGAAAGAAATGTCTTCTGTTTAAGCCGCCCTGTGGTATTCCCTGTCTTCCATGCGACATTACTTTCCATTTGTGATCCATCACTCTGTACATGCTGTGGGCTATCACATGTCACATGTTGTCTTAGTTTATTCAGGCTGCTATAACAAAGTACCACAGACTGAGCTAGCTTTTCAGCAATAGAGATTGATTTCTCAGTTCTGGAGGCTGGAAGTCTGAGTTTTGGGTGCAAACATGGTTGCCTGAAGGCCCTGGTATGGGTTGTAGACTTCCGGTTGTATCCTCATGGGTAGTATAGGCCAGCAATCTCTCTGGAGTTTCTTGTATTAGGGTACCAATCCTATTCATGAGAGTTCCACCTTCATGACTTAATTGCCTTCCAAAGAATCTATCTCTTAACACTGTCACATAGGTGTTAGTGAAATAGGAAGTTTAGGGGGATATAGGCAGGTTTAGGAAATTTTAAAAAATTAAAGGTCCATGGAAAAAACACAGGGCTACAGACTGGGAGAAGTTACATTTCCATAAGACAAGGAAGTAGAAGCAGCAGAAGTTACATTTCTATAAGACAAGGGAACTAGGAATAACAAAAATTCTATATTTACAAAATAAAGGAGGAAGAAAGCCCAGATGGAATGGGAGAACAATGAGGGAGGAGGGCCTCCCATGTCCCATGTGATATTTGACCTTTGAACTCAGGAGTTGCTATAGTAACCAAATCAAAGGGAATATTGGCCAATCAGAGGGGATATCAGGACACGGACTTGCAGCCCTTATAAGCCTTGGAAACAGGAACTCTGGCGGGACTCTTGCCCTCCCCACGTGGGAGTCTGTGCTGTGAGATTCTTTCCCCTTCCCCACGTAGTTCTTCAATACATTTCCACCTTTGCTATACCATCTTCACTCTGTGGATTCATTCTTCAACTCTGACAAAGAATCCAGGAACCATCCTTCCCAGGGGAATACCACGTGTTCCAGTCCAAAAATCCAGTATCATTAGGATTGAACGTGTGAATTTGGGGAGGACACAAACATTCAGACTATATGCTCTGTTTTTTGTTTTTTTTTTAAAAAAAAATTTCCAAACTAAAAAGTAAATGGACTTGGAGAATAGACAGTGAGCCATCAATTTGCCAAAAAAGAGCCATCTGAGGTATGGACCTGACTTATTTAACACACATCTTGAAGACAATAAGAGCGCATAGAAACCCACAGGGCTCTTATATCTTAATTGCCAGATATATATCAAAACATAAGTCAAAGCCTCCAGTGTAATCTGAGCATAAAGTACTAAGGGTCCAAGTTCACACTGCTTATCTTGAATCTCCCTCTGCATCCTCTTTGTGTATGTTTATGATCTTTGCTCTCAAGCTACCCGCTTTTACTCCTACAACAAATGGTTAACCCAAATCTGGCCTCTTTGTGTCTCACTGTTTTTTCCGTCTGAGCGCCTACTGCCTTGTGAAGAAGTGAATTTAGAGTGCTTTAGAACTCATCAAATAACCAGAGCTGTTGATCAATGTTTCACTCTCAACATCCATGTTTCTGTCTCTTCCTCCCTTCCTCTCTCTCTAAAATCTGTAAGAATATATCCGCAAGTGAGGATTAAAAAAAATTATCCAGAGCTGCCCTCCTCTTGGTGGCTGCCCTTTGGATGGGGGATAAGCTCTTATTTGTGTGTCATTTTTATTAAACTGTTTAACTTAGGATGCCTTTGTTGGAAAATGGCTCTGGTTCAACCCACCACTGCGGCCTCCGCATGGTTGTGCCAGCAAGCAGCCCCCCACCAGGTTGTCCTGCCAGGGGGTCTCATCCTTTGCCGAGCTAGGGAAATAGAACAAGGCCTTTCCCCTCCACCCCAACACGCTCTTTTTCAGGTAAAAAATAAGAAATCGTTCTACTAGCTAGGCATAAGAAATTACCAAAGACTGCATTTGAAAAGCAGTATCTGAAGAAATCTAAACACAATTTGATACTAAATTTAATAATTTTTACTAAATTTAATGCGTTCTACTAAGTCAACCTTAAAATTTTTTTTGAGTTAAAAAGCTCAAAATGGAGCCCTTCAGAGCAGCTGCTCTTAACACAGGCAGGAAGATGTGACAGGTTTGATCCTTTCTGAGGGAGGGGCTTTTTGCCTGCTGTACGGAAGCCTCCCCTTCTGCTCCAAGTGCTTAGCTAACAGCTCTTCTCCCCCACCATTGGTGAAGAGCAAAAATAACTGTCCTTGATGCGGAGTCAACATAAAAAGTCACGAAAATAATTTTCCCCAAATTTCATGACATTTATTTCCTTGAGGCTTGCTTCCCTCATCCTGCTGAATTCTACACATTAGCATAACTTGTATTTCAGAATTAAACAAAGATCTGGGATGTGCTGCCTCTCAGTGAGCAACATTTTTTCTCAAACTAGCCATGCAAAATATAATGGAATAGAAACAAATAATGACAGGTCAGAAGAGCTTTCCATGCAAATTCTAATGCAAACATGCAGCTGGGCTTGGGACTTCTTTCTTGGGGCTGGTCCAGTCCTGGTTTCTTTGGTGTTATTCAGTCCACTGTTCTTATAAATTCAAAAAAACACTTCACGTTCCCTTATAGGTCCTTTTGAGGGTTTTTCTTAAAGCAGTGATGGGAGCAAATAGAAAAATTTCCATAAATCTCATTGTTCATGATAACCACATCTGACAGATTTTTAAGAAGTTGCAGGAAAATAAGGTTCCAAGCTTTCATCCCTTCTATGGTTATAGCCTCCTGTGTGGTGTTTCCTGTAGCTGCTCCTTCTTTGCATGGCCTTGGACCCTTAGTACTTTATGCTCAGATTACACTGGAGGCTTTGACTTATGTTCTGATATATATCTGGCAATTAAGATTGGCAAAGGGAAGCTGAGATGGCTGACACATGTTCCCTGCCTTACTGGGACAGGAATGTAAGGAATAAGTGAAGTGAGTGCTACAGGGAGGTAAGTGGTAACTGTAAGGTTGAGGGTGCACAGAGGAGGACAACAGGGTTTCTACTTCAGCAACTGGGAGGAATGGGATGCCACTACTCAGGCAGTGACTCAGGAGTATTAGGGACAGAAGATGAGTTTGATTTTGGAGGTTGACTTTGATGTCTTTTTAAGATGTACAGGTAAGGTAGCCAGTTTGAAAAAAAACCCTAGAATACAGGACAAAGACTAAAACCAGCATGCCACTTGACACCTTGATGTTCAGTGTTTGCATCATGGGAGGGAAAATTGATAGAACGTTCTGTCTGCTACTTTGGGGACTCCCTAGGTCAAATGCATGTTACATTCATGCAGTAACTATATTTGTTTACTGTGTCTTTTATGTATTAGCTACTTTTATATTCCTGAATTCTTTGTTATTCCATGTTACAAAAAGCTGGGCAACATAGAGCCTCATGCTTTGCCCAGGTGAATTAATCACAGTGATACTCTGAACATTCTTTTGAGTTAGTTTCCCAATTCACACCTACCTACCATGTATTTCAAGATTTTGCTTAAGACTTGTTCCTACTGGAAGCATTCCGAAGCTAGCTCTATTGCAGGAATGAAGACTTACCATCCACATTTCACACCACACTGCTGCATGTGCTCAAGAGGTGTCTTTTATCTGATCTCTCCTGTGTCACTCTAATGGGGATCATCTCACCCCACACCCCCTAATAATTGCTATGAGGATAAAATCGTTGAAAGCACAAATACAGTGCCTGTGGAGTACAGTTGACCCCAGGCCAAGGAAATACCACAGCCTAATGCATCTGGATTTAAGGAAGGCTCCTAATCCAGTCTTTCGTGATATATATATATATATTTTTGTAGATGAAATAGAGAAATGTATCTGGAGAACAGGCTCCTAATCCAGTCTTTCGTGATATATATATATATTTTTGTAGATGAAATAGAGAAAAGCTCATAATTGCTGGATGATCTTTCTATAAAGATGCAGATTAAGCAATTTATCAACCTGATGGACAGTCACTAAGGAATGGCCCATCAGAGGTCTGTGCCTCATTCCTTGCTTCCCCATACATATTTTTTCTAAAATCAAGTTTGAGTTATGATTTAGATGAGCACATAGGTGGCATATTCATCCAATTCCACCATGTCACTACATAATTTGATACTAAGTTCTGCCAAGGCATATTCCAGATGTCTCTGTTTTTCCTCTCCATCCTCCCACCCCAACACTACCTTAATTCAAAGCCTTTGTCTCTCTGGTCTGATGTAATATTACAGCAGTTCTCAACCTGTGGGTCATGACCCCTTTGGCGGTGGAACGACCCTTTCACAGGGGTCACCTAAGACCATCCTGCATATCAGATATTTACATTACGATTCATAACAGTAGCAACATTACAGTTATGAAATAGCAACGAAAATAATTTTATGATTGGGTCACAACATGAGGAACTGTATTTAAAGGGCCAGAAGGTTGGGAACCACTGTGACATCATGTTTTACTTCATCTTCTATCTGTCCATGGGCATTGGCTTTCTCAAGCAGAAAGATGGTGCAGGACATAAGGCCCTATAGCCTGTGTAGGTCATGTAACCACTCTACACTCTATGTTCGTGTCTAAATGTTAACCCAGAGCTAAGAGCCTGCAGAAAATAAGCTTAGTCATCTGAGGACTTGCATGAAGTGGGCAAGAAGCCAAAGGAGCTGGCTTGGGCCTGCATCTGCCAGGTACCAGCTCTGTGACACTGTCTACCAAGCCTATCTGCCTCATTAGTGACAGTATTATGATATTCCCTGCCCTGTTATCTCCTAGAGTGATGAGCACCACATAAGACTGAAAAATGCTAAATAAATGTTGAGCACTATTATTACTAATGTTTTATCCCAATCTCTTTTTAGCCAATCAGGTAAACCTTGGGTATTAATACTAAAGACAAGCACATTAACTTTTTATTTGTTATGCACCAAGTTCTTTTTCAACATTATCTTTTTAGTGTTTACATATTCTAAAGTACTTTAAATTGGATTTTTGGAAGCTTGTGGTAAATTCTAATTATAGCAGAGAATTTTCACCAGGGGAATTTCTGTGTGCTTATCAGTTTATTCCCATCATAAGGAAAAACATTCATAATAAAATTATTTGCTATTTTGATTTATCCAGCTGTTAATGTGAAAAGAAGCATTGACTGGGCTACCCTAATCCCATAACCAGATAAAGACACCACAAAGAAAGAGAATTATAGGCCAATATCTCTGATGAACATAGATGTTAAAATCCTCAAAAAATTCTAGGAAATAGGATCCAGCATTACATTAGAAAGATCATACACCATGACCAACCAGGATTTATTCCAGGGATGTAAGGCTGGTACAATATCCACAAATCAATAAATGTGATACATCACATAAACAAACTGAGAGACAAAAATCACATAATCATATCAATTGATGTAGAAAAAGCATTTGACAAAATCCAATACCCTTTCCTGATAAAAACTCTCAGCAAAGTGGGAAGAGAGGGATCATATCTCAACATAATAAAAGCCTTATATGACAAACCTACAGCCAACATCATACTCAATGGGCAAATACTAAAATCATTTCCCCTAAGAACAGGAACAAGACAGGGATGCCCACTTTCACCACTCCTGTTCGACATAATACTGGAAGTGCTAGCCATAGCGATCAGACAAGAAGAAGAAAGACAAGGCATCCAAATTGGAAAAGAAGAAGTAAAATTGTCATTATTGGCAGATGACATGGTATTATACATAGGAAACATTAAAGACTCCATCAAAAAACTACTAGAACTAATAGATGAATTCGGCAATGTAGCAGGATACAAAATTAACACCCAGAAATCTATGGCTTTTTTATACACCAATAATAAACTCACAGAAAGAGAAACTAAAAAAAAATAATCCTATTTACCACTGCAACAAAAGAATTAAGATACTTATGAATAAATTTAACCAAGGAGGTAAAGGACTTGTACTCAGAAAATTACAGGACACTGAAAAAAGAGATAAAGAAAGACATAAACAAATGGAAGAATATACTGTGTTCATGGATTGATAGAATCAACATCAATAAAATGTCCATACTACCCAAAGCAATCTATAGATTCAATGCAATCCCCATTAAAATACCAAGGCATACTTCAAAGACCTAGAAAAGTCTCCAAAAATTCATATGGCATAAAAAAAGACTCCGAATAGCTGCAGCAATCTTGAGAAAAAAGAACAAAGTTGGAGGGATCACAATACCAGATATCAAGCTATACTCCAAAGTCACTGTTCTCAAAACTGCCTGGTACTGGCACAAGAACAGACATATAGACCAGTGGAACAGAACAGAGAACCCAGAAATTGACACAAACCATTATGCTCAATTAATATTTGACAAAGGAGGCAAGAGCATACAATGGAGTCAAAACAATTTCTTTAATAAATGGTTTTGGGAAAATTGGACAGATACATGCAAAAAAGTGAAACTAGACAACCAACTGACACCATACACAAAAATAAACTCAAAATGAATAAAGGACTTAAACATAAGACGGGAAATCATAAAAATCCTAGAAGAAGCCATAGGCAGCAAAATAGTAGACATTTGTCGTAGCAATATCTTTACCGATACAGCTCCTAGGGCAATGGAAACTAAGGAGGAAATAAACAAATAAGACTCCATCAAAATAAAAAGCGTCTTCAGAGCAAAAGAAAGCATCAACAAAACAACAAGAAAGCCCACTGCATGGGAGAACATATTTGCTATTGTTATCTCTGATAAGGGTTTAATCTCCAAAATTTATAGGGAACACATACAACTTAACAAAAGGAAGATAAACAATCCAATAAAAAAATGGGCAAAGGACCTAAATAGACACTTTTTGAAAGAAGACATACAGAAGGCCGAGAGACATATGAAAACATGCTCAGAGTCACTAATCGTCTGAAAGATGCAAATCAAAACAACAGTGAGATACCATCTCACACCTGTCAGAATGGCTATCATCAACAAACTACAAGTGCTGGAGAGGATGCAGAGAAAAAGAAACACACTTGCACTGCTGGTCGGAGTGTAGACTGGTGCAGCCACTGTGGAAAACACTATGGAGTCTCCTTAAAAAATTAAAAATGGAACTTCCATTTGACCCAGTAATCCCACTTCTAGGAATATATCCCAAGAAAACAGAAACACCAATCAGAAAAGATATATGCACCCCTATGTTCATAGCAGCACAATTTACCATAGCTAAGATCTGGAAACAGCCTAAGTGCCCATCAGTAGATGAATGGATTAGAAAACTGTGGTACATCTATACAATGGAATACTATGCTGCTGTAAAAAAGAAGGAATTCTTACCATTTGCAACAGCCTTGATGGAACTGGAGAGCATTATACTAAGCGAAATAAGTCAGTCAGAGAAAGATAAGTATCACATGCTCTCACTCATTTGTGGAATCTAATGAACAATATGAACTGATGAACAAAAATAGAACCAGACTCGGGTTGGTAGTGGTGGTGGTGGTGGCGGTGAGGGCATGTGCTGGGGCGTGGGGGTGTCCGGGGAGAGGTCAATGGGGGGAAAAAGGAGACTTATGTAATCTTTAAACAGTAAAGAATTTAAATTAAAAAAAAAAAAGAATTGACCCCTCTGTATTCTTAGAAGCTCCTTAGAGACTTTCTTTGCGTTTGATGCTTGGTCTAAATTAACTTGTTCTTTTAGCAATTTTTAAAGAAGGGTACATCTGACAAGACATTAATATCCAAAATGTATAAAGAACTTATAAAACTCAACACCAAAAACCCCCCACCCCAATCCAATAAAAAAATGGGCAAAGGATCTAAATAGACACCTTTCAAAAGAGGACATTCAGAAAGCCAAGAGACATATGAAAACATGCTCAAAGTCACTAATCATCCGAGAGATGCAAATCAAAACAACAATGAGGTACCATCTCACACCTGTCAGAATGGCTATCATCAACAAATCAACAAACGACAAGTGCTGGAGAGGATGTGGAGAAAAAGGAACACTCGTGCACTGCTGGTGGGAATGCAGACTGGTGCAGCCACTATGGAAGACAGTATGGAGTTTCCTCAAAAAACAAAACATGGAACTCCCATTTGACCCTGTGATCCCACTTCTAGGAATATATCCCAAGAAACCAAAAACACCAATCAGAAAGGATATATGCACCCATATGTTCATAGCAGCACAATTCACCATAGCTAAGATCTGGAAACAGCCTAAGTGCCCATCAGTAGATGAATGGATTAGAAAACTGTGGTACATCTACACGATGGAATACTATGCTGCTGTAAAAAAGAAGGAACTCTTACAATTTGCAACGGCATGGATGGAGCTGGAGAGCATTATGCTAAGTGAAATAAGCCAGTCAATGAAGGAAAAATACCACATGATCTCACTCATTCATGGATAATAAAGACCATTACAAACTTTTGAACAATAATAGATACAGAGGCAGAGCTGCCTCAAACTGATTGTCAAACTGCAGTGGGAAGGCCAGAGAGGGTTGGGGGGCAGAAGGGAGGGGAGTAAGAGATCAACCGAAGGACTTGTATGCATGCATATAAGCAAAACCAATGGACATAAGACACTGGGGGGGTAGGGGAAGCCGGGGTATTGTCAAGGGCGGGGAAAAAAAGGACACATATGTAATACCCTTAGTAATACTTTAAGCAATAAAAAAGAAAAA
>NW_005369676.1:493967-494746 GCF_000412655.1 Myotis brandtii | reverse complement strand
AGGGGTTGGTAGTGGTGGTGGTGGTGGCGGTGAGGGCATGTGCTGGGGCGTGGGGGTGTCCGGGGAGAGGTCAATGGGGGGAAAAAGGAGACTTATGTAATCTTTAAACAGTAAAGAATTTAAATTAAAAAAAAAAAAGAATTGACCCCTCTGTATTCTTAGAAGCTCCTTAGAGACTTTCTTTGCGTTTGATGCTTGGTCTAAATTAACTTGTTCTTTTAGCAATTTTTAAAGAAGGGTACATCTGACAAGACATTAATATCCAAAATGTATAAAGAACTTATAAAACTCAACACCAAAAACCCCCCACCCCAATCCAATAAAAAAATGGGCAAAGGACCCGAGTAGACACTTCTTCAAAGAGGACGTACAGATAGGCAGTAGATATATGAAAAAATTATCAAGGTCACTAATCATCAGAGAGACACAAATTAAAACTATAATGAAATATCATTTCACACTTGTCAGAATGGCTACCAGCAACAAATCAACAAACAAGTGCTGGTGACAATGTGGAGAAAAAGGAACCCTAATACACTGTTGGTGGGAATATGACTGGTGCAGCCACTGTGGAAAGCAGTATGGAGTTACCGCAAAACATTAAAAATGGAACTGCCTTATGACCCAGTGATTCCACTTATGGGAATTTATCCTAAGAAACCCTAAACACTAATTTCAAAGAATATATGCACCCCTATGTTCATAGCAATGTTATTTACAACTAGAGGCCCAGTGCACAAAAATTTGTGCACTCGGGGGGTCCCTCGGCCCGGCCTGTT
>NW_005369676.1:476435-493711 GCF_000412655.1 Myotis brandtii | reverse complement strand
GAGCGCACTGACCACCAGGGGGCAGCTCCCGCATTGAGCATCTGCCCCCTGGTGGTCAGTGTGTGTCATAGTGACCAGTCATTCCCAGTCGTTCTGCTGTTAGGGTCAATTTGCATATTACCCTTTTATTATATAGGATAGCCAAGATTTGGAAGCAGCCCAAGTGCCCATCAGTAGATGAGTGGATAAAAAAGCTGTGATACATTTACACAATGGAATACGATTCAGCTATAAAAAAGAAGGAAATCTCATCCTTTGAGACAGCATGGATGGACCTCAAGTTTATTATGCTAAATGAAATAAGCCAGTCACAGAAAACAAGTACCATATGATTTCACTTATATGTAGAATTAAATGAACAAAATGAACTACCAAGCAAAATAGAGACTCATAGATAGAGAGCAGGCTGACAGCTGTTTGGGGGGGGTGGGGGGGGGTGTTGTGTAGAGGAATGGAAGGATTGAGAAAAAAATGGAAAAAAACCCATGGACATAAACAACAGTGCGGTGATTGCTGGAGAGTGTGTGTGTGTGTGTGTGTGTGTGTGTGTGTGTGTGTGGTTATAGGAAGGTGTAGGGGAGATTAATGGTGATGGAAGGATACTTGACTTGGGGTAGTGAACACACAATACAGTGGACAGATGATGTGCTGTAGAATTATGCAGCTAAAACCTGTATAATGTTGTTAACCAGTGTCACCCCAATTAATTCAACAAAAAGGAAAAAAAAAGAGGGTACAAACCTGAGATGTTTCCAGAGCCTGCGTATTATCTGAGAATGCCATTTTGCATCTCAGTCTTTACCTCTCAAATCCTTTTTTCATTGTCCTTTGGCATTTAATGGCGATACACAATTCCATTTATTTGTACCCTTACGATGATTCTGGGGTCACCACAATTTGTGATCCTTTATATGGAAGCCTGTTATTTCTAGCTGAATGCTTGCAGCAGTTGCTTCCCAGTGTTCTGAAAAATGTCATTAATAGGTACTCCAAAAAAGGGGGTGGGTCCTATAATCAAATAGGTTTGGGAAACGTTAAGTCATACTAGTATATACAATGCTATGTATGTTTTGTGATTGTAGGATTGCTAATGTGCACAGTGAACCTCCAACACTTATTTGGCATTTCCCAAATGTATTTAACAACAGGACTCTTTTGAGTTCATGGAAAACAGTAACATCCTAGAAAGTGTTCTGCAAAGCCCATTTTGGAGTATGCTGGCTTATAATTTTAATTACATTTATTTATTTATTTTTAAAATATATTTTTATTGATTTCAGAGAGTAAGGGAGAGGGAGAGATGGAAACATCAATGATTCGAGCTCACAACCCGGGCATGTGCCCTTGACCAGAATCGAACCCAGGACCCTTGAGTCCACGGGCCAACGCTCCATCCACTGAGCCAAACTGGCTAGGGCTAATTACATTTATATTTAAACTCTGGAAAGGGCAGATAGTGTCAGGCGTGGGTCTCTTTTCATCATTTGGTTTGGTGTGCAATACAGGATTCTTTTTTTCTTTTTAATAGTGGTAAAATAGACATTAAAAAAAAAACTAATGCTTTAACCATTTTTTTAAGTGTACAGTTAAATGGCATCAGGTACAGTCACATTATTGGGCAACCATCAAGGATTTCCTTTGAAATTACTCAATTTTTCTTCTCATATCAAAAACGTTTTCTTAAATTCACTGAATAGTATGTATTTGCCAGAGCACATACAAATAGCATCTATTCACCATTTGAGCACTGGGAATACAGAACATAAGAACTTGTTTTCTGTTATTGCCTTTGTTCTGGGCGTCCTGCTTTCCTCCTCAGGAATTGTCTGGCAGAGACAGCACTCTCCTCCACTTCCCTGCTACCAGCTCTCATATCCCTTCAACCTGCATTAGGAGATGTTTCTCAAGTTCGCCCTCGACAACTTGTTTTTTTCTGCTTTGATAATGTTTTAAATCACTGCATGTATTTCAGTTTTTTACATTTCTTTCTTTTTCCTTTCTTCCTTCTTTCCTTCCTTCTTTTTTACCAATCTTTTTAGCTTATCCTTATCTTTTTATTTCTGCTTGCTCTTGATGGCTTTCAGCTTCATAAATACTATGTTTTCTCAAATCTCACTAAGAATAATAGAGAGGTTTCCTACAATGTGTTTTACTTCCTTTACAAAATAACTTTCCAAGTTCTGCTCCTCCAGGTGATCTTTCCTTTTTCTGAACAATGTTTACACATGGGCTCCCTATAGATTTTTCTCCTTACTCTCCCTCAACTGAAAAGGGACTGTCACTGTTGGTGAATCTGAAAAGCAGCTTTTCAGATTTACCTATCACTGACTGGCAGGTTTATATCCATTTCTCCAAGTCCACTCCTCAGAAGAGAGTTAGCATTTGTGTAGTGCAAGTTTGTTAAGATTTTCCTTACCTTAGCTCAGACACTGTGAACAAACAGGGTGGAGTACAGAAACAGCTAGACTCCTCCCGGGCACTGGTCCCCAGGCGCCTTTTGCCAGCATTACCCAAGCCTTGCCCTCCCTTCCCGACTTTGCTTTGGGTACAGAAGAGGCACCATTGCCAGGCCTGCCCTACTTCCTGCCCGAGGATTCTGTGTGGTGCAGTTTCCAAGTGTTCAGAGACTGAGAAATTCCAGAGGGGAGGAGCTGGAAGAGGAACAAAGGGCAGCAAGGGGCTATCGTGCGAGCACTGCGTGGGTGGCATGCCAGCTGCTCTGCTTCTGGTTGGGGCACACTTTGTATTTCTTGGTGTGAGCGGGGGTGGAGGGAAATGAAGGGTCAGTACCCCATGTATCCATGTGTACCCAGGATGGGTGGGTCACTGGCATTTCTTCGTCTGGTCTCACCTATTTCTGAGCTTGTAGAAATTCTCCCATATTCTGTGAATCAGTTGAACATGTGTCCTAGTTCTGGGGATTTTTAATCTTGCCTTTTTGCAGCATCATTGGTCACTCAGTGCAAAGCAGAAAGAGGCTTCTAGCAGATGCCATTTTAAAGTCTATAATTAAATTCTTGACTTTGATGGTGGGAAAACCCCATTAAATAGTTTCTTTCCTATTATTAACACACAGTGATATGGTGTGCAATAATGTAAGGCAGATGGGTTCAAGATAAAGATAGACATGATTTAAAACCCAGTTTCCTTATTTATCAGTTGCTGGATCTTGGCACATCACTCATAAATTGGACCTGCACTTATTTTTGTAAGTTCATAATCCAGCCAGAGAAATATGAGTTCAAGTCTTACCTGTTCTGAGTCCATCTATATATGCCTAAACACTCAGAAGAAAACCAATGCAGTCAATAACAAGTACTTTGGAAACCATACTTGGTTTCTTGGTTGTTGCAAGGGACTTCCCCAACTGCATTTTCAAAGTCTAGTCTAGTGGTCTTAAGAAATGGCAATCACTTAAAAGAACTATATGTGTAATCTTTCTGAAGACTGCCACAAACTAAAATAATTTTGCTTTTAATGAAGTCTCTAATCAATTACAGATAAACAAAACTGATTTAAAAAGTTCAACAGGAAAGTGGCTGGACTAAGGAAATACCCAGACATTAAATTTAACAACTCTCTATGCTCTAGTGTTTACTAGCTCACTGAGTGGATTTCCATATGTTAAAAAATCTGCCAAACAGACTAAAAGCTAGCTTAATTAAAACACTTATTTATTCCAAGTTCCATCCATTTACGGTTTTTCAGAAATTATTACAGAAATGAATACTGAAATCAGAAACGAGTGTTAACAGCTGTAGCATTTACAACAAAGTTAATAACTACATGACCTTGACTTAAAAGATTCAAGGTGTTTCTGTTATTCAGAATCCATGAGGAAAGTTTCCAAGTCAAGATCCAAGTCAGAGACGAGGGCACTTACAAAGTCATCAGTAGAAGGGCACTTCTGAAGCATACCTGCGAACAAAGAAAACATCAGCTAACACATCACCCCCAGATAATAAGGAGGGACAAAGACTGTACAAATCAAATGTCTGGACAAAAGTAGATTGTGGACGTTAAGAGTACACAAAGTACAGTTGGTGGGAGAACATAGGGAGGAAGATGAATTCTGATGGAGAGATTCAGAGGCTGGATTGGGATCTGAGTAGAATCTTGAAAGATAGGGAAGATTTAGGTTCAAATTAGGGCCTTCCAGGTGGAGAAAACAACAGAGGAAAGGCAGAAGGGTGGGAAAATGCAGAATGTATGTTGACTACTAAGTAGTCTTGTGTGGCTGGACTAAAGGTGGAAGAGGCCCAGGGAGAGACAGAGTTCAGGGAGGGAAGGGTAACTGAGTCCAAGAACAAGAGGAAAACCAGTAACTCGTTATGTTTAGGTGCTGGACAGTGTGTGTGTGGGTGTCCAAGTGCAGGCCTCCCGACTTTAGTCAGCAGTGAGAACAGAGTTCAGGTAGGCCTAGCACTGTACACACCCAATCCACGAACTTCCATTGCACCTTTGAAACCCACAAACAGGAGGGTGTTTTCTTCCCTGAATACACAGCAAAAAACGAATTCAGAAGGACCCACAAACAGCTGAGACAATCCCACCCTGCTTCTTTTTAGACCTCTCATCACACCTACCACCAACCTGGCCAGGACTGTGAACATATGGGAAATAGCCCAAAGACTTGCTTTGTATGGTGGACATAAAAACAGCAGCTCCAAACACATACTTGTAAGCCACCAACTAGACCTCAAGTAGCTAAGAACAATAATATTAAAATATTTCAACTATAGATCAAAATATTTTTATTCTCAATCAAGTTCAAATTCTAGTATCTGCATCTCAGGAAATATCTGAGAAATAAGGAGCAGCTACTGGAAGAAAATTCCATTGCTATGTCTTATTTGCAAAACTAAAGTTCAAAATACAATTTTCTTTTTAGAGTAAAATAATCTCTATGGATCAAAGAAGGCCTTTCCTTTGGCCCAGCTGTGTTAATGATTGAAATGTTGAGTCTTTCCTGATTGCCAAAGCTGCACATTTCACGTCGTATCTAGATGGGAGGTTATTACTTAAGTAGATTCAATCTGATGAATAAATCAGGTTTCAGGACTTTCCTATGTGCCAGGTTTCTTAATACAGAGAACAGTTGTAGGCAAAAAGTGGCTTTCAATCAAATGAGTTAACCTATTACACCATTTTAGTCCTTTTAGTATGTGAAACATTCTATAACTAAATGACTGGTTGTTTATGATTAAATGACTAGAACTTTCAGGAGTTAAAACCCTTTTATTCAGAGCAGACGTATTCAGTTACACATGGCCCTCCTGTCCCTTTGAAGTGGTTCATTTGAACTCAACAAACAGCCAATATAAATATGACCTTGCTCTGTCCTTCTTAGCAGACAGACCTAGCTAGCACACATCCTTCTTCTGTTTCCCATCTTCAATCATTCCTGCATCTCAGAGAATAGCAATTGTGGCAACAACAAAAGAAAAACATATACACTCATGGCTTTTTAAAATAAAATCTGGTCAAAGCTAAATGGTTTGGTAATTTTGTATGTTATGTGATTGCTAAAGATGAAGTTTCAAAAAAGAGGAAATCAGAGGGATAAAGAATAGTTACTGGGGCAAGAATTGTCTTGGTATATTGTTATGATATCCTCACTTTAATTAGGTTTAAATGTTTTGCAAGTGTGCAACTTCTACACAGAATTAAAAGAAAAACCAATGTTTTCAGGTAGTTCAATAAATAAGAAAAACTGAAGCTACCTTTTATATGTGCATAGTAAAAAAACTTCCCAAAACTCTTTGATTTAAAAAAAAAAAGCTGACAAAAATGTCCCTTTTGTCTTCAAGTTTAATCTTCAAAGGGTGATGACTAGACTTGTAGTTTCTTAGGAGCCCCTGGGAAAAGGTTGGAGCTATTAAGTCCATAAGTGGGTGGAGTTTACAAACATATTTCACTGTGGAAATCACCTAAATTAGTGAGCTACATGGATTGATTTTGCCAAAAGGACTGAAACAAACAAATGACAACTTTACAACCAAAAAAAGAAAAGTGTTGACAGCAAAGTAAGAAAGACAAAATTGCATTAGGATGCACATTGCACATAGTTCATACAAAGGAAAGTATGATTTTATCTATCTGCCCTCCTCAGATGGATAGAGAG
The DNA here is from genome assembly GCF_000412655.1 of Myotis brandtii. NCBI lineage: Eukaryota > Metazoa > Chordata > Mammalia > Chiroptera > Vespertilionidae > Myotis > Myotis brandtii. The sequence continues at coordinate 487,587 of NW_005369676.1, read as the reverse complement.
TATATATAATGAGTAGCTGAAGACTGATGATTTAATTTATTTTTCTCCTCATTTTACCTGAGAGGCAAATGGGCTAATAAAAGCTGGTACAAGCCAGAACATTTTCAGCTACACTGCTCTGCTCAAACTAGCATGTTTCATAACCTTGAAGTACTAGGGCAATTATTCTAGGCCTGATGAAAATAAATTAGTATAGCAAAAGGATTCCAAGACTGGTTTTTGAAGCTATAAAGGCTTCCAAATTGTACTATGTGTTGTTCTCTCTAGTGACTGCTGACATAGAGCTGGGAATAAAGTGAGGATAAAAATACCAGGTATGAGGACCTTACTCACAGACGGCTGCCCTAGAAAGGGTTTGTTGGAAAGACTGCTATCAACACAAACAACAGTGATTATGGCAGCTATCTGTTGAGCATTTACTGAGTGCCCAGCAAGTGCTAAGAGTATTGACTCATCTGATCCTTAAAACACACCTGTGGCCCTAGCCGGTTTGGCTCAGTGGATAGAGTGTCAGCATGTGAACTGAAAAGTCCCAGGTTCGATTCTGGTCAGGAGCACATGCCCGGGTTGTGGGCTCGATCCCCAGTGGGGGACTTGCAGGAGGCAGCCGATCCATGATTCTCTCTCATCATGGATGTTTCTATCTCTCTCTCCCTCTTCCTTCTTCTCTGAAATCAATAAAAATATATTAGAAAAACAAACACAAATGTATTGTAAAACAAACAAACAAAAAAACACACCTGTGAAGAACCCATCTTACAAATAAAACAATGGAACAAGAACAGGTCACACAACTGTGGTCGACAGTTAGACAGACATGAGCAGAGCAAGGACGATGGGCCAGGTACAAAAAGCCCTGGGTGTCTAACAAAGGACAATTGTAGGGTGGGATCTCATCCCCAGGATGACTTTTCTTCCCCTGGCATATAGCTGATCACATGGTTTGGACCCCCTGACCTTTACTCCCAAGAGATAACATCTAGGTCTCAGTTGTATTTCAGCTCCAGGCTCAGATAAGCAACAAAACCAGCTACAGCTGATCTCAGGACCAGCTGCACTGAATAATGACCCCCTGCCCTGGTGTCCACCAATCAATCAGTGGAGACTTAGACCCTGGAAGGACACACCTGGAAAACTGCTGAATATTCTATTGAGGTCGTCCCCTAAAATCTCTACCCTTAAAACCCTTGGGACTGAGGACCCAGCATGGTCCCTTCTCCCTCCCCCACTACACCCCCAGGCATGTTACTATTACCTTCCTCACTCCCAAGCTCGAAGGGCCCTTCCTTTGCCTCTACAACTTGATTCATCAGCACACTTTTACAAATTACTTCTACTTCTGCAATTTTCCAAGTAAATGTTCTCTTATAGTTTGCATCTTGGCTCTGAATTCTTTTTCAGTCCAAACTCAAGTACTAAGGTTGCTGAACCCAGGTCCTGTCTGACCCCACCAGTCTAACAACTGGTGCTGTTCCCACCACCCTACAATACAACTAAGAAGTTTCTCCGTTGTGCCCTGGCAGTCTGGTTCCAGAGCCCATGCCCTTAAAGCATGGTGACATATTGGAATTTTATAAAATAATACACATAAAAAGTCCATATTTAAATATCAGCATCCTGGATATGACAACAACCAAATGTGTGGAGAAATTCCAGAAAACAAAATATGTCTAATAGATTCCTGATGCCACCCATGCCTATATGGACCCAACTCATCGTATTTACTGCTTTGAAGACAGAGGCAAAATGCCCATTGCCTTTTGGGCACTTTGGCTGCTGTACTATGGAGTACACTTCATGAGGAATCACAACCATGTACTATGTAACTGGAGGTGGGGAACAGAGAACACGGTGAGCAGCCTCTGCTGGAAAGGCAGGAAGGTGGTACAGGCAAAATGGCTTTGCCCGGCCGTGACTGGGACAGGCACTCGTGTCACGACAAAAGCCTCTTCCTCTAATGGCACAATAGTCAGCCACGCTTGGCTGATGCAGGAATTCTTTTCTGGGCATAATACTGGGAGAAACAAGTGCCTAAGAGTTTTGCACTTAAGGATGTTTTCTGGGTGGCTTCCAAGTTTCTGTGGTAACCCTTTGCAAACAGAAGCCCTTACATGTTTAAGGGACTTTTAACCATGCATATTTCTATGCTTTCACCAAGAAAAAATTCTGTCAGCCCCAGGAAAACTTCAATACATGTATAAAGCTGCAAGTTCACACCCTGTTATTTTGTAATATGTAATATAGAATCTAACCAGACCATCGTTTAAACATCTGTATGTACTTGGCATGAACTCTTTAACCTCTTGAGTACCTGTTTAGATGTACAATTAATACAATTATTTGAAAACCTGATTGAGAACTACTGGTTGGCAGTTTCATTATGTCTCTAAGCCACCCTGAAAATGATGGACTCTCTTTCTAGCCCCCTTTACTAAGCACCTGGGATGAAATGTTCTCTGTGTCATTTAATTTTGAGAATATGGGAGATTATTGGCATAATAAAAAACATTAATATTATTTTAAGCTTTGGGAGAGAAGTAGAATCTCCTATTGCTTAACACCAACTGAGGGTGCCCAATCAAACAAAACTGTAGTTGAGTTTGATCAAGGTTTAGTGAAAACAAAGAAGGGTGAATAGAAGTAGCTAACAGAAACTTTGTAAGGGTTTTTATATCCAAGCATTCATTCACTCATTCACTCTATGTGTACCCGAGTACCTAATGTGAACATAAGGCTGGCAAAAAGATCACATGTTATTTATTTGGAAGAAACTATGTGTAAAACTCACTAAGAATCCTCCTTCTAGAAACAATGCTCTCATGGTTCTAAATGTGTAATTTCCAAACCAACAACCTGGGGTCACCTGGGAACCTGCTGGGAATACACAGTCTTGGTCCCCACCCTAGACCTAAGGAGTCAGTACCCATTGGGGCAATGCGTCCGTCCGGTGAGTCTGATGGACCTGAGGAAACCGATTTATGTGGAAAATGAGGCAAAGTTTCTCTCAACTGAAAATTATAAATTGAAAAATATTGAGCAAGAAATATGTATTGTTTTTTTATTTAACTAAACTAAAAAAAATATTTCTCAAATGAAATAGGAAACAATTTTATGAAACAAAAATAGGATTGTTTGGGACACTGTTCAAAGTTATACTACCAAGCCCCCAAAGAGGTGACACAGCTGTCTGGAAAAGCACCTAAAAGGATCATGTGGCTTTGGCATGAAAATAGCCTTAAAGCCTGGGGAGGAGGAGGAAGCCAGAAAGGGAGCTGATGCCAGCTGTGAGAGGACGGGCGAACACTGTGACCATGGACTTGCTTGAGAAGTCGCCCAGACAGGAGGGCAAGCTTTGGAAGTTAGCAGCAATATTTTTATTTTAAAAAAGGAGCAGAGTCTATTTTGATTACTAGAACTCTGTGGGAAACAGTGTTTTGTGTTTTTCAGTTACTGACTCTTTTGTGAGGAAAGCTCAGAAACACATTTAAGAAGCTTCCTTTTAACGCAGCGATTCTGGCTGTTCTGAGTCTGAGGCCTGTAACCAAACTTTAGTCAGGCAGGAGCCCAGAGGGAGCCCAGGATCACCTTTCCCAGGGAAAAGGCCACAGGTCAGCACAGGCACTGGGGCTTGTGGGAATGTCATGAGTTCTGAGAAAATGGGGTCTTCCTAGGGTGTGCCTGGCACCCTCGCTCTTTAGGGGTTCTGAAATGGATGCCATGCCTGGCTGCCAAGCTCCATGCAATACTACAATAAACAGGACCTACCCATGCCTCACTCCACCTAAGACGGAAAGTCTGCTCATGCATTGATGGAGACTAGAACACACTGAGTACCTGTGTGCCAAGCACTGCGTACTAGGCACCAGGCACAAGGATCTGAGATCTGATTTCTGTTCTCAAGAAGTTCATTACCTGGGGAGAAAACTACAGAAATACTGTTTATGTAGAACAAGAGTGCATATGCAGTATAGACATGGTGCAAAAGAGGGAGTGACTGATGAACTGCAGGGGAAGGGTCTTAGGGGACTTCATGACCCCTTGCTGTCAGGAGGCAGAGTTTCTGAGAGTGAGAAGTATATGGAGACTGAGCCCACAGATTGGGGGTGGATTCTGATCCAGGCTGGAAACAGTGGAGATAGATCAAGAGAGGACGACTTAGTGGAAACCACTTGTTTTTGCAGTCCAGCACCCTTTTCCCTTCTGGTTAGAGGGCTAATTTTCCTTTAGATCTGTGGTTCTTAACTGGGGGTAATTTTGCCCACCTCCTTTGTCCCCTAGGGGACATTTGGCAATGTCTGGGGCTATTTTTGGTTGTCACACAGAGGGGAGTGTTCCTGGTGTTTAGTGGGTGGAGGTCAGGGAAGCTTGCTGAACCCTCTGCCATGTGGTGCAGACACCTGCTGGAGTGCCCCAAGCATCCCTGCCCTCACCTTGCCAGCTGGGCCAGTACATGTGTTCTTCCTACAATCTGCATCAGAAGCAGAATGACAAACAGGTATGAAGATGACTGGGACTCGTCCATCCTGGCACCAGCACCCTCAGGAGCACATCTGTTCCTTCTACCAAGAAAGTGAGCCCTGTTTTGACATTTCCTTTTGATTTTGTGGCCTCTTCCGTATTGTTCCTCAGAGGTCCTTTTCCGCTTTGGTAAGGCAAAGTTGGTTCTGTTTCTTTTAAGAAGAATCCCCATTGAAAAATGATCAGATCACAAGTCATTAAAAGGGATTTAGTGATGCCTGGGGACAGTGACAATTTTGTTTAAGGCTCAATGTTCTAGACCCAGGGTATGGACCAGAAGCAGGTTTTGTTTGCTTTTTTCATTTAAATGACTATGCCTTTATCTCCCTCTTCCTCTCTGGAAAAAGAAAAAAAAAAATATATATATATATAAAAACTTGAATGTTAGATTTCCTCTCTCCAAGTTTACTGGGGATCTGAGAGTGTTCCTGGCCAAAGAGAGAAAAGGGTATTTTGGTGCCTCCCAGTCTTGATCAGGGTTGGTGGGAGGGGTGATGAGGTCTAGAAAGGAGCAGGGTGGGAGTGTCTTCAGCTGTTTGTAGGTCCTTCTGAAACTCGTTCTTTGCTGTGTATTCAGGGAAGAGAACATCCTCCTGTTTGTGGGTTTCAAAGGTGCAATGGAAGTTCATGGATTGGGTGTGTGTCCAAGGCTCTACAGGAGAGGTGAGGGTTGACTGCTCCATAGTTTGGGTCCAGGTGGACATAGTCCTGACACCTACCAAGCACTTAGAGTCAAAGAAGGCCAGGAACAAATAAGTCATCAGTTCTTTTAAAATTAAAGCTAAAAGCCAATTGTGCTCTTACATTTCAGACACAGTCTGATATTTGGTTTAAGTTAAGGTATGCCAGTCAGGTTTATATTTAAGACTTACAGGTATCATTTATTTAGGCGCAGTTTGGTGGAATAAGAAGAGCCTTAGGCTCCAAAGAGGAAATGTCCTGGGGAACCCCTACTAGGAGCTATGAAAACCATCAGAGTTAACTACCATGTGGTTACCGGTAGATAGTAGTAAACAGCCTCGTGGTATTGTGCAGGTTAGAATTTTAGGCTGAATGGAACATTATCTGGCTCAGCATAGCATTTTAGAACTTAAAATTTCAGTCTAATTTTCCTTTTCTGACCACACAAAAGTTTTCCTTTGAAGGGTTGGCAAGGAAGAATAGAGAGGAAAGATAAATTCTTTCTTTTCAAAAAACTTTAGTCTTCTAAAGAAGACGCTATATACCCTTCCAGTTAGAGCAAGGGGCTGGTGAGCACTTGCTCTGAGTTAATCTATGGCACCTCTGACCAGTCTCTTAACTCCCAAGGCCTCATTTCTGCTAGAAGCAACCTGAGGAAAGGTAAAATGTCAGAGTGAAGTGTCAGGTTTGAAGCTCATAAAATTGGCATAATGTCATCTACTTTGCTAGATTATTATAGGGATTAAATAAAATAGTGCATTTAACAGAGAGAAAATGCTCCGTCACTGGTAACATAACAATCAGATCCAAAGGTTTATGAAAAGCTACTTCCCAGTTAGGAGTTGAAGGACAAGGTCTAAAATTTTAAATATTTAGGACATTACCATCAAACTCACAATCACAAATATCTGGCTAATAAATTACTGTTTGTTTTACTTTTTTCCTACTTTTTGCAACCTTCTTTTTATAGAATAACCATTTATCTACTAAAAGAAGGAACCAAAAGATTAATTACAAAAGTCAATTCATTTTTCTACCTGTTAGCTGTGATAAAAGGTTATGAAGAGGTCATTGGGATGATGGGAAAGCTCTGGAAATGGATAGTGCTGACACAAGACTGTGAATATATAAAATTGTAAATGCCACTGAATTGTACACTTAAATATGGCTAAAATGGTATATTTTATGTTACATATACTTCACCATAATTTTTTTAAGAGACCTAAGTAGTAAGATAGACCCTCTGATTTGCCCAGATATTCATCTCTCTGTGCTACCCTGTCCTCTGCTACCAAACATAATAACTGGGAGATACTGAAAAACAGATTGTCTATGTGTGAAAGGAGTATCTGTGTATTCCCAACACTATCAATTCTAAAAACCCATCATGATAGTTAATGGCTATTATTTAAGCTGAAATAATTATACGTGCCAAACTCAGTTCAGAATGATTAAGAATTAGAGTACAAAGGCAGGCCTGGCAGTTTGAAAAGTCTAAAGTGTATTTTATGAGATCAGAACTCTTATTCCAGATCAGTCTCTCCCAAGCCTAGGGCAACTGAATGGCTCACCTTCTCTGCTTTGAAGTTTTTCTCTGCTACAAGGCTGTGGTTACGCACACCGTTTTCTAAAGGTGGACTCTCACTATCTATGATCAGTTGCTGAGAAAATGAGGATATCAGCCAGAAAATGAAATTCCTTTCCTCCTTAGAACTGAAAAAACTCCATTGGCCCCTAGGCTGGGTTAGTATCTGTTGGTGTTCAAATAGGAGGTTCAGTTCCTGACTGGACTGAAGCAGAGCATCTGGACTTCCTGCTAGATGAGGCGGACCCACCAAGTGGAGGCCCACATACATGCTCTGTTTACAAATTAGTTTATTTCAATGTCATCGCCAGATTGAATAATTCCATTTACAATTACATTTCTGGGTTACAGAACATTGTGCCTTTTGAAGTTCAATGTCTTCCTTAAACAAACACACCCACACATTAAACATGTACACACCCTCTTAAAAATTCAGTACATTTACAAAAGGGAGGTCTGAGCCTTGAGAATGCAGGTGCTCGCTTCCATTTATTTCTTCCAGAAAGCTCTCAGCTCTTTCAGAGGCTACACTGAGTAAATAGCCAAACAAGCCAAAGATTAGAGATTCTATTTACTTGACTATTATTGTGGGTTGCCATTTACTTCTATTATAGAAACCATGTAATCCTAGAGCCACTAAATTTTAAAAGTCTCATTCCATAGTATGCTTTCCTTATTTATTCCTGTTACACTGTGCAAGAAAAGGTTTCTGCCAATGAGAAAAAAGTTGGTTATGTGTTCAAGCATTCTCATTCAAAAAGCTGTATTTTACTATAAAATCACTTTCATGTATGTAAGGCAATGAATACCTGGTCAATTCTAGTTAGTATGTCACCTTTCAGATTTGTCCCCATGATTTCTTGCTCAGTGAACTAAAAAATATTTTCTTTGTGCATCAATGTATTCATGACAAGGCAACTCAGTTACCAGAAGCTATTAAAGAGCAAAGGGGAAAATGTAGTGGAATATATGTTCAACTATTTCCAAAGCAAAAGATGCCTGGTAAAACCTGAAAAAGAAGTTGAGATTCCCTACCAGTCCACATAAGACAAGTAGAAATGCCTAAATTTGAATCCTAGTTCTACCACTTGCTACTGCATGATCCCTTAGATTGTTTAGGTAATTCAATGAGGTGATAGTGCAATGTGCTTAGCACAGTATCTGGCACATCAAAAGCACTCATAAAGGTGTTTAGCAGTAGTTATTGTTATCATTCTCATGACTGTTATTGTTGCTACTTGGCTATTATTGTGGGTTGCCATTTACCTCTATTAGAGAAACCATGTCCTGTCCATTCAACTCTGTAAATATAAAAGTAGTAGAAATTAGTCTTACTGGTTAATATCCAACAAAGTATTATTTATTCGAGGAAAACCAGTACACAAGGCTACTGCAGCACTTTAGTAAAATTCTGATCCTAAAGTGAAAACAAAGTGTGCATGAAAAAAAGGCAAAAATGAATGTGGTGCTGAGATTTCAGTTACTTTGAGTGTCTGATTTAAGATTTTAAGAATGTTTTAAAAAATGTTTTGTTTAAACTGCTTTTAGGAAAAATGTAAATGGAGTTTAGCTGTCTTCCTGACCCTACAGCTTAATCAAACTAAACATACATTTAGTACTTTAAGAAAAGAGATTAAAAAACTGAACATGTGTTACTTGACATTGCATAAATTATGTGCTAGGATAGAAAAAGAACTCTTGTTATTCAAATATTTGATATATATAGACTCTGAGATAAAGGAGTAATTATTCTATTAAAACTTTAATGTAAAAATAAACTATTAGGTAAAAACATTCAGTTTAGGTATGATCTAAATCTAGTTTAATTACTAGCAAAATTACATAACAGACAAAAGGAAAAAGTTTCTTTTAGAGATAGTTGAAAAGACTCAAACGCTAGAAGGTATCTTGTAAATGATCTTTTAGGAAATGATCCAGTCAAACCAAGAGGAATTTTCCTGTCTCTATGATCTCTGGCAACATTTCAAACAAGAGTTAGTAAGCACGTCTTCAACTAAATTCAATTATTCCACTAAAATCTGCTCTAGGTCTCTATGAGCAGATTTTACCTTTTATTGGTACAGTTTTTAAAAGTAAATTCATCAGTGTGCCCCCAGCACTGGTCCTACCAGAGATACTTATGGCTCCTTGATTCCTCCGCCCCTGAAACTCCATGCCTCAGGGTGTCAAACTAAAAATGTAGATCAGGAGCTTTGGAGGAATGACATATGCTTTCCTAACCGGTTTTTAGCCCATTGCCAACAGACACACTTGTAACCACATGTTAAGGACACCATCTGTAAGGATCATTTTTAAAGAAGATTTTATGATGTTTTCATTAAGCAATCAAAAGAGCTAAAAGAATATTATATACATTCTTTTATAAAGTAGCAAATGACATAATCTAAAAATGGAATCGTTGTTATATTTCTTGGAATGAGTCTACTATAAGAAAAATACCTGGGAAAAAAGCTCTCACCTCAAATAGCGTCAAACTCCAGAGACATTACCTCAGATGGCTACACCTATGGAAGAGGGCTCATCACATTTACATAGCAAGTAGAAAATGACAGTTTATTATACTGCTGAGTGAAAATGATCAAAATGAGCACTATCCACCCAAAGTCAACAGCAACAAAAGAGTTTACAAAGAGTCTACAGCTCCAAGAGGGGTCAGGGTGGAGTGCTGTGAGTCAGCAGATGCAGTGGGCACCTCAGGGCTTTGAAGACAAAATGGCCTGGGTCAGATCCTTACTATGCCATGTAATAGCTCTGCAACACCACACTTTCATTATGTCATTGTCCCTTGACCTTCCCTGCCTGGAAACCTCCTTTGGATATGCCGTTTAAAACAGATGATCTGAAATCAGTTAGGCAGGAATTTCTTAGGCCCAGGGTTTAATAAGAGGTGCTCTACTCTGGCACCAGTGCATGGCCTTCGGTCTAATGGGGTCCTTTACCCATCCCTTCCACCAAGCTGTTTTACAATCAATACCCACTTGCCCTGTGGACAGAACCAAGGCATTGTACTGAAGTGAAAAGTATACCGCTGACTGGTTAAAAGTTAAAATTTGGTTTAAAAAGTTACTTTCCTAGAAGCAAAAATTATGTTGGTTGAATTTAGTAATTAGAATATTTGCAATAAAATGTGGGGGAGGGGAGAAATCCAAGGATAATAGAGCCTTCTGGGTTAGTTTAGTAGAAGAAAAGAGCTATAGTTTTTGGTAAAAGCTGACTTCTTTTTATTGGGCGAAAGAGATCAATATGCCATGTGGTTTCTACCACGCTACATTGTAAAAATTAGAGAAAATACTCATAAGTTTCTAGTATGGTAGTATGCAGTTATCTACTTGATGTATTAAGAAAACACCATAACCCGCAGGAATGACTTATTCCTGATGTTCTAGGAATATTTAGAAAATAAAAAAAAACTACCACTTGTTTCATGAGGGCATTTCACTTATAATATCCACACATTATCTCTTCTTTTATCTTTATCTTTGAAATACTGACCTTTTATTTGGCTTTAGTTCTTTGTATCTCAAATGCTACTCATCTGTTTGGTTCAAAGGTTGACCTTTAGTTTCTATTTATAAGCAAAGAACATTTGAGTAGCTACTGAAAGGGAGGGTGCCTCTGGTGTTTAGAGAATGTCCCATCTTGGGATTAGAGTGAAATTATTTTGATAATGCATCTAGTGAAAGCAGGCTGCAGACTCCAGGGTCTGATGCCCACTAATATAATAGGCACATATAGAGCCTTCCTGAGGGTTGACATCCTGACTTAGGTTTGTACCCTCAGATATCACCTTCCCCAGTACTCACCCCCAGTGGCTCACCTGGTAACCCAACTAGTGCTAAGTACTAAGGTAGCTGGCTTGGGGAAAGAGGGGCTGACACCAGGAGTCCTGCAGTCCTCAAGACCTGTGTTCTCCTGCAGACTTCTGTCCCCACATGGGAACCTTTCTGCAGTTCCACCTCCCAGAGGGGGCTCTTTTTTTGTAATTCTCACAGGATGCTATACCCCTCACATAATACAGGGTCTGTATATTATTCTTGTTTCTCTGTCCCCAAAGTGCTTGGTTAGCAGTCAGTATTCAATAAATATTTGCCAAGCTTAAATGAATTGTTATCAACAACTGAAAATACTTTTTATTTTATTTTTATTTTTTTTAATATATTTTATTGATTTTTTACAGAGAGGAAGGGAGAGAGATAGAGAGTTAGAAACATCGATGAGAGAGAAACATCGATCAGCCGCCTCCTGCACATCTCCTGCGGGGGATGTGCCCGAAACTCAGGTACATGCCCTTGACCGGAATCGAACCCGGGACCCCTCAGTCTGCAGGCCGACGCTCTATCCACTGAG
>NW_005369676.1:471005-476318 GCF_000412655.1 Myotis brandtii | reverse complement strand
TAATGTCACAGGAAGGCCATAGTATTCTGCCACCCGTGAGGAGTAAGCCCAAGTTGCTGTTGGATGTGTTGTACACAGAGAAGCCATTCTTCAGGCGCTCTGCTCTCTCCACAACCAATATGAGGACTTTATTAAAAAAAACAAAACAAAACAGTAGCTGGCAAAAGTATTAATTCGTTATTATCAGCTTAGCCACATCGTATGCTGTATGCGCATTCATTTTGTTTTTCTTGGCGTTAATAATTGCCTTGATTTTCTGTTTGCTTGTTTTTTGTTTTTTTTTAAATATATTTTATTGATTTTTTACAGAGAGGAAGGGAGAGAGATAGAGAGTTAGAAACATCGATGAGAGAGAAACATCGATCAGCCGCCTCCTGCACATCTCCTACTGGGGATGTGCCCGCAACCCAGGTACATGCCCTTGACCGGAATCGAACCAGGGACCCTTCAGTCCGCAGGCTGACGCTCTATCCACTGAGCCAAACCGGTTTCGGCTGAAAATACTTTTTAATTTTTATTCTATCAGATTATTACCTAACCCAAGAATATTAAAATAATGTATTTTAACAAAAAACAATATTCTAGACAGCTAATGAAGGTGGGGTAGCTAAAAATAAATAATCCTGGAAGCCAACGTGCACAGGTGCCTCGGAGAGGAAACATCAGAGGGAGATGTTGAAGGCCAAGGCCCGAGGTAGAGTTCTGCTTCAAGTTAGTCCTACTTTAATTAAGCCCCAGGAGTTGATTTTCCTTATATGCCAAAGTACACTACTAATTGTCATAAATCAAGCTGCAGAATTTATCTCTAACCTTCTATAGTAGTAAAAGTATGTTCCACTTTAATGTTTGGTTCTTAAATAACTTTAATAATTTACCAGGTTGACTTGGTCTTGCATTATCTATAATAAAAATGTAATATGCTAATTAGACCGTACGTCCTTCTGGACGAAGTTGGGGCTGCAAGGGAAGCCCGGGTCCTGGGTACCAGAGGGAAGCCGGTGCTGGCAGCTGGGGGAAGGAGGGCCTACTCTTGCACGAATTTCATGCATCAGGCCTCTAGTATGAATTATAAAACATAAGGAATGACCTATTTTATTATACCTTGAAGAACAGTAGGTATGTACTGTATAATAAACATACACAGAACACAAAACATCTCATATAGCCAATGAATGGCATTCATTTATTCCATGGCTTCCTCCTCCCTGCTGATGAAAGCTCTTTGATCAAAAAAGGATTGAGGCCAGTGAAGCAGAGGTCCTGATGTGGGTGTTGTGAGGAGGACGAAGATGGAATAAGTATCAGGAGAACAAAGGCGAACCTGACAACTAGATAAGTGAGCAGACACAACAAGAAATCAGAGAAGAGGCAAGATACTGAACAAGTGGATGACAGAATACCTTTACCATGTGTATTTTTCTTATATGTTATAAGAGCTTCACCAAAACATTTAGGCCCATAAAATACTTGGAAATATTTATGTGATATAAAAATGTTCAGAACAAGGTAAAAAAACTATTCCCTTTCTAGTAATCACCACTTTTTAATGGAACGAGAAATATTTGGAAAAAATTTTTTGACCTTATAAGTATATTGTAATATTTACATAGCCACTCATTTAACAAATATTTATTGATTGCCTATGTACCAAGCCCTATAGGTGTTGGGGATATAGCAGTGAACATAACAATTTCCTTCCTTTCATAGAGTTTACACTTTATTGGGGAGCATAGACCACAAACCAATAAATAAAATATGTTACATTAAGTCAGGAAGTAAACACGTACTATAAAGAAAAAATAGAGTAAGGGGGCAGACAGTGATAGGGAAGGTCTTTCTGATAACCAAAGGGGAAAAAAGGATATGTATTTAAAACTTTTGAAAAACCCATCAAAATTCACCTGAATAATTTTCTTCCAACAGCACAATTTTGCTTGCTCGTTTTAAATCATCTTATCTTTGTGAGGGGGTTTCTTCATAAGTGACTTACGAATGTAAAATACACTCACGGACAGGCACTCAGAAGCCTTGATGCATTTCCTTTGAGCTCATCCTGGCATTCATTTATGCTGAGCCCCCATATATTCGGGGGCGCAGATGTTGGCTAAGTCAGGCAAAACCTGTCATGTCTTAATGCTTATCTCCTTAATTAAATTAAAAAAATAAAAAGCAAAGAGACATAGTATAAAAAAATAAATTTAGTAATAACCATAAAGCTCATGTACATTACTGATCTCAGACTGTGTTTGGCCTGCTAGCTTTGCCACACAATGGCCCTAATGAGGGATTAACCAGATTGCACGATTAAATGTCGAGTTCGTATTTTAAAACTGAATGTAATAACTACAACTAATTTTTAGTGCTATAAAACAAAGTAAAATGTCTTTTCTGTTAAAGTGACTGTGTATCCATTTTGACATTAGGGAAATCAATCTGGCTAGTGTTGAACAATAACTGTTTATGTAGTTTTCTTACTTTAAATGCCAACTGTACTTCTGCTGACAGGACTTACTGCTCCTTGATGGTACTGTCATATCTGTATTATACGAATAGCACAACAGTAAAGCCACATGCTAAGCACATTTGGCCTATCAGGTTATTAACAAAATAAAAGCATCCAAATGCTCATTATCTAAAGATGCTGTGTTAACAAGACATCAATTGTTAAAAGTAGACAAAATCGTTTGTGTTAATTTGAATAAATGTGTCATCCTGTCAATGAGAGCTGGCTAAAGCAAGAATGAATCTGCATTGTGACAAAGTGGGTTTCCCATCATTAGAACTCTCTGCAGAAGTGCTTCCCAGAGCTAGTTCAGTACAAGGCCCCTTCAGTGCTTCAGGAATTGAATGCCTTTGACTTAGGAGCTTCTTGAGCAAAATTCTACACAGTGGCTGAATTGTTTTAGGACAGTGGGCCTACTTCTTGCTTCTATGTTTTTATCATATCCTTTCTAATACCTCTCACTTCAGTTGCCCACTACTCCCATTGCTCTGAGCAATAGGTCCCCATGGCTCTCAGTCACCATAACAGCATGACCACCTCTCCAGCTGTGAAAGCAGGGAACTTGGGAGTTAGTTATCTTTCATTTCCTTCTCACTCATTTCCATGCCGAATCAATTCCAAGCCCTGATGCTTTTGCTTCATAAATATTTCTTAAATCATAAAACGTCTTTTCATCCCAACTGTTTATTCTCCTGGGCCCAGTCATTCTCTATCACAGGATTACTGCCAACAGTAAGGATCCTCTTCAAATCAGAACTTACCATGGCCCCTTCCTCAGCAGTCAGTGGATATTGTAAACCATAAATCTGATCTTGTCACTACCTGTCTTAAAAATACTGCCAATGCTTTCTCATGGTCCTCAGAATAAATGCCAAAAATCTTTTAATGTCTACAGTGCTCCACATGATCTGATTCCTATTTACTTTTCCAACCACTTTTCATGCCACAATTACCCTTCTCCTCCAATTCTGTGCCTCTGTGTGCCCCCGACAGGAAGTGGCAGTAGCACCGGAAATGGTGAAATGTGGCAAATGGAGTTATGGTGAAGCAAGAACCATGAGTGGTAGTGTCATTACTAAAAATCTTACCAAAGAGACTTTTTTGTTTTTATGCTTTCAATTTTAAGATAGTTTTATATTTACTGAAAAAGTGAAGATAGCCCAGGGTGTCCCATATACTTCACCAGTCAGTCCATTTCCTCTATTATCTTACACTAAAGGCCCAGTGCACAAAATTCCTGCTCTGGAGGTGGCGGGGGTGGGGGGGTCTCTCAGCCCAGCTGCACCTTCTTGCAGTCCTTGAGCCCTGTGATGGATCACCCCCACAAAGGGAAGCCCAGGCTATTTGCCGCAGTGCCACCGGCTGGGTAGCCTGGACTCCCTTTTTAAGGCGATTGATTGCGGAGCTCCATGACCGATCACCCCAAAGAGGGAGGCCTTGGCCACCCGGCCAGGGCTCTGTGATGGATTGCCCCCGTAGAGGGAGGCCCCACCCACCTGCCGCAGTGCCGCCGCCGGGTAGCCTTGGCCTCCCTCTTTGGTATGATTACAGAGCCCCCTGATTGATTGCCTTGTCGGCTGGGGGCCTAGGCCTCCCTCTGTGGGGCGATGGCGGGGTCCCCCGACCAACTGCATCGCACCCGCCTTGGCTGGCCAGTGGGTGACATAGGGTGGTCGTCTGGAAGGTTGTTCTGCTGTTTAGCCTTTCAGTCGATTTACATATTATGCTTTTATTATTACAGAAGATTGTTATGGCACACATGTCACAACTAATTAACCAGTATTGATATAGCATTATTAAGTAAAGTCATACTTTATTATTTTTTAAAATATATTTTTATTGATTTCAGAGAGGAAGGAAGAGGGAGAGAGGAAAAACATCAATGATGAGGTAGAATCATTGATGGGCTGCCTCCTGCAAGCCCCCCACTGGGGATTGAGCCTGCAACCTGGGCATGTGCCCTGACTGGAAATCAAACTGTGACCTCCTGGTTCATAGGTGGACGCTCAACCACTGAGCCATAACAGCTGGGCTAAAGGCATACTTTATTTAAAATTCCTTAGTTTTTATCTAATGTCCTTCTGTTTCTGGGTCCCATTCAGGATGTCACACTGCATCACCTTAGTTAGGCTCCTTCAGATTCTGTCATTTTCTCAGATTCCTTTGTTTTTGATGACCTTGACAGTTTTGAGATGTATTGGTCAGGATTTTTCCTGTACTTTGCCTCTCAATTCAGGTTTGTCTAATGATTTTCTCATGATTAGACTGAGATTATGGGTTTGGGAAGGAGGAGCATAGAGGTGAAGTGCCCTTCTAAACACATTATATCAAGGGTACGTCTTATCAACATGACCTATCACTGTTGATGTTGACCCTGAACACCTAGCTGAGTGTTTGTCAGTTTCTCTACTATCAAGTTACTCTGATTTTCCCCCCTTCCACACTTTCCTCTTTGTAAGAAAATCACTCTTGGAAGCCCACATTTCCAGGGTATGGGAAGTTTTGCTCCAGCTCCTTAAGGGAAGAATAACTACATAAATTATCTGAAATTCTTCTGCAGGGGAGATTTGTCTATTCTCCCTTTTTATTTATTCAACTAGTGGCCCGGTGCATGAAATTCGTGCACAGGGGAGGGGGTGTTCCTCAGCCCGGCCTGCACCCTCTCCAATCTGGGACCCCTCGAAGGATGTCCTACTGCCGGTTTATAGGAATCGGGCCTAAACTGGCAGTTGGACATCCCTCTCACAATCCAGAACTGCTGGTTCCTAACCACTCTGCCTGCCTGCCTGCTTGCCCCCAAATGCCCCCCC
>NW_005369676.1:467924-470736 GCF_000412655.1 Myotis brandtii | reverse complement strand
GCCCCCCTGCTGGTCTGCTTACCCCCAACGGCCCCGCCCCCCACCAGCCTGATCACCCACAACTGCCCTCCCCTCTTGGCCTCTAACTGCCTCTACCTCGGCCCCGCCACCATGGCTTTGTCCAGAAGAACGTCCAGAAGGTCTCCCAGTCTAATTAGTATAGATAGAGCCCTGGTGCACGGGTCGGGGCCGGCTGGTTTGTCCTGAAGGGGGTCCTGGATCAGGGTGGGGATTCCCTTGGGGTGTGGGGCGGCCTGGGCGAGGGGCCTGTGGTGGTTTGCAGGCCAGCCACGCACCCATGGGGTGAGGGTCCCCGCTGGGGGGGCGTAACCAGCCTGGGTGAGGGGCTGATGGCTGTTTGCAGGCTGGCCACACCCCCTTCAGGGTGGGGGTCCCTGCTGGGGTGCCTGGCCAGCCTGAGTTAGGGGCTGATGGCTGTTTGCAGGCTGGTCACAGCCCCTGGCAACCCAAGCTTCCAGCCCCTCCTATTTTTCTTTTTCCAGTGCCTCCTTGAGCAGAGGGAAGCAGGTATTTGGGATTTATTTATCTTCTATAATTGAAACTTTGTAGCCTTGAGCGGAGGCCAGGGCTGGCCAGGGCGGGCGGGAAGCTTGGCTTCCTCCATCACCGGGGGCAACCCAAGCTTCCTGCTTGCTCCAGCTCCGTGGCCGCCACCATCTAGGTTGGGTTAATTTGCATACTTGCTCCTGATTGGCTGGTGGGCGTGGCTTGTGCTGTAGCAGAGTGACACCAATTTGCACATTTCTCTTTTATTAGTGTAGATCATTTATAGCATTTATTTGGTTACTCAAATTGTTGCAGTTTTGGCCATCTGGGAACTGTTTAGTGGTTCCTTAACTCCCTGACACATACTCCCATTGCTGTGTGTTTCTTTTCTGCTATTACGAGATGCTCCAAGCTCAGACTGCACATTTAGTCCTAGAATCAGCCATCTCTTCAAGGAGCTCTGGTTTCATATAATGAAGAATGGTGTGAAACCATGCTCTGGGTACTGGACATGTTGACTGCTGACAGGACCAACAATGTTTTTAAAAGAGAAGAGTAGTTACCATAGATTGTATTAATCTCCTTGGGGTATGGGGAGGACCTTTTGGAATGTAAACCATAATTTTCTGATTTGTTTCTGGGAAAAAGTAATATTTAACAAGTTAGAAGAGATGATATCCTATATAATAAAAGGCTAATATGTAAATTGTCCCCTTGGGAGTTCAACTGACTGGGAGTCTGACCACTCGCTATGATGTGCACTGACCACCAGGGGGCGGCGCAGAACTAAGGAAGGCCCCGGCTGGCAGCCAGCAACTGGGGGAAGGAAGGCCCCAGCAGGCAGCCAGCAGCTGGGGGAGGGAAGGCCGCGGACAGCAGCTGGCAGCTGGGGCAGAAAGGCCCCGATCGGCCCTGATCGCCAGCCAGGCTTAGTGACCCAACCCGTGCAGAAACTGCATGCACTGGGCCTCTAGTAGAATATATGAGAGGATAATATGGAAAAACTGAATATGTTTTGAAAACCAGAAAGCTCTGCAAAAGTGTAAGGTATAATGATTTTAATCAGCTTAAGGTAAGGACCTTCTAGACTTTGGTTCCAAGAGCCATTTTAGCAACACAGAGAAACAAACAAAGGGAGTTCCACTGAGAATTGACTCATTTACCTACTATTTCTTTTATTCTAAACTGACGTGTCCTTTTTAAAATTCTGTCAAGTTATTACTTTGTATCTCTGCTTGCATACTACTTATTGCCACAGAGAGACATAAAAATAAAGAATTTCTTTTCTAGAAAGGAGCACAGAAATACAAGTTGTTTAACATTTGAAAATAACCTCTGGAATGCTAAAATCTTGGACTCTAACCTTTTGTTTCTCTCACAAAATTCTTTCTGCAAAGGTTGAAGGGTGAAAGCATAAAGAATGTTATAAACAGAGGCAGAAACATGAAAGTGAACTGAGCATCATGCTCCTTCTGCTGTAGTGAGAATCTTTCTATTAGAACCACCATGACTAAAAATGAACCACCATGACTAAAAATGAACCACCATGACTAAAAATGGCAGTAAACTAAGTTGATAGCTTTGCCACAAAAGTCTAAAAGAGCTCATATAAAAATAGATTAAGGAAAATTTTATTGCAGATTAGTGGATGGCAGGCAGACTCTCCAATGTCAGTGGGAATAGTTAGGATGTGACTTCAGATTTTGGGGGTCATTAAGGTCTCAAGGCTCATGTCACTTATATATTCTATGTTCTAAAGACCAGCTCAATCTCAAGTCAGAATTTAACAATCTGAGGATGATGTGGGAATCAGGAGAACAGTCAGCACAAAAAGAGATGAACTTTGACATAGTTTCATTATCTATAAGAATGGGGACAATAAGACCTACATTATAGGGGATTAAATGAAGTAGCATAGCAGAAAGCACTTGGCATGTGGTAATTTTTCAATGTTAGCTTTTTTTCCTGGTTATTTAAAGATACATAAAATCTAAACCTAAAAACTCAATAAGGTCTATTTACTCAAGAATTTTAGATAATATAAAACACAAAAAGAAGTCTACAGAGGATATGTATCCTTGCATGAGTAATTTATGTCATTCACAAAGTGCTGAAATAAAATAGCCTCAATCCCTCACAGCCATAGAATCCCAATCTTTTATTTGTTGTAGTAAGAAACATTTGCTACTCATACAACTTACTGCATGTTTATCTTTCTAGAAAACCATACATTTCTGAAGTGATTGTATCGGAAACTGAACTTTGTACCATGTTCTCCATAGCACACTTAGAAAATATATTCTGA
>NW_005369676.1:456326-467897 GCF_000412655.1 Myotis brandtii | reverse complement strand
TATTTTTTTATTGATTTCAGAGAGGAAGGGAGAAGGAGAGAGAGAGAAACATTAATGATGAGAGAGAACCATTGATCGGCTGCTCTTGCATACCCCACACTGGGATTGAGCCTGCAACCCAGGCATATACCCTGACTGGAAACTGAACCTGACCTCATGGTTCATAGGTAGACACTTAACCACTGAGCCATGACGGCCAGGCTAGTATATATTTTTTTAAATGGCAAAATGAAAATACCATTATCAGCATGGTTTCTTTTAAGCAAAAACTTTGAGTTAAGAAATGTGATACTTAACATCAACCAACAAAACAAAAAACAACATTATGGGGGGGAGGGATGGAATGAACAGCAGAAAACTTAACATTGTCAACTGAATACAAATAACTCAACCTAACCCAAGAATTATTGGCAATTCAGAAAGTTGTTTTCAGTCAGGTATTGCCATACTGTGTTTAGTGGGGTTTAAGTAACTGAGTATTATGCCTGTAACATATATCTTATATATGCTATGAAAGTGTTTAAAATTTGATAAAGACAGAGAACCCCACACAGGAGCAGGGGCAGTGACTTGGTGATCCCATTTGGAAACATGTTTGTTGCAGGGGTAATGAAACAAACACAAGGAAGGACAAGCTAAATTGGCATTCAAGACCAAGGCTCCTGGCTTCAAGTTCAAGATGGAAAAGTAGGAAGATACTGAGCTCACCTTCTCTCATTGACACCAAAACTACAACTACGTATAGAACAGCTATGTCTGAGAACGACCTGAAAAGTAGCAGAACAAATTTTCTACAACTACAGATAAAAAGAAAAAGTCACACTGAAATGGGTAGGAGAGGTAGAGACTAAATTTAGTCAGGACCTCCCTTACCCCCACACACCATGTGGTGACTCACAAGTGGGAGGCATATTACAACAGTGGAGGTCTTCTCTGAAGAGTGAGGTGTCCAAGTCTAGCAAAAAGAACTAAATGAAACTGAGGTGAACTGTTTACCTAGACAAAGAGTTCAAAGTAATAATCATAAAAATGCTCATCAAACTCTGCAGACAAGAGGATAAACTCAGTGAGAACGTCAAAAAAGAGATAAAAATTTATGAAAAAGGACCTATCAGAACTGAAGAATTTAACACACATACACAGACTGAAAGTAAAAGGATAGAAAAGATATTTCATGAAAATGCTAACAAACAAACCCCCCCTAAGATTAGTAATGCTTATATCAGACAAAACAGACTTTAAAACAAAGACTATAACAAAAATACACTGGAAGGAATCAACAGCAGATCAGATAACATGGATAAACAATCTGAGAGATAGCATAGTGGAACTCACCAATTGGAAGATCAAAAAGAAAAATAATTAAAAAGAATGAGGATAGCACAAGGAAACTTTGGGTCAAAATCAAGTGCACTAATATTCAAATCACAGGTGTCCCAGAAGCCGGAGAGAGAGAGAGAGTGGGGGGGGGGGGGGGGGAGAGAGAGGGAGATAGTTATGGAAAACTTATTTGAAGAAATAATTCCTGAGAGGGAAGTTCATAGTGCTACAAGCATACCTCAAAAAACAAGAAAAGTCAGCAATAAACTAACCCTACAACTTGAAGAACTGGAAAAAGAATAGCAAGAAAAGCCCAGAGTAAGTAGAAGGAAGGAAATAATAAAGATTAGAGCAGAAATAAATAACAGAGACTAAAAAAAACAATACAAAAAAATCAATGAGCTGGTTCTTTGAAAGGACAAACAAAATTAATAAACCATTAGCCAGACTCATCAAGAAACAAAGAGAGAGGACCCAAATAAATAAAATCAGAAATGTAAGTGGAGGAGTAACCACTGACACCATAGAAATACAAAGGATTTTAAGAAAATACTATGAACAACTATATGCCAACAAGCTGGACAATGTAGATGAAATAGACAAATTCCTAGAAAAATACAAACTCCCCAAATTGAATCAGGAAGAATAAAAAAACCTGAATAGGCTAATAACAACTGATAAAAGTGAAGCAGTAATAAAAAAACTCACACTAAACAAAACCCAGGTCTGGACAGCTTGACAGGCGAGTTTTCCCAAACAGTCAAAGAAGAACTAACACCTATACTCCTCAAACTATTTCAGAAAATCCTAGAGGAAGGAACACTTCCAAACTCTTTTTATGAGGCCAGCCTTATCCTAATTCCAAAACCAGATAAAGACACTACAAAGAAAGAGAATTATAGGCCAATATCCCTGATGAACATAGAGTCCAAAATCCTCAACAAAATATTAGCAAATAGCATCCAGCAATATATCAAAAAGATCATACACCATGATCAAGTGGGATTTATTCCAGGGATGCAAGGGTGGTACAATATTCACAAATCAATAAATGGGATACATCACATAAACAAATTGAAAGACAAAAATCATATGATCATATCGATAGATGCAGAAAAAGCATTAGACAAAATCCAACACCCATTTTTGATAAAAACTATCAGCAAAGTTGGAATAGAGGGAGCATATCTCAACATGATAAAAGCCATATATGACAAACCTACAGCCAACATCATACTCAATGGGCAAAAACTGAAACCATTTCCCCTAAGAACAGGAACAAGACAGGGATGCCCACTTCCACTTTTCCTGTTCGACATAGTACTGGAAGTGCTAGCCATAACAATCAGACAAGAAGAAGAAAGAAAAGGCATCTAAATTGGAAAAGAAGAAGTAAAACTGTCATTATTTGCAGATGACATGATATTGTACATAGAAAACCCCAAAGACTCCATCAAAAAACTACTAGACTTCATAAATGAATTTGGCAATGTAGCAGGATACAAATTAACACCCAGAAATCTGGCTTTTTTATATACCAATAAGAACTCACAGAAAGAAAAACTAAAAAAAAAAAAATCCCATTTACTACTGCAACAAAAAAATTAAGATACCTGGGAATAAACTTAATGAAGGAAGTAAAAGACCTGTACTTGTTAAACTACAGGACATTGAAAAAAGAGACAGAGGAAGATATAAACAAGTGGAAGAATATACCGTGTTCATGGATTGGTAGATTGGTAGAATCAACATCATTAAAATGTCCACACTACCCAAAGCAATGTATAGATTCAATGCAATCCCCATTAAGATAGCAATGGAATATTTCATAGACCTAGAACAAACTCTCCAAAAATTCATCTGGAATTTAAAAAGGACCCTGAATAGCCACAGCAATCCTGAGAAAGAAGAACAAGTTGGAGGGATCACAATACCAGATATCAAACTATATTACAAAGCCACTGTTCTCAAAAGTGCCTGATACTGGCACAAGAACAGACATATAGACCAATGGAACACAACAGAGAACCCAGAGATTGACCCAAGCCATTATGCTCAATTAATATTTGACAAAGGAGGCAAGAGCATACAATGGTGTCAAGATAGTCTCTTCAATAAAGGGTGTTGGGAAAAATGGAGAGATACATGCAAAAAAATAATGAAACTATACCACCAACTTAAACCATACACAAACATAAACTCAAAGTGGATAAAAAACTTAAATGTAAGACAGGAAACCATAAAAAATCTTAGAAGAATCCAGAGGCAGCAAAATGTCAGACATATGTAGTAGCAATATCTTTACTGATACAGCTCCTAAGGCAATGGAAACTAAGGAGAAAATAAACAAATGGGACTACATAAAAAATAAAAAGCTTCTGCACAGTAAAAGAAACCATCAACAAAATAACAAGAAAGCCCACTGCATCGGAGAACATATTGCCAATGTTATCACTGATAAGGGTTTAATCTCCAAAATTTACAGGGAACTCACACAACTTAACAAAAGGAACATAAAAAATACAATCAAAAAGTGGGCAAAGGACTTAAATAGACATTTTTCGAAAGAGGACATACAGAAGGCCAAGAGATACATGAAAACATGCTCAAAGTCACTAATCATTCGAGAGATGCAAATCAAAACGACAATGCAATATCATCTCACACCTGTCAGAATAGCTGTCTTCAACAAATCAACAAACAAATGCTGGTGAGGATGTAGAGAAAAAGGAACCCTTTTGCATTGCTGGTGCAGCCACTGTGAAAAACAGTATATAGTTTCCTCAAAAAATTAAAAATGGAACTCCCATTTGACCCAGTAACCCCACTTCTAGGAGTATATCCCAAGAAATCAGAAACACCAATCATAAAGGATATATGCACCCCTATGTTCATAGCAGCACAATTTACAATAGCTAAGATTTGGAAACAGCGTAAGGGCCCATCAGCTGATGAGTGGATTAAAAAACAGCGGTACATCTATACAATAGAATACTACGCTGCTGTAAAAAAGAAGGAATCTTACCATTTTCAACAGCATGGATGGACCTGGAGAGCATTATGCTAAGCGAAATAAGACAGTCTGAGAAAGATAAATATCACATGATCTCACTCATTTGTGGAATATAATGAACAAAGTAACTGATGAACCAAAATAGAGCTAGAGGAAAAAAATATTTCAGAATATAATAGAAGTAATCCTGTTATTTGCAGATTTTTAATATTTCCTACAACTTTTGTGATATACTATGTTAGTACAGTTTGGTAATATTATACTTAAAATCTTTTTATTCTTGAAATATTAAGGTTTTTTGCATGTAACATTATTATATTTAAAATAGTTTTTCTTGAAATAAAAAATAAAATAAATAAAATGCAAAAAGAAAAAGAAAAAGAAAAGATGAGAAATAATGGCTGAAAACTTCCCTAACTTGGGAAAGGAAACAGACAACTAAGTATAGGAAGCACAGAGAGTCCCAAACAAGATGAAGCCAAAAAGACCCACACCTAGATTATAATTAAATTGTTAAAAGTTAAAAGATAAAGCTAGAACCTTAAAAGCAGCAACAGAAAAACCACATACAAGGGAATGCTCATAAAACTATCAGCTGACTTTTCAACAGAAACTTTGCAGGTCAGAAGGCAGTGTACAATACATTCAACATGATGAATACCAAGAATAATCTATCCAGCAAGGTTTATCCTTCAGAACTGAAGGAGATCCAAGATTTTCCCAGACAAGCAAAAGCTAAAGGAGTTCATCACCACTAAGGTGGCATTACCATAAATGTTAAAGGGAATTCTTTAAGTGGAAAAGAAAAAAGGGCAAAAGCAGAAACAAGAAAATAAATGCAAGAGAAAAAAAGTCTCATTAGCAAAGGCAAATATATAGTTGAGATAGACCAACCACTTATAAATCTAGTATGAAAACAAAATGAATATAAATACATACTTATCAATAATTACTTTAAATGTAAATTAACTAAGTGCTCCATTAAAAAAATATAGGGTGACTGAATGAATAAGAAAACAAGACCCTTATATATGCTGCCAAAAGGAGACACTAGAACACACAGACTGAAAGTAAAAGGACAGAAAAGGTATTTCATGAAAATGGTAACAAACAAAAAACCTGAGGTTAGTAATGCTTATAACAGACAAAATAGGCTTTAAAACAAAGGCTATAAAAAGAGACAAAGAAGGACCCAGCAATTCCACTTCTGAGCACTTATCTGAAGAAAACAAAACACTAATTTGAAAGCTATATGCACCCCTATGTTCACTGAAGCATTATTTACAACTAGAGGCCCGATGCACGAAATTCATGCAAGAGTAGGCCTTCCTTCCCCCAGCTGCCGGCACCGGCTTCCCTCTGGCACCTGGGACCCAGGCTTCCCTCTGGCCGCCAGCAGGCACCTGGGACCCGGGCTTCCCTCTGGCCACCGACAGGCACCCGGGACCTGGGCTTCCCTCCGGTTGCCGGCAGGCATCCGGGACCTAGGCTTCCCTCACAGCCCCAGCTTCATCTGGAAGGTCATCCGGAAGGACGTCCAGTCTAATTAGTATATTACGCTTTTATTATTATAGATAGCCAAGCTTGGGAAGCAATCCAGGTATTCGTCAATAGATGAATGGATAAAGAAGAAGTACACACACACACACACACACACACACACACACACACACACACACACTCTGGAATATTACTCAGCCACGAAAACAACACACACATACTCTGAAATATTACTCAGCCACTTACAACAACATGAATAGACCAAGAGGGTATTACGGTAAGTGAAACAAGTCAGAGAAAGACAAATACTCTATCATTCCATTTATGTGTGAAATCTAAAAAACTAAGTAAATGAACAACCAAAACAAACAGACTCATAGATATAAAATAACTGATAGTTGCCAGAGGATTGGGTGGTGGGGGTAAGGGCAGAGAAGGTGAAAGGCATTAAGAGGTACAAACTTATAAATAAGTCATGGGATGTAAAGTACAGCATAGGGAATAGAGTCAATATCCAAAATACCTTTGTACGGTGATGGATAGTGGACTTTTTGTGGTAATCACTGTAAGGTATATAAATGTGAAATCCACTATGTTATACACCTGAAACGAATATAATATTGTATATCAAACATACTATAACTAAAAAGAGCTTTCCATTCCAAAATAAAAATTAGACATGAGGAAAATAAACTAGATAAGGACATAATTTAAATCTGTAATGCTCTGACTTTCTATTGCATCTATTATATCAATTACTAGAGGCCCAGTGCATGAAATTCGTCTACTGGTAGGGTCCCTAGTGGCTGCCAGCTGCCCGCTGGGGCTTCCCTTCCCTTCCCCTGGCTGCCTGCTGCCGCCGCTGACCAGGGCCTCTCTCCCTTTTCCCAGCCAGCCCGCCCCCTGGTCAAATTCCTGGAAGAACTCCAGTTGAGGGAACAATTTGCATACTACGCTTTTATTATATAGGATAACACACACACACCCTGTCAGAGATGGACTGAAAAAGAAGCTATGGAGCCCTAACTGGTTTGGCTCAGTGGATAAAGCATCGGCCTGTGGACTGAAGGGTCCCAGGTTCGATTTCGGTCAAGGACATGTACCTTGGTTGCGGGCACATCCCCAGTAGGGGGTGTGCAGGAGGCAGCTGATCGATGTTTCTAACTCTCTATCCCTCTCCCTTTCTCTCTGTAAAAAAATCAATACAATATATTTTTAAAAAAAGAAGCTATGGAGCAGATAAGAAATATTTTGAAGTCAAATCATATTTTATTTCCCATATGGAGATTAAGTGACTTGCCCAAGTAACTTGTAATAAGTAAATGGCAGAGTTAGTAACTATAAATCCAATACTGTTGCACCACATGACTGCTTTCCTTCTCTGAGGAAGGAAATGCTATTCTAACCATTATTTTGTTGTCTTCAAATGGTGTTTAGGATGTTGAAAGGAAACAATCATAGGCTCTTTAAGAAAAGCTTCTGTTGCTGCAACTGTTCCGTGTAGGCTTTAACTGTGAATGCGGACAAACAACAGGGTGAAGAGAAGTAGAGGGATGGTATGTTTTACGGGACTTCCTTAGATTGGGTTCTGGACACAAGCAGGCTCGTCTGTTTGTGGGCATCAGGAAAGACCAAGGTACTTGGAACTAGCGATGACTCATTCTAAAATATCAAATAACCAAAAAGTTTACCTGTGTAGTATTTATTATTCAAAGATCAAAAGTATTATATATTTGATTTTGTTGACTATGTATCATTCAAAGAGCATAAGTACAATGCATAAGTATTCTGAATCTAAGAAATAGGTTGGAGTTAATTTGAAACCTAAGTCTTAAGTAAGGAGATTAATACATTAGTCATTTGGTCAGGGAGATACAATATTTGAAGGTAGGTACAGTCATCCATTGGTATCCACAGGAGATTGGTTCCAGGAATCCCCGCAGATACAAAATGAGGATGCTCAAGTGCTGTAGTTAGCTCTCCGTACCCGTGGAGATGAAACCTGTGAATGCAGAGGGCTGACTGGATTCTATTTCTTTACCTTTTTGTACTTAATATAATTCTTTACATTTACCTCATAAGTAGTTAAATAAAATATATACAGCACCTATAAAATAAAAAAATAATACTAACTCAATGGTTTATGCTTTTATATCACAACTCTCAGTAATTTCACCAATCACTCCTAGGGATACCCTGGTGTTAAGACTGAGCCATCATCTGACATTCCTGTTTGGGGGACAGGCTGGCTACATCCAAGAAAATGAGAAGCGATGGCTGGTCTTGTTTTACAAATCCAACCCCATAAAGTGACAGCAGGCATAATCTCTTTGCACGCTTCCCCATTCATCTTTGACATGCAACAAATCATGTGAATTAATGAGATGTGATAGACAATATTAAGAAAAATATTAAGGTTTAAAAGCAGAACCGCTCTATTGTTGGTGTTAACTGGAATCTGGATGCTTTATCATCTCTGGTTTGAATCATGGTCTTATTTTTCTCCTGAGTGTATGAATTTTAGTTCTGAAAATATTTTTTAAAAAGTGCCCTGGCCGGTTTTCTTAGTGGTTAGAGCATTGGCCTGCAGACAGAAGGGTGATGGGTTCGATTTCCAGTCAAGGGCATGTACCTTGGTTGCAGGTTCCCCAGTCCTGTTGGAGTGCTTGTGGGAGGCAACCAATCAATGTGTCTCTTTCACGTTGATGTTTCTCCCTCTCTCTCTCTCTTCCCCTCCTCCCTCCCTCCACTGTTTCTAGAAATCAATGGAGGAAATATCCTTGGGCTAGGATTAAAAAATATATATATTAAATTTCTTAACACAAAATGTTTCATATAAAGAACAAAATTTTTAGAGATGTTTTTTACAACATTCTTAGAAGCAGAGTAGAAAAATACACCACCCAAAAGACAAACACTGAAAAAGATTCCACTTTTTTCTGTTGATGGAACCACATGTAAGCATTTAGATCCTGGTCTCAAAAAGCCTAAGATAAGCACTGCTATTGAGAGAATATAACTAACAAAACATCTGTATGAGAAAGCAATCCTGAAGCATCTCATCTGATCACGAATCTCAGTGGGATGTCTACATAGCACCAAAACTACCAGCTAAAAAGTACACAATTTACACTACAGTTACAGACTGATAAAGAGCCTGGTCTCTACTGCCAGAAGTCACAGGTTCAAATCCTGCATCTTCCACCCACTGCCTCATCACTTAGACTGGGAGCAGGCCTGTTTCATCAGCTGTAAAATGGGGATAATGATAATTCCTACCTCATAGAATTGCTAGAAGAGTAATCAGTACATGGAAAACATTGAAAACAGTTCCTGGATACAGCAGAGTTCAATTAGGGTCAAGTGGAAAACTGAGATGGCATCAGCATGCCTTCATTATCTTGAGAGGTCAACTCCCAGGCCACTGGTGGAAAACCAAAATGTTCCTGGCAAAGGACAGCTGTGCTGTGCTACATAACACCATAGGATCTCTGTTTTATACATTTTCTGTGGTGTTGGGCAGATCAAGCCTGCGTGAACGCACTTTCCTGGGTAAACAGAATTCTCGAGAGTTCCATAAGAGCTGGGTTATTTGTCTAGGTTGTCTTTCACTACTTCATCTTCAGTACTTATCTAGCACCTGGCACATAATCAGCTCTCAACAAATACCTGCTTTTCTAAATGAATAGCTGAAGGAAAGGATCTGGAGCTCTGCAAAAGCAACAGGCATTTGACTAAACAGATCTAGGCAAGAAAACACTTATGTCAGACCCATTAATATTACTACCCACTCAATTATTACAATGAAAAAAATATTTCCCTAATACTGGAAGTTATTTCCTAACTGCCATTTTTATCAAATAGTTAGAGGGATCAGCTTCAAATATAAATGTCAATATATTGAAAGTATCCAATAACATTCAGATCTTCCTTGAAACATTTGTGAGAACATTATATAAAAAATCATGATGGTTACTTCCATTTACAATAATTTTCAGTGAAAATACTGAAATTTAAAAATTAGCAAAAAAGTTAAATAGGAAAACAAACATGCCTTAGAGAATGGTTAAGTTCTAATTTTTCAACCTGAAAAAAGTCCAACCTGATGCCTTGCATTTCTAGCTTACAGAGAAAGAAATAAAAAAATAAGAAATAAATGAGTTCTGTTGGCTAAAGAAGTACTTTGTGATCTATTAAACTATAAAGGTAAACTTTCTGAGAACTGATGGAAAATTTATAAATTTGTGACAAATTTAACAATTTCCTATTAGAATGTTAGTAACATTTTGAAAGCTAAAGCCTGAAATTTTATCCTATCACCTAAATAAAACACAGTAACTAAAAATTAATTTGTTATTTGGGATACAATGAAATAGAAATAAACATTAGAACATAAATCTAATAAAATTAATTTGTTCTGTGGGATACAATGAAATAGATTCTCAGAAAAAATAAATAGCTGGAACATCATCTCTTTAAAAAATACACAGAAAATATGAAACAGCTATTATAGACTAGAGGCCCGGTGCACAAATTCGTGCATGGGTGGGGTCCAGCTGGCCTGCCCCAATCGGGACCAATTGAGGGGCTGAGGATGGTTGGCTGGCTGGCCCCACCCCTGATTGGGTAGAGGGGGCCGATCGAGGAAGGGGCTGGCTGGGGGTAGGGGCTGCAGGCGGTTGGCCGACTGGCCCTGTCCCCTGGTCGAAATCCTGGTTGAGGGGACAATTTGCATATTAGCCTTTTATTATATAGGACTAGTGGCCTGGTGCATGGATTCATGCACGTTGAAAGGAAATTAGAAGAAATATTTTAATATCGCTATTCGCCCTTTATCTATAATAGAAGTGTCAACCAAATTCACGATTGACAATGACAGATTGAAATACACGCATGCGATTGGCACCAGCGAGAGCTTTATATGTATCGTGCATGCACAAGTCAACTTAGCCTTTTATATATATATAGAATAAACTTGCTTAATTAGACCTGCTTTCTGATTTAGCTAAACTTTTTCCAGCCCGATGAAGCACTCCAACTTCTCTTTCAGTAATTGTCAGCAACACAGCAGTAAATATCAACACAAAGCAGATTATTATTGTAGATCACGCAGGGAGAACAAAGGGTAAAATATTTAACTGCAGCAGTGTTTGACTGTATTTTGTGCAATGAGAAAACCTGAAGTCATTTTCAAGGTCCACCATTTCTTATTTCTTTTCAGTCGGGTCAAGTTTCTAAGCTTTCTAAATCTCCGTTTTCTGGCTAACGAAAAGAAAATAGGATTCCACCGAGTCTCCTATCTACCTACTCCAGGACTTCTGTGAGGATCAAATGAGATGAGGCAGGGGAAAACGCTTCATAGACATTTGGTTAAAGTGTAAAATGTTTCCACTTGGCTATAAAGCAAGTTGTATTCCTGGGTTGAAGAAACTGCAAGGAGGCTAGTTGCTAGGGAGAGGAAGCTGGGCTCGGCTGTGGGCCGCATTTTGGGCCATGGGGTCTCGGCAGTGTTGGCTGTGAATTGGTGGGCTGTCACTCCAAGGTGGTGGCGGGGCCTATGTCCCACTTGGGGGAAGCAGAGTGTTGCTTTGTGGGCACCAGGTCCGCGGTGCCATTTCTTTGTAAATGGCCAGTGCACGTCACGGCAGCTCCTGTGTTGAGTATCTGCCCCCTGGTGGTCAGTGCACGTCATAGCGACCAATCGGATGGTCAGACACTTAGCATATTAGCCTTTTATA
>NW_005369676.1:425479-456228 GCF_000412655.1 Myotis brandtii | reverse complement strand
GCCTGGGGGTGGGCGATCGGGGGTGGGGCTGGCCAGGGTGAGGGACCGCAGGTGGTTGGCCAGCCAGCCACACCCCCTGGTAGAACTCCAGGTTGAGGGGGACAGTTTGCATATTAGCCTTTTATTATACAGGATGGTCAAAAATATAACTAAACGTGCTAATACCAAAACATATAACCCGAAAAACTTAAAAAAAAAAAAGGTTCCAATCCTCATTTTGGTTTACCTTGCACCATGAGCATGGGCTCCCTGCCCCCACCATGGGCCAGCATCTCCCTTCGGTACCGCTCCCCTGTCGACCTGGGGAGATAAGAGACTGTTACCCTCACGCACAGCTTACTCCACCCCATTCACAGGTGTCTTGAGTTTCTCAAAAGAAGCCACACTGATATCATATTCAGAAAACCTGTCACCATGCGATAATTCAGCTCTTAATTTTCTTGCTTCTAAAAATTTAATTCCAATTTTTAAAATTATTCTAATGAGTAAAACCATATATTTATTATAAAAGGCTAACTATATTTTCAGCTGCTTTGTAGCAAGCAATCTCTTCATAGAAAGGATTATTTCATATACGTATTGTATTACAGAATAAGTAAGATTATATCCTCTTCATCATCTTTAGGATTAGTTTACAGTGAGATTTGAAATTATTTACGCCATTTTTTACTTTTATAAAAGAACTTGAGATGGCACCTAACAAAAAGAAAAATAACATTCTGAAATGTTATTTAGAAAAAAAGCTGGCAGGAGAGAATTAATTACCCTGGGAGACCTTGGCTGAGGATAATAGCTAAGGGAACAGAAAACTGGCTCGGCAGTGTGTGGGTGGCAAAGGCAAAGGCAAAGGCAAAGGCAAAGGCAAAGGCAAAGGCGAGAACAGCTCGTTTTCATCTGCAGATACTCTTGGTCAGCTGGATTCTATAAGGAATACTGTCTGTAACACTAGGTCAGGAAGAATTTTTATAGACAGAAATTCTCCAAATTAATGGCACCTGGAGACAAGCTATTTAGTGCTATTCGTGTATTTTATGGAAGATGCAATTCTTTTACTGGAAATGACCACACTATGATAACATAAAATAAATAAATTTTGATGGTTTCATTCCATTCTTTCTGTAGCATCTTTATGTATGGGCAATTTTGTGAACATGATTTCTAATCAGAATTTTTGACAGCATTACCGTATCAAAAATATGTCCCTATCAAACACTAATTTGGGTTACATCCTGCAGTGAGAGCTAAGGCAAAGTATGTCCAAAAGCAGGAAATGTGGACAGAAGGCTGGGCCTTCTCAGGGAATAGGGGCAGGTGAAAGGGCCCGATTCCAGCCTCGGGGGCTTGGCATTTCCTCCCAACCACTGTACTCTGCTCCCCTGGCCTGAGTCAAACTCCTGCCACAGGCCTCCAGTTCTCTGCCTGCCTCAGCTCTGTCCTGCCTGGCTTCTTGATATCAGCTTCCAGCTTGGTAATTTTTCAAAAGTGGGATCAAAAAGGATCTTTGGACAGAGGTTAGAAATTTTCTAGTCCAATGAGTATTTTTACTAGCTTACTTTTACATGTCTATAAAACTATGGCAACTACATGTCCAGGCAAGAATGCATATATAAACAAGGTATAAATACTTGGAAATATATGTATTTAAGAGTATGTGGTTTTCTAGTAAAGTGTAGTTCCTTTAAAGAAGATAATATTTTGTCTATTTTATAGAAATCTCCAGTAAAGAAATGTAATCCCCCCAGACTGATTTATTGTGGTTAATTTTGGCTTTATATCCTTGGAAAATAATAAACTCTGAATAGCAGACCGAATGTCTGCAAGTGCAAAGGACTGAACACAAAATAACATGTGGGTACCATGCTGTAAAACATTTAAAAATTCTATTACATCAGATTCAAAAGATTTGGAACTGAATGTGATTATTAACTGCTGAGAAAAGCCAAACCTATGTCAAATTGTATGAAAAGTTGAGGGGGTGTGCAGGAAGTGGGGAAAGAGAAGGGACTAGGAATTAGCAGACCTAGATTATAATCTTACTCCACCCTGTTAACTACGAAGCCTTGAACAAATAAATCTGTTCTCTCTGAACCTCAGTTTCCTTTTATAAAACCCACTGGCTGAGCCAAAGCTGCTGAGTGTAAAATAACATGCCACATGAAAACTCTAGGGCTTCTAGAAAGCTAAGATTTCATCCATCTTAAACAGTGTGAGAGCAGTCAAGAGAACAGTCATCCACAATGGCTGCCTGACATTTGGAGATGTACATATTTATTTGTGTGGTTAGGAGATAAAATGCTTTCAATGACTATCAGACCTGATCATAATTAGTGGTTTGCTTTCAAAGGCAGCTCCTTCTAAGGACTCATGGAACCAGAACTTGACTTCCTGCTGTCAGAAGGAGGCCCAATTAGGGAGCAACAGGAGCTCTCCCGTGCTTCTTCAACCAATAGGAGCCTTGTGATGACCCTCTCAGGCCCTGCTCTCCCTCCTCCCCAGCCCCCATGTCCTTCCTCTGTTGTGGGGAAAGGGGTGGCATACTTGTCCCTAGATGAAATTTCCTGTGGGCTCATTAAAGCTCACCACATCCACTGGCTAATCTGATGAATTATGATCTGGGAGAGGCCAGAAGACTCCACACAGATGTTCCCATAGCCTTCTAGACAGAGCTGCAGGCTGTGTTGTCGGAACCACTGACTATCCCATGAGGACAACGATGAGGCAGGGCAGTGGAAAGCCATGTTGGGCAGGTACCCACACTGTCTGAGTGGCAGCAGGTGGAGCAGTCCCCACCCCACCCCTTTTTTTTTAACTGTCACTGCCTTTAAAGGTGAAGGAAAAGTGCTCCAAAGTCAGGCAGAGGGGCAAGTTTCTAGAATAAACTGTATGCTAAGGTCAATAACCAAAGTTTCCAGTGGTGCTTCTCCCAAAAGAAGAAAATAACAAGTCCTTTGTTAGGCAATAAAGAAATGAGGTGTTCCTCATGAGGGAAACTTCAGATGCTTGGCTGAAAATAAGGACACTTGTCAAACAGGAAGTACTGGGTGCAACAAGGCACTGAAAACAGGCGAGGCTGGAAAACTAAGAAAACCTACAGGAAAGGATGAAGACAAAGCAATCTGGGCCCATTCTGTGCAAAGGCACAGAGCCCTCACATAACGGGTCCCCGCGGGCATGAGGGCAGAGCGCCAGGCTATCAGCAGCGGGTAAGATAAGAAAGTTCGGGACCAGGCTCTGTCTCTGAAAGGGTCTGAGAGAGGTTTGGACTGAGTGATGACACTGCCTCAGAAAGCTTCGTACTGTGTCCTGAGTGGCCGAGGATTCTCAGAGCCTGACTTTGGATGTAGTGAGGTGGGGGGATTACAGAAGTTGAGAGGAACATTTTATGCCCTACTCCCCTTATTACCTGTTAAAAGGATCCTGTAGGAAACATTCCTTCCAAACCATGG
This sequence comes from Myotis brandtii, assembly GCF_000412655.1. NCBI lineage: Eukaryota > Metazoa > Chordata > Mammalia > Chiroptera > Vespertilionidae > Myotis > Myotis brandtii. The sequence continues at coordinate 452,782 of NW_005369676.1, read as the reverse complement.
AAGCTACTGCCCTGGACATCAGGTAAGAGTAATACTTGGCACCATAGCCCACGAGGTGACTGAATCGCAGCTGCCAGGCCTGCCAAAACAGAAACACAGCACCAGGAACAATGAAGTCTCTCTATTTGCAAATGTTATGTATGAGAACACAATGAGAGCACATATGGAAATCTGCAAATGTTTTCATTTAAATTTCACCCTAGAGGGCCATGTCACTCACAATATTAATTTTTTTTTCACATTTTATACAGTTTTGAGTTGGACTGTGTCTCCTCAAAATTCTTATGTTGAAGCCCTAACCCAGTGGTTCTCAGCCTTCTGGCCCTTTAAATACAGTTCCTCATGTTGTGACCCAACCATAAAATTATTTTCGTTGCTACTTCATAACTGTAATGTTGCTACTGTTATGAATCGTAATGTAAATATCTGATATGCAGGATGGTCTTAGGCGACCCCTGTGAAAGGGTCATTCGATCACCAAAGGGGTCACAACCTACAGGTTGAGAACCGCTGCCTAACCCCAGAACCTAAGAATGTGACTATATTTGGGGAAGGGGACTTTAAAGTGCTGATTAAGTTAAAAGGAAACTGTTAGGGTGGGGCCTAATCCAATAGGACTGTTGTCAGAAGGGGAGAGATACCAGGGAAGGGTGCACACAGAGGAAAGACCACATGAGGACACAGGAAGGCGGATGCGGTCTGCAAGCCAAGGAGAGAGGCCTTGAGGAAACCAAACCTGACATCTAATTGTTTTGCATGTTTGTCACTGCTGGGATTCATCTCCGTGACAGAAATGTAGAGAGAACAGCCCCAATGCGGTGGCAGAAGTGGTGATAATGGAGCAGGGCTGGACTTTGACACTGACTCCAGCCTGTCTGGAATGCCTGGTCGTCAGCAGCGAAGAGGAAACTTCAGGTCTGGCACGGAGTGCATTCATTCTTTTTGAGGACAATGATGTAGTTATTAAAGAAAGGCCATGTGAGTTTTCATGCAAGAATACTCTTCTCTGGAAAATTATTTTCCTATGAATACTGCTCTTTCTCTGTACCTAAAAGCTGAAAATACCTACATTCTGATTGGTTAGTAGGTGAAGGGTTATCCAAGTGCAAATGCATAAACTACCATAGCATATGCATTCATGGTAACACTATTAAAACAAAAGCTAGATTTACAAACACTATCCTTAAAATACATGTTTATGACTTTAAAATTTTTATTTTTTTGAAACAAACCTGACATGCAATAACCCACTTGTATTCCAATGTATGCTTTATCTGACATTCAAACTTTAAAAAAAATAAATTGAAGCCTAAGTTTTTTTAAACCAAAATAATCATTACATAATAAATCTTTTAACTCCCTAGAAAATAAAGTATAATTCTCACCACAAATCTATAAACTAGAAAAGAAAATGCTACCTAAATTATTAAGGAGCAAATATTTACCAAACATAGATGGTTCCTTGATCACAGTGGTGTGGCAAATTTTAGAATATACTCTGAGTCCTACACCCATTTTAATGATGAAGTCATAATGCTGATTTTCTCTAAGTGTGTCCCATACTTTTAGACAAGTATTTGCCTGGACTGGGCAAAGGGGCTGTTATAAAGGAAGGCATGCCGGAACAGTCAGACTAATGTAGAACATGACGGTACCAGGGAAGAGATAAATATCCTCATATCCACTACCCCCTTTTAAAAAAGAATATGATTAGAAGTAAGGTGGGCACCTTGCCAGTTGTGTCCTTGAAGGAAAGAGATGTGCCTCCTCCTCCTTGTCCTGCATCACATGGGGCCATCTGTGGAGGTGAGACCTTAGCAATGGGGGAGCTGAAAGTAGGAGTGTGGTCTCTGACTCCCTGTGGCCACAGTGCTGGGAGGTGTGCTCACATGGCAGCTATTCTGGGTCTGTTACAGTAACCAGACCAGGATCCTTTCTAATTCGCCTCAGGCACAGGTGCCACCACCATGCAGCACCATGAAAATATGAAGATTGGTGCGGCAGAAGCCCTTGAGGTTCAACAGTGGCCTTGCCCGGGGCTCAGAGAATGTGACTGCACATTCTCTTGCCAACAAGTACCCTCAGGGGGCAGTGGAGAGCATGGGAAGATAGAGACAGGCTTTACACCCTGTTTGCATGCAAGTGGTAATTAAATTGAAGGCAAATAGCCAACGACCATCTATGGATCAGATTCTGTTATAACAAACTTTGAATGACTAAATTTTTAGTCCAAGGGTAGGGTCTCTTGGAATTCATTTATCATCTATACACAGTTCTGTGTACTCTGTATTATTTAAAAAAGGGATCTATGTCTGTTTTTGTGTTATGCTGGAATCTTAATGTACCACTGGTGATCTTTTCCATATAAAGCCATAGGCATGTGATTGTATCTTCTGTAATGGAATATGACTGGCTGCTTTAACACGATACTCCACCAATACTGGGTCTCATGCTCTTAATGATATAAGTCTCTCTTAGGGTGAAAGCCCCAAGGCTGGTAGCACAGTTAAGGGGCTCTGTCTTTGAAACTTTTCCTTCTTGGTGATCTGCCAGAACAAGTTTGGCAGCCTTTGCTGTAGTGAGCTGAGTTTAATTTTGTTTAGATTTGAGCTGAGTACAGTTTGTTTTCTCTTGAAAGCAGGCCTACTTCAATAATGGTATTTAATTTGAGCTAAGAAATTTCTAAGTTCCTTAGTTTCATCAACTTGTAACTGAGCTCCCACATAAACAGAGCAATAAAAATAAGACCTTTCAGAAGTGTAGAAAGAGACATCAGGATTTGTGCAATGCACAGTGTCCTGAAGTGCCACAGCGTCTGTCTTACACTAATGTCCCCACTTGGATACAGATATTTTAACAAAGTGCACACCTCACTGTATCTTGTTCTTTAATTATAGGTTTGATTCCCATAATACTTCAAGACATGCCGAATAAATTATACCTTTCATCAGTGGTTTGTAAGTTTATGACAGACTACGACCTACAATTTCACTGCTATTTGACCACAAATGGCTAAATTCCTGCTAATTCAACCTAATATTAAGTTCTTGTTGCCATTTCACTCATTCATCAGGAAAAATTAAAGACAGAATTTCATTTTAAACTCTGGAATTATGTAATATAATTTCATCTTATATCTTCTTCCTTTTAAATTGAAGTTTTCTTCTTCCTAAAGGGCATTTATCAGGTGGACAAAAGGTTTCACTCCTCCTTCAATGTGCAATGTGTGGATGTGATCTCAAAAACAAAGAATTCAAGCACTTTTGCAGTTTCTCTTTTATTCTGTCTAGAGATGTAGATTTCCCAATCCTAACACTATTCTAAGACACAACTATTAAAAACTTCCCTTGAGTTAGATAATCTCCGGGACTCCATATAAAAGACAAAAACATGGAGCAGGAGAAACAACATGGTAGGAACTCCAAGGATAAGGTAACTCGTTTTAGAACTCAGGCAGGTGAGGCCCTTGGACGATTCATATTTGCTACAGCCCTTTTCCATTCACATAATTTTCCCCCAGCCAAATCGCGGACAGAGCCAGGAATGGAAAGGTAGCAAAGTGGATGGTTACTTGCCAGAGTTGTCCCCCATATCTGTGGCTGATATGTTCCCAGTGGGTTCCTACTAGTAAAACTGGGAATAGTACCAAACCCTATATCTACTAGGTTTTTTTCCTATATACTAGTAAACATACCTATGATAAAGTTTAATTTATAAAACAGGCATAGAAACAGATTCACAACAAAAACTAATAATAAAATAGAACAATTACAATAATATAATTAAAGTTATGTGAATGGTGAATTATTAAATAAGATAGGGTTACTTGAACACAAGCATAGCTCAACAGTCAATCTTATAAGCAAGATGGCTGCTAAGTGATTAACGGGCTGGTAGTGGACACATTGGACGAAGGGATGATTCATGTCCTGGGCAGGACATGGTAGAATGGCAAGAGATTTTATCACGCTACTCAGAACAGTGCACAATTTAAAACTTATGAATTGTTTATTTCTGGAATTTTCCATTTAATATTTTGGAATGCAGTTGGCCACAGGTAACTGAAACTGCAGAAAGTGAAACCATGAATAAGGGTGGACTGCTGTATCTATTTCAGTTTTGAACCTAGAAGAGGGACTAGTACAGAGTAAGCACTCATAACTACATGTTAAATGCTGAATGACTCAATAACCATTTCTTTTATACTCCCAATAGCACATCCTTTCTTCATTTCTAGCTACATGTATATAAATACATTTCGCTAAAATTTATTTTAGAACAATTCTATCAGCGGGACATTATAAACTGCATGAGAACATAAATGACACACATTGCTTCCTTGGTGTTTGTCATACTGAACTGAAAGTTCCTTAAGAGCAAGGACCACGATGCTCTGTGCAAGTCTATACTCTGCACGGTACCTGGAACACAACAGAATTCAATAGTTGTCTGCTGAATGGATGGATGGACAGAATGATAGCTTGCTGGAATGATGAATGTATGAACACTACAGGATTTTTTCAAAGAGATGCTCAATGTTTCTGAAAGACAGACTTTTGAGTGAGATAAGCTCAGGAATAATATCCATATCACAAATAGGAGACTATTACTGAATCTCAGGGTGACTATTAATAGTTTTCTCAAAAGAATTCTTTGACTACATTAATTGATAGGTGATATAGGATTGGAGGCTAATTCTGGCACCAGATCTCCAGGTCTGGACTATGTACAGGATCTATGTAGTGCTTCATAGTGTGTGATTTCAATCTCCTTCAAGCTTCATGGGCTAGCAGTACTGTACAAGCTTATAAAGGCCTTTTGTTCAATATGTACCTGTTATAATTAGAATAACTTAATGATAGGGAAAAAAAAGCAAATTCCTAAGGTAGGACGGACCATTTTGACTTTTCACATTCTCCATGTACAATACAGCTGATTGTGGAGTATCTCTTATGATATCAAATCTATGGCATCTAAAAGGGTTTAACAATGAACCACAATGGACAGGAGAAGCAGATACTCTCCTATCTGCCTTCTGTTCATATTCTCTCTCTTAATATATTTATATAGGATGTCCCCCCAAAATGTATACACACATATTGAATAATTATAAAGGAAGTGCTTATTAAAATACATTTCATTTTCAAAATTGAGCTATCAGCTATAAAAGTGTGTATATATTTTTTGGGACACCCTGTATTTATTCCATGAATTAATATAGACTAATATTTCTAACTTGGTTAAAACCCCTATTGATATTTTATCCAAACCCATGAAACAACAGTGACAAACAGGAATTCTCAATTTTGAATATAAAGTGGCTTTAGGTGTATCATAACTATTATGGTGGACATACTCTCAGGTGGTTTTTATGATCTTGTTTTCCTGTTCTGTGAAATCTCCTCTCTAACCAATTGAGTATGGCAAAGGTGATGGGATATTACTCCCATGATTAGTTATGCTATACATAATGTCTCTATCTGGCTAGCAGACTCACTCTAGGAACCTTTTTGATAGCCTGACGAAGCTAGCAGCCATGTTTAGAAAGCCTGCCTGGTAGAGACCTGGAGGTGGCCTCTGAGAGATAGGGGTGTCCTGAAGTTGACATCCAACAGAAGTTGGGGCCCTCAGTCCCACAACTTCAAAGCTATGAACTTTGCCAAAACCCTGAGTGAAGTAGTCAAGCCCTCAGATGAGAATATGGCCTGGCCAACACCTCGAATGCCTCCTGGGAACCACAAACAGTATGTAGCTAAGTGACTGCTGATCCACATTGCTTTAATCGACTAATACCATTATCTATTTAACAATATGAGAGTTGTGTTCAGAAATACTATTAAGAGAAATAAATCCCTGAAAATATAGGAGGGAATACCTATAGTTATAAAGTATACCTGGTGACTTCATGAAAATCTTATGAGAAAGATATTTTTATAAATATTTCATAAATATTTTAACAGCTTATATTTTACAAATAAACTAAAAAATGAGTAATTTGGTCAAGGCTAATGGCAGAGCTTGTTAAGTAGCCCCTTCTCATTTCCCTCTTCTTCCTCTTAGAAACAGAATCACACTATTCCTCTACTAAATTTGAGCAAGACTTGTGATCATTCTGACAGATGTGGTCATCCAAATTTCCTTGAGGCTCATGGTGGTTATGCAACTATAGTTTTAAGCAGATGTGAATGGAGGTAATGTATCCTTCAAAAGAAAGCCTATCACCTTCCACATCCTCTTACCCCCTTCCTACTACCTTGAAACAGTGAAAACTGGAACCATCACATTGAATCCTATATAATAAAGAGGTAATATGCACATTGACCATCACGCCCTTGTACATGATGGCCGCCCCCATGTGGTCACAAGATGGCCACCCCCATCTCATCACAAGATGGCCACCACAAGATGGCTGACAGGGGAGGGCAGTTGGGGGTGACCAGGCTGGCAGGGGAGGGCAGTTGGGGGCAATCGGGCCGGCAGGGGAGCAGTTAGGCGTCGGTCAGGCTGGCAGGGGAGCAGTTAGGCGTCGGTCAGGCTGGCAGGGGAGCAGTTAGGCGTCGGTCAGGCTGGCAGGGGAGTGGTTGGGAGCCAGCAGTCCCAGATTGTGAGAGGGATGTCCGACTGCCGGTTTAGGCCCAACTGCACAGGGATCAGGCCTAAATCGGCAGTCAGACGTCCCCTGAGGGGTCCCAGATTGGAGAGGGTGCAGTCTGGGCTGAGGGACACCACACACCCTCTCCCACCCTCTCCCCTCCCCCACCCGCCATGGAAGAATTTCGTGCACCGGGCCTCTAGTTCAAAGATAAAAGCCATATGCTGAGAAGCCACCAATCCAACAGCCCTATCTACTTACGTTTGTCTTATTGGGCAGAAGGGGAAAAAAACTTAATTTAAGTAATTGTATTTTGAGGGTCTTTGTTACAGCAAATTTCTGTGTACACCAACTAAAAATCACATGGATCTACACATAGGAAACAGGATTCAAACTCAGGCATCTTTCTAAATTCAAAGCTCATGCTTTCTTGTTACTCCATATTGCATATCCTAGGTATCTAATTATGTGACCTACTGCTTCCTACAAATGTGAAAATTAAAATAATTTTTATTTCAAATTCTTGACCCCCCCAAAACATATTCCTCAGCTACATTTGTGTTTATATTTGATACCTACAACTTGTAACTTACTTTCCACCATAGCAGCTTAAACACATATCAAAACATACCACACAGCTATGTTTACAGCTAAAAAGGAATGTCCTATACAAGTGATGATTAAAGTAAGTATTATAAGTTCAGATGTTGACACTGCTGGACCTGAAGAAGCCTTCTGGGACCTGGGGATGGCCTATAGCTGACAGCCAGCAAGAAGATAGCTTAAGTATAATAATACCAATCCTAAGTATAATAATAAGAGTAAGTTAAAATATTAACATTGCTCTCCAATATGTAAAACTAGGTATCAAGCATAAAACCTTCTCCATATTACCAAACAAATAATTTCTAAAAATACCATGATGAGAATTTTATAACATCCTAATAACAACTAGAAAATATTTTCTATGCTAATGGTAGAATTATGGCCTAATTTAAGGAGACTGGACCCAGTCTTAAAATCATTCCTAACACACTGACAAATCTTTCTAGGCAATTTAAATAGGAACATCAGACACACTGTTAATGATGAACGAAGTACTCACCAGGAGTACATCTCCTTAGTATGCCAACCTTAATTGTCAATTTTATTTTATATATGGTTATTGAAAAAAAAAAGCTTTACAAAACAAAATGAAAACCCTGGAAATATCAGATTGTGTCTATCAAAGCTAACCTTTTAGCACAGCAAAGTTGTAAATGATTCAATAAGGAAAAAAAAGATGTAAATGAATCAAGTGGAAATGCATTTATTAGATGAAACATGAATAGGCAATATTAAACTAATTAAATGAGGTAATAAACAAAAAGTAATAAGCAGGGAGCTGGAACTAAGACATGCTAGCTTTTATCATCCTAATCAAAGTTCCTTAAATACTGCCTTTCCCCTTGCTTGTAACATCTCAAAAGGCACATTCCTTTTCATTCAAAAGCAGGGGTGGGAACCTTTTTACTGCCAAGGGCCGTTTGGATATTTATAACATCATTTGAGGGTCATGCAAAATAATCAACTTAAATATCAAATTTTTAATTAGCCTGCTATATTTGGTCAAACATTTAATTTACTCACCCCTAATGCCTTGGTAGGGGCTGACCAAATGATTTTGTGGACCTTATATGGCCGAGGGCCAGATGTTCCCACCCTTATTCTAAAGGAACCAAGTAATGAGGACTTTCACAAGCAGTTATCTAGACTTACCAAGAAAAACAGTGGGAGGACTCAAATAAAATTACAAATGAAAGAAGAGATTACAACTGATACCACAGAAATACCCAAGGTCATAAGAGACTATGAAAAATTATATACCAAAAAATTGGATAACCCAGAAGAAATGAATACATTTTTCCAGAAACATACAACCTACCAAGACCGAATCATGAAGAAATAGAAAACCTGAACAGACCAATTACTAGTAAGGTGATTGAATCAGTAGTCAAAACTATTTCAACAAATAAAAGCTCAGAACTACATGGCTTCACTGGTGAATTCTACCAAACATTTAAAGAAAACTTATACCAACCCTTTTCAAACTTTCCCCAAAAACAGAAGAAAAGGGAACCAAACTCTTTTTATGAGGACCGTATTACCCTGATACTGTAGCCAGACAAGGAGAGTACAAGAAAAGAAAATTACAGGCCGATATCCCTACTGAACATACTGGTAGATGCAAAAATCCTTACACACCACTATTAAGTAGGTTTTATTCTAGGGATGCAAGAATAGTTCAGCATCCCCAAATCATTTTTTGTGATACACCATGTTATCAAAATAAAAGATAAAAACATATAACCATCTCGATAGAAACAAAAAAGCATTTGACAAAACTCCACTTCCTTTCATGATAAAAACTCAACAAACTGGGTATAAAGGGAATGTAGCTCAACATAATAAAGGCCACAAAACTCAGTTGCATTTCTATATATCAACAATGAACTATTAGAAAGAGAAATTAAGAAAATAACCCAATTTGAAAAGCATCAAAAAGAATAAAATAGTTAGGAATAGATTTAATCAAGGAGGTAATTTAATCTGTACACTGAAATATATAAGACATTGATGAAAGAAATCAAGAAGCTTCAAACAATTGGAAAGATACCATGTTCATGGATTGGAAGAATTAATATTTTAAAATGTCCATAGCACCCAAAACCATCTATAGATTCAATGCAATCACTACCAAAATTCCAATGGTATTTCCACAAAATTTTAAAAAAATCCTAAAATTTGTATGGAACCATAAAAGACCCTGACTAGCCAAAGCGATCTTGAGAAAAAGGACAGAACTAAAGGCATCATGCTTCCTTATTTTAAACTCTACTACAAGGCTATAGTAATCAAAACAGTATGGTATTGGCATAAAAACAGACACACAGGTCAATGGAACAGAACAGAGAGCCCAGAAATAAATGACACATATAGGGTCAAATAATTTATGACAGGATAGCCAACAATAGTGAATGGGGGAAAGGATCGTTTCTTAAATAAATGGTACTGGGAAACCTGGACAGCCACATGCCAAAGAAGGAAAATGAACCCCAATCTCACACAACCTGGGAAAAGAATATGTACCTCTTTATATCATGTGCCTATAACAGTGTGCTCAATAAATATTCATAAAAAGATGATAAAAAGAGTAGAAAAATTAGAATCAAATTACTATAACTTAGATACAATTGACATCTAAAAGTCCAAATTCTTTTTCTAAACGTAACCAGTTTCAATAATCACTAAAATTATAAATATGTCAACAAATAGGTAAAAAATAACTAATTAATTTACTGACCATACACACACACATCTGAATTTCTGAAGTGACAAAATTAAAACTGTTACTAACTTTTATTAACTTCTCATAGAATTAGGCTAAGGTACACTGGTAATACTGAAGAATGCATGACTCTAATATTCATATTATTTTATCCCTGAAATTTGGTGTCTGCACAATATCTTCATTTACCTGGCTTTTACCTATTAACACTTACATAATAACTTTAAATGATATTTACAAAACTTCATTGGTCCAAATAGCTGCTACTTTCAAACTATTTTCTAAAATTCACATGGCACAAGATCTCTCCATATCATTAAACAGTACATTCCATTAACTTTCATTTATGCTTTCTAAAATGTACAAAAGTTATACACGTGCAATTAGGAAATATGTCTTATTAAGGTAAGATAAAATTGAATTAATAAAGATGGTACAAAACACCTTCCCCTCCAGAAATACATAATAACTGTCTCCCTGCCCTCTGTGTAATACTATGAAGGCATTCCAGAAGTTTATTAAGTAATAGCCTATTCTGAAGTGTAGCCTAGGGCTTGTGATAGTATGTCATCCGCAGGTCATGTTACTACCTGTATTTTGTACAGAGTAACTGACAAAAATAAAATATGTGACTGATCCACTGAAATTACTAGGGTTGCCTGCTTTCTGTCAACATGTCATCAATCCTTCCTGATTATCTCGTCTGAGGAATTTTCAAAATTCCTGATGCAACAGCTTTTAGCAATTTCTTACAAAAAGAGAAACTGCTATAGTTATGGTTGAAACATCTGGAAAACCTGGGTAATGCCAAAGAGCACATAGTCTCACAATTCAAAGCGTTAAACATAACACCATTAGTTAAAATTTGTAGTCATTATAAAAATGCAACACCTAAGTATTAGTACAACTCTTCATATAAATATAGTATCAAATTGCATTATTTTGCAATATTGTAATAATAGTAGCTATATATAGGCCTTCTTATTCTCACATCTCTTAAATTGAAAGTTGAGAGTGTAATCTTCAAAAGGGACAGCTGTGAGTGATGGCTCCTTAAGACTGACAGGAACTAAAGGGCTTGTATTTCCTTCTAAATCTATAGGTTGCTACAGTGGTCAGCAAACTCATTAGTCAACAGAGCCAAATATCAACAGTACAACGATTGAAATTTCTTTTGAGAGCCAAATTTTTTAAACTTAAACTATATAGGTAGGTACATTGTTATTAACTTAATTAGGGTACTCCTAAGCTGGCCTTTGCTAAAAAACGTCCTCAATCTGATTGAGGTACGTCCACTGAGGTCGACCCCTTCCAATTCTCCCATCCACACTCCTCTTATATACTTGTTTTGTCTATCTCCTTTCCGAAAACCGAATTCTGCGCATGGGCCATGAAGTTTCAATCACACTGTACGTGCGCGCCTGCACGTGGTATTTTGTGGAAGAGCCACACTCAAGGGGCCAAAGAGCCGCATGTGGCTCACGAGCCGCGGTTTGCCGACCACTGGGTTACTAAGTTCAATCTTATAGCCAAAACACTCTTTTGAGGTAAGCTGATCTCTGACTTGTACAGCAACTCAATCTCCTCCTTCATGCAAAGCAGTAGAGAGCCCATCAGGTGTGACTCATCACGCCCTTCCTTCTTCAAGGCATGTCATCATTTATTCTTTAAAAAAAAAATCAGATAAAATTCACATACCACAAAATTCACCTTTTTAAAGTGTATAATTCAGTGACTTTTAGTATATTTACAAAATTGTGCAACCATTAATTCTTATCTTATTCCATAACATTTTCATCATCCCCAAAAGCAGCGGTTCTCAACCTGTGGGTCTCGACCCCTTTGGGGGTCGAACGACCCTTTCACAGGGGTCGCCTAAGACCATCGGAAAACGCATATATAATTACATATTGTTTTGTGATTAATCACTATGCTTTAATTATGTTCAATTTGTAACAATGAAAATACATCCTGCATATCAGATATTTACATTACGATTCATAACAGTAGCAAAATTACAGTTATGAAGTAGCAACAAAAATAATTTTATGGCTGGGGGTCACCACAACATGAGGAACTATATTAAAGGGTCGCGGCATTAGGAAGGTTGAGAACCACTGCCCAAAAGGAATCTCTTACCCATCATCTCTTAGCAGTCACTCTGCATTCCCTCATTTCCTCTGGCCTGATAACCACTAATCTACTTATTAGATTACATAGATTTGCCTATTCTGGACATTTCAAATAAATAGAATCATACAATAGTTGATTTTTTGTGTTTGGCTTCTTTCACTTAACATATAAGGGTAATTCCTGTTGTAGCATGAGTCAGTATTTGATTTCTTTTTATGGCTAAATAATATTCCATTGGATGAACATGAAACATTTATCCACTCATACAAATGTTGACTGAAGGATATTTGGGTTGTTTTCATTTTTTTTTTTTTGGCTATTATGAATAATACTACTAACATTCATGTCCAAATTTTAGGGTGGCATATATTTTAAGTTCTATTGAGTATATACCTAGAAATGAAATTGCTAGGTCATATAGTAATTGTTTAACTTTTTGAGAAACTGCAAAACTGCTTTCCAAAGCCATTATACCATTTTACATTCCCACCAGAAGTGTAAGAAGGTTTCAATGTCTCCACATCCATGCCAACACCTAATTGTCTTTTTTATTATATCTATCCCAGTGGGAATAAAGTAGAATCTCATTGTGGTACTGATTTACATTTCCCTAAAGACTAATGATGCTGTGCTTACAGGTATCTACCTTCCCATTTTGTGAATTATTTCACTTTTTTGATAGTGTTCTTTCAGAGGTTTACACTTTGGTCAAGTCATATTTCCCTGATTCTTCATGATCCCTCTAACCTTGAATAAGTGTCTAGGCCAGTGATGGCGAACCTATGACACGCGTGTCAGAGGTGACACGCAAACTCATTTTTTTGGTTGATTTTTCTTTGTTAAATGGCATTTAAAAATATAAAATAAATATCAAAAATATAAATCTTTGTTTTACTATGGTTGCAAATATCAAAAATTTCTATATGTGACACGGCACTAGAGTTAAGTTAGGGTTTTTCAAAATGCTGACACGCCGAGCTCAAAAGGTTCGCCATCACTGGTCTAGGCATTTAAAGAAGCAGTCATCTCTACATTTTATGGAAGACTTTGGAAAGAGAGACTTTCACTTATGGCTGGGGGCATATTTGAGCATATTGTGATCCCAAGTTTGGGGACATGTGGTGACATCAGGTGCGGGGGTGGTAGGAGGAGGGCGTTGATATCTTTTGGTTTCAGGCTGCTAGGATCCACAGCACTGACAATTGTATGATCCCTCACAAGCACAGTATGGGATCTGCAGTGGCTGCAAGGGCTCCATGGTGCCTCCAAGTCCAGCAGCTAGGGAGCAGGTGGTGGTGGCTGGAGCCAGTGGTGTACACACTTGGCTGCAGGGACCAGCTGTGTAGTGGCAGGGGATGGAAGTAGACACACAAGTAGTGGTGGGAGGCAGGGTAAGCAGCAAGGGCCAGAGCCACCTATGAGCTTACCGGCAGCATATGCGGGTGCCCTGGCTGTGGGCATGCTGTCCCATTTGCTATAGTCTCCCCCTGACCAGGCATATGCACTGTAATGGAGACTGGTCCAGGGTACACAACTGAAGGGACTAGCTGCAAGTGAGTTTGGTTGGTGGTGCAGGCCTGTGACAAAAAAAAAAAAAAAAAAGGACCTGATCTGGGCCCACAAGAACCTGTAGGGGCCCTGGCTGTTGGTGCCCTCTCCCATGTTGACACAGTCTCCCCTTGGACAAGTGCACATATAACAGGCATCAGGCCAGTGGTGTGGTGTGCCAATGCACAGCTGAAGGGGCTAGCCTGAGTGTGCACACAGCATTGGAGGTCAGCCATGGTTGTCTAGGCTGGTGCCTTTTGCTTATGTTGCCGCAGAAGCCTGACCTGGTGCAGTTCCCAGGCTTCAGCAGCAGAGGGAATGGGAAGGAGCAAGGAGGGACTCAGGCAGATGGTGTCAGCAAATACAAAAAAGCTGTGGGGTGAGGCAAATGCTGGTGAAATCTGCAGAAGGTCCATGGCTGTGCTGGACAGGTCTGTAGAGTAGGGCACTTTGATCCATGAGTGCTCCGCTGCTATCAGTAGCCCTGCTTTTCTTCCTTGTTCCTAGCCATGTCTACATATCTCAGCTTTGCCAGTCTAGGGGAGGAGAAACCCAAGTGGGACCTTTGCATGGTATCCTGAAAGGCTGAGGAAGCTAATCATTCACCCTGCTCTTCCTTCCCGGGCGAGGTGAATTCTGTAGAGCTGGGAAGTTCCCTTCAGGCACTGAGTACTGCCAGCTTGGGAGATGGCATGATGAAGCCAAAATGAAGCTGTCTCCCTTCTCTTGCATTTTTTTGCTTGTTTTTTGTTGTTGTTGTTTATTTTCTACTAGAGGCCTGATGCACGAAATTCGTGTGGGGCTCGGCCCTCGCAGCCCTGGCTTCGTCTGGAAGGTCATCCAGAGAGTCGTTCTGCTGTTCGGTCTAATTAGCATATTAGCTCTTATTATATAGAATACACAAGATCAAGTCATCTGCAATAAGGATAATTGCACTTCTATTTCTTTTTCTTACCTAACTGCTCGAGTTAAAAACTATAGTACAATATTTAATGGAAGTGGTGTTGGCAGAAAATGCTGTCTTATTCCTATCTTAGGGGAAAGCTTTAAGTCTTTCACCACTACAGTGTTAGCCAAGGGTTTTCCCTAGATGTCTTTTATCAGCACTGACCCTTGATTTCTTATCCCCAGTTACTTTCAATCAATTTTCAAGACCAGATAATTTTATCTCAATATATTTATTGTACTTGTACTTTTACCCCTTATGTACACACCTACTATCAATGTCCAATTTAGACCCTCATCATCTTTTGACTAGATTGTAAAATCTTTAGGGCAGGATCTATGTGCATATATATTTTTTTGTAAGCAGGAATGTTGCATCGATTAAACAAGATCAAGATGCTATGGAAAAGGAAAAGCAGCTACTGGCAATAAAATATAATTGTGAAAAGCAAAACGCAAATCTGAAACTAACCAACCCCAAAACTGCAGGAAGAGTAGGAAGAAGAAAAAAATCAAGGCCATCTCCCAGAATAGAACATAAAGTAAAACATAATAGGAATAACTGAAGGAAAGACAGAGAAATTGGATGGAAGGAGTTAAGTTGTGTAGCATGATGGGTTGGATACTTCAAACAACCTTCCAAAATGAAACAACTAAAATGCTGGATAAAATATACTTAAAAAAACTGTAAACACACTGCTGAGATTGGAAAAAACTGATGTTTTTAATTGCATGGTAAAAATCACTATATTTTTATGTTTGTGTTCACCTATTACTTAAATAGATTCTTTTCTCCCTGCCTTTAATCTCTGTATCCTCCAACTCATCCTCCATATTGAACCTTAACCTTTCCCCTACAGCTTTTATTTGTTCGTGTCACTACTCTGCTTACAAACCTTATGCCTCTAAGGTCTCCCCATTCCCTCCAGGATCAAGCATAGGCTTCTGCGCAGACATAAAGTACTCTTTACTATTTAATCCTCATCTCATTTTCAACCCCTGAACAACAGCCCCTCCTCCCATACCAAGCTCTCTACCATCAAGCAACACTAGACTAATATATTCTCAGACCACTTCTATCATACTTCACTTGTCCCTCCTTCTTCCCTTCCTATACTAGTATAAGCTGTGGTAAAATCTGAATCAGAAGTAAGCCTAGATAAAAATGTCATTTCTGACTCCATGAGGCAAAATTGAACACTTTACTATCTACAATAGAGTAATCACAGCACTGCACTATGTCATTTTTCACACTATCTTATATATATGCACATATCCATCTTTCCTAAAAGACAATGCCTGTCAAGTAAATTAACACACATGAGGAGAAAAGATAATGGTGGAATTCAATAGGAGCTGTAGTTTTATTTCTAACGAGAGGCCCGGTGCACAAAATTTGTGCAGGGGCGGGGGTGTCCCTCAGCCCGGCCTGCACCCTCTCCAATCCGGGACCCCTCAGGGGATGTCCAACTGCCTCTCGCAATCTGGGACCACTGGCTCCTAACCGCTCGCCTGCCTGATCACCCCTAACACCTCTGCCTGCCTGATCACCCCTAACCACCTCTGCCTGCCTGCCTGATCACCCCTAACCACATCTGCCTGCCTGATCGCCCCTAACCACCTCTGCCTGCCTGCCTGATCACCCCTAACCACATCTGCCTGCCTGATCGCCCCTAACCACCTCTGCCTGCCTGCCTGATCACCCCTAACCACCTCTGCCTGCCTGATCACCCCTAACCACCTCTGCCTGCCTGCCTGATCACCCCTAACCACATCTGCCTGCCTGATCGCCCCTAACCACCTCTGCCTGCCTGCCTGATCGCGCCTAACTGCTCCCCTACCGGCCTGATTGCCCTAACTGCTCCCCTGATCGCTCCTAACCACCTCTGCCTTGCCCTGCACCCTGGGACCCAGGATTCCTTCCTCCGGCTGGTCGCAGGCACCTGGGACCCGGACTTCACTTCCTCTGGCCAGCCGCAGGCACCCAGGACCCGGGCCAGCTTCGCCCGGGCCGGCCGCAGCCGCAGGGGACCGTGGGCAGGCGGCTTGTCCCTCTCCTGGGCCACAGCCGCAGGCGTCCGGACCACGGGGCAATCGGCTTGTTCCTCTCCTGGGCCTCAGACACCCAGGACCGCGGGGTCCTCATTCCTCTCTCGCGAGCTCATTTGTGCCTGGCTGGTCCCCATTTATTTCTTGTGAACTCATTTGTACCTGGCTGGTCGCCATTCCTCTCTCCCCAGTGTTGAGTGTCTGAGCCCTTAGGGCGTGATGGCATGAGGAGGCCTGGTGCACAAAATTCGTGCATGGGAGGTGTGTGTCCCTCAGCCTGGCCTGCACCCTCTCCAATTTGGGACCTCTCGGGGGATGTCCGACTGCTGGTTTAGGCCCAATTCCACAGAGATTGGGCCTAAACCAGCAATCAGACATCCCTCTCACAATCCGGGACCGCTGGCTCCCAACCACTCGCCTGCCTGCCTAATTGCCCCTAACCATTCCGCAGCCAGCCTGATTGATGCCTACCTGCTCCCCTTCTGGCCTGGTCCCCCCCAACTGCCCTCCCTTGCCGGTCATCTTGTGACCACATGGGGCAGCCATCTTGTGAGAGGGTGTGATGGTCAATTTGCATAATACCTCTTTATTACCTAGGATAGATAATTAGGAATGAAGTGTTTTGTGGAGTCCTAGGATCAGTGGCAATAGGCTAATCTGAGATTAACCTATCATGGTGACTGTGTTTGTTACTCAGTCACTACTGAGATAAACCAATTTATAACTAAATGCTTTTATTTCAAATAAGCCAGCTCAGCAGCATCTAGTATTACTTTCAGCTTTGTTAAACTTCAGTTTTGTTAAACTAAGCGGTGGCTGTATATTATTCTCCAAAATCTTTTTTTAAATCTTATTTCTTTATTTGTTTTAAAGTCAATATAGAATCAGCTAAACATTTTAGAGGATATACTAAGTTTTAGGAGGGAAACTGAGTTAGAAAAGTGGTTCTCAAATAAATGTAAACTATCACTTGATTTATAGACTTCCATTGCTTTCATTTAAAGGACGTAGCACCATGAAAGGTTGTTTAGACTGTACTTTGGCTTAAGTGAAAAAAGTTATTGCTGAAATTGTATAAATCATTTCAAATATTGTTTCATGTTGCCTTTTAAGTGTCTGCATTTTATAAATGTTCTTTGAAAGTTTGGTTCACTTTTCATTCTCCATAAATCAGAAAGTTATTTCAAAGCTTCTCTGAGACACAGAAAAATATACACATGTGAAAGAATGATTGCATCATCACTAAGTTAAGAATCCTAAGAAAATGGAAATAAAAAGAGCAACTAATGGGGTGCTCACTTTGACAATTATTAAACATATGCAATACAAAACAAGATGTGTAAAAGACACTAAGAAAAATTACATTAATAACAACATACAGCCATGGAAAGCAGTGAGAAGTCACAAATCAATCACAATTGTATTTAAGTAACTAGCCGAGCATTATTATGGGGATTTCTGGTGGCCTGGAGAATGGCTGTCCTTCAGGAGCAGGGATCACCCTCAAAAGCCACACAAATTAAATTAATGCTAAACATAAGAGAGATTCTGATCTATTTTAATGAATTCATTTGCTTTTCCTGCTCTTACAATCTTATATGCAACTGATAAAATTATATTTCCCACACATCATTTAAATTCTTCCTTTCAATAATCATTATGCTGACAACAATAATAATACTTATTTTATGTTTACTATGTGCCAGTGCTTTTGACATACATATAGTATTTCATTTAATCCTCACTATAACCCTATGGGTTAGATATCACCATCTTACAGATGAAGATCTGATACTTAAGACTCAATCTCAGTCATTTGATTCTAGAGATCTGGAATGTTCTCTTTTCTCAAACACCCATACTAGCCCTCTTTCAAATCATAGGTCAAACCAGAAATAACAAGGATCTCAAAGTTCAAGCCACTGAACCAAGTGAAGATATGGAAACACATAAACATTGGAAAGGGTCTGAAAAATATTAAGTATATATGTTGTGAGATATATGATATATATATGTAGTATATAAATATATAAATGTCTGGAAATCCCTTAAATCTGATGACTATATCAAATACAGTAAGTGTATATTAAAAATGCTAGCCACCAAAATTAACAAACTAATGTTCTTTCTATGTACCAATGATAATCAGCTAGAAAAAAGGGAGGGATATATATCCCATTAACAACAACAACAACAACAACAACAACAATAATAATAATAAATACATTTAACAAGATGTGTGAGGGACTTTTAAGAACATTCTAAATATAGACAACGTCATAGGAATAAGGAGATAAATGAAATAGTGGAGCAAATGCATGCATCTGTATTAAAAACAACCAATAATCAACAAATGATTATCCAGCCTGGGCAAGAATCCCTGTAATGGAAAGCTTAGAAACAAATCTTGTTGTATATGAAAACTTATCATCTCACAAAGATGGCATTTTTGGATCAGTGAAGAAAAATGGGTTATTCAGAAACCAATTTAGAAAAACTAAAGCTGGTTCGAAATCTCACAACTTGTACCACCATGAACTTAAATAATCAAGACATAAAAGTTAAAAATAAAAGTACTAGAAGAAAACACGGGTAAAACTTTAAATACTTGTGGGTTAGGGGGTTCCTTTTAATCATGGCAGGAAACTGAAAGTCTGACAGATTTAACTAAATATAATCACTACTACTATCAAGCAAACTAACAAAAATAGAACTATCTGAATATTAAAAAATCATAAAAGACTAACATCCCTATAAAAGTCAACAACAAAAAACATGGGACTATAACATAACAATATTACATAAAATATGGGAAAATGACAAAAATAGACAGTTCAACCCCTATCTCCCATATAGATGGTAAAATACCAAAAAACTGCAAGCAAAAATGAGTTACAGTATTTGTGGTCTATCAGAATGGAAAAAATTAAAATCACATAAAAAATCAGGGTTGTCATAGGACAACTCTGGATTTTAATTTTGCAGTGTGTATTGGAATATTAATGGTGCATAGCTTTTAGCCCAAGCAATTCCACTGTTAGGAGTTTAAGATAGTCAAGTGCACAAAGATATGTGCACCCATAGGGTTATCAGTAGTCCTGTTTAATATTGAAAAATGGGATCAGAACCTTAATAAGAATTGGGGATAAGACAATAGGGTTCTGGGACAGGATTTTGGAGCAAGAGGAGGGAATTTAAGTACCGAATGGGGCCTGGGAAGACACTCTTGGGGTGAAGGGGAAGCCACAGCTTGGCATGTAGATAAGTGTCAAGCATACCGTCTACTCTGCATAAAATAGCAACACATCATTCCTGGCCCACAGTAATACAAGCCCTTGGAAATTGTTTATGAATAAAAATGAACAAAGTCTAAGCTACATTTCATGGAGGACTGAAAGTAAGGGACTCACATTACATACTCAGTTTCAAATAAGTTTATTCATTTTCAGTTATTAATATATGTATAAGTTTTATCCAGGTAAAGAATATTCTCCTTCTTTAATGTTCTCCACCATGGTAGTTCTTCACAGTGCTCTGCAATGAAAAACTGCTCAGTGTTCTATAGAGCCTGGTTATCAATTTAAAAGCCATAGTTTTTAGGGTGCATCTTTCCTGAGGCAAGAGATTTTGCATTCTTAACCTTCAAGAAAGAGTGGGGGCTTAGGTACAAGAGAAGTGAATTTATGACCAGAGCTAAAGCCATGGAGAGAATTTCTACTCTGAATTTAAGTGAAGCCCTGATCCTTCATCCCAATTGGGGCTGCCCAGGTAAAGAAAAGGCCCGTATGATCATTGTAATTTCATTTCAATTATCTTTAATTTTGAAATGATACACAAAGAATTAAATGTCCATGTTACTGAAAGCCAAGTGAAGGTGTTTGTGTATGTATGTGTACATGCTTACCCTTCTGATTCTATAAAGAATACATGCTTATTATTGAAAATTGGAATATAATAAAAAATATTAAAAGGAAAATGAGAGTCACCCCTAACTCAGAACAGTGTGACAAACATCCTATATAATAAAAGCCCAGTGACTGAAAAAGCAGAATGACCAGAGACCAGAATGACCACAGCCCATCATCCCGGCCAGCCCCCCAGTGGGGACTCCCACCCCGATCAGGGGCGTGGCCAGCCTGCAAACCACCCGCAGCCCCTTGCCCCAACCAGCCCTGCCCCCCCGTGGGGACCCCACCCCAATCCAGGGCCCACATCAGGCCAGGCCAGCCAGCCCTGACCCATGCACTCGGCCTCTATCCTATATAATAAAAGGGTAATATGCAAACTGACCCTAATGGTGGAACAACCAGAACGCCTGCTCGACCATTCACTATGAGGCACACTGACCACTTCTCTGTCCCTTTCCCTGGCCGGCAGGCTCTGACCGCCCGATGGCGAATGGGAAACTGGTGGTGGTGGCGGGGTATGCAGGTGGTGCCAGGCCAAGGCCCCAGCCCCACCAGTCGCCTCACACACAGAGGGCAACCCGTGGCAGGGGTGGGGCTGGCAAGCGGACGGGAACGGCCGACCTCTTGGTCCCTTCCCCTGGCCGTCAGGCTCCGATCGCCTGATGGTGAATGGGGAACTGGGATGGGTGGTGGTGGGGGGGCGGGGCTGGCTGCGGGAAGCCAGGGAAGATGGCCCTGATTGCAGGCCAGGCCAAGGGACCGCACCCGAGCACGAATTTCATGTGCTGGGCCTCTAGTTTGTTAATATGTTAAAAGTTCTCATCAGTCCGTTTTCAAAAAATGCAATCACACTATCTACAATTTTATATCTGTTTTTCACTAACCTGATTTTAGGAATTCTTTGTAAACATTTAATAGCTGTATATTATTTTACCATATGGACTATGTTAGGATATGCTAAATTATGATGCAATAACAGAAATCCTAAAATCTCTGTGGCTTCAAACAGCAAAGATCTGTTTCTTGAGCAGACAACATGCCTTAAAGGCTCTGTTTGTGCTCCATTTTCTTGTTCCACTTAAGTCACATGGCTGCAACTAACTGCATGGAGCAAGCAAGAAAGTACATTTCTACTACGTGCCAGAGACAGAAGTGAAATGTCAGTGAACAGGTCTAATGACAACCACATAGGTGCACCAATTTGCTTACCCATTCCTTGAATGTTGAACTCTGCAAGTTTTTTTTGGTAAATGTGGTGATTATCAGGTATAAAGCTTTATTTGGTTTTCTATTTATTTCATTAGAATAAATTCCTAAATGTTATATTATTGGCTTAAGAGGTACATAAGCTCTCTGTGTTCTTGATCCCTTGGGCCAAACCTACTTATCTTCCTATGAACAAATATAAAAATATCTCAGTGTATCAATACTGGCACTAGTATATGATCTTTTTATAAAACATTTACTAATTTGGTAAGTGAATATGCCATTTTACTATTCTTTCTACTAGCATATTTTTGTGTCCTAGGCAAGTCAATTTATTTTATTGTTGTTCTATTGTTTTTGTTGTATTTGTATAAGCTCTGTATGCAGCAACAATGTAAACCATTTATCATATTACAGAATTGATATTTTAAAAACTAGTTTGCTTGCCTTATTCATATTTCCTGAGAGAAATTCAAATTTTTGTGATCAAACTATTATTGTTCTCATTTGTGATTTCTTCCATTTCTTTTTAAAATTACTATCTTTCTCTAAATAAAATACATATTTGCAAATATAAACTATTTTTAATGGCTTATTTTTTTCTACTTAAGTGTAGAAAGAGCAACTCCATCTGGAATTTATTTCATGACAATAAATTAATATAACAGAGAGAACTCCAGTCCAAAAGTCAGGCAATATGTATACTAATTCTGCCTGTGACAACTTAAGGTAAATCACTTAATCCTCACTCTACTTTGCCCCTATAACACAATTTTTGGAAAGCTTTCTTAGCTTCAGCACAAAACTGAATGGGCAACTTGGTCTCTGCCATAGCCAGAGTATCAGGAACAAATAAGTAAACAGAAATACTTACTTCTATTTTGCAAACTAACATGAAAATATGTCTCATTTTCTTTTTCTTTTTTTACATTTATTTTATTGATTTTTTACAGAGAGGAGGGGAGAGGGATAGAGAGTTAGAAACATCGATGAGAGAGAAACATTAAGCTGCCTATATTTTTGTGTCCTAGGCAAGTCAATTTATTTTATTGTTGTTCTATTGTTTTTGTTGTATTTGTATAAGCTCTGTATGCAGCAACAATGTAAACTATTTATCATATTACAGAATTGATATTTTAAAAACTAGTTTGCTTGCCTTATTCATATTTCCTGAGAGAAATTCAAATTTTTGTGATCAAACTATTATTGTTCTCATTTGTGATTTCTTCCATTTCTTTTTAAAATTACTATCTTTCTCTAAATAAAATACATATTTGCAAATATAAACTATTTTTAATGGCTTATTTTTTTCTACTTAAGTGTAGAAAGAGCAACTCCATCTGGAATTTATTTCATGACAATAAATTAATATAACAGAGAGAACTCCAGTCCAAAAGTCAGGCAATATGTATACTAATTCTGCCTGTGACAACTTAAGGTAAATCACTTAATCCTCACTCTACTTTGCCCCTATAACACAATTTTTGGAAAGCTTTCTTAGCTTCAGCACAAAACTGAATGGGCAACTTGGTCTCTGCCATAGCCAGAGTATCAGGAACAAATAAGTAAACAGAAATACTTACTTCTATTTTGCAAACTAACATGAAAATATGTCTCATTTTCTTTTTCTTTTTTTACATTTATTTTATTGATTTTTTACAGAGAGGAGGGGAGAGGGATAGAGAGTTAGAAACATCGATGAGAGAGAAACATCAATCAGCTGCCTCCTGCACACCCTGCACTGGGGATATGCCCGCAGCCAAGGTACATGCCCTTGACTGGAATCGAACCTGGGACCCTTCAGTCCGCAGGACGATGCTCTATCCACTGAGCCAAACCGGTTAGGGCGAATATGTCTCATTTTCTATGCCCTTCTCTTCAACTCCCAGTTTTTCCAGTATGATTGGTTCTGAGCTTTCCTTATCCAACTGCTATATGCTTTGAGTGAAGCTAACCCTGTACTAGCCTCTATCTACTGATGTCAAGTGGGGGCCCAGAACACTGTGTGCTCTGCCAAGGTCTCCCACCTCCCTATGCCCATCACTCATAGTTCCACCACCATTTTCTGTCTTGAGACCATCTGTCTTGTTTATATCAGCTACTATAGGAAGCTCTGGTTTCCCAATAGCTCTATGTATCTCATTTTCTGACCGCTTCTTTCTCCCTCCTCATTTTCCACTGGGTTTTCTGAAATGCAGTCACTGAATATTCCCTTCACTGTTTGCTTTAACAGAAACCTGTCTCTCCTGAGACTCCTACTTCCCTTGGAATCTTTTCAAATGTCTCATATCATTGGACTTGGAGGTAAGGTATCTTTTTTTTCTGTTTTTCAATGACTGTTCCAGACCATTCTCCCTCCTTAAGGATATTCCCACTTCCATTTTCCTGATAGTGGCCTACAGCAAATCAAAAGCTGTTGTAGTCCCTAGCTGAAACTTCAGTCATTCCCACTCATCCCTTTAAGATTTTTTACTTCTGCTTCATTTTCACTCTCACCAATGCCACTCCTTCATAATTCTGATGAATTCAATGACCCCATAGCTACTCTTTCAAAAGACCTATGTGGTAGAAAGAATAATGCCCCCTCCCCCAAAGATGTCTCTGCCCTAGTTCCCAGAATCTGTGAATGTCACTTTACTGGCCAAAGGAATTGTGCAGATATAATTAAATTAAATATCCTGAGATAAGGAGATTATTGTGGATTATCTGGGTAAGTCCCAAATGTAATCACAAGGGCCCTTGTAAGAGAAAGGCAAGAACATCAGAGGCAAGAAGGCCATGTGACAATGGGCCAAGCAAGCAGAGATTGGAGTGATGTGGCCAGGAGCCAAGGAATACCATTAGCCTCTAGAAGTTGAATGGTATAAGGAATGGATTCTCCCTTGGAGCCTCCAGAAAGAACAAGCCTTGCGAACACATTGACTTTAGCCCTTTAAGACTCATTTTGGACTTCTGGCCTCTAGAACTGTGAGAGAATACATTTTTGTGCTGTTTTTTTTTTTTTAAATTTTTTACTTATTGATTTTAGAGAGAGGGAGGAAGGGAAAGAGAAACATGAATTTGCTGTTGCACCTATTTCTGTATTCATTGGTTGATTCTTGTATGTGCCAGGACCAGGGATCGAACCAGCAACCTTGGTATATCTAGATGTTGCTCTAACCAACTGAGATACCCATCCAGGGTGTGTGCTGTTTTAAACCACTATGTTGTAGTAATAGCAATACATAAAACTAACATACTTTGGACTCTTGATTCCTTGACCTTCTCTATTAACTCTGTCTCTTATTTCCATGGTTACAACATAGACTTTGTCGTTACTCTAACTGAAAGCCCTCCATAATACTAATTTCAAGTACTCTTGTCCTCAATCATCACCTATTTTCTGCTCACTTTCCCTAGTACCTTGTTTCAAACCCCACAGGGACCTCGAACTTAGTTGATCCTACTAACCAATCACCATGCTTTAGCTACCTCATCTGCTGTTTTCCTTATTTACCCAATTAAATCCCATAGTCATCATTATAATAACTCTTTGCATATACCCTCAAGGCCATTGCCTCCTCTTGGGTCACTATACTCACTCAGCAGAACCATATTCCTGGGTTGCAGGTTCAATCCTGTCCCTGCCCCCTGCCCCAGTTGGGTGAGTGTGGGAGGGAACTAATTGATGTATCTCTCTCACATCGATGTTTCTCTCCCCTTCCCTTCCACTGTCTCTAAAAATTAATTGGAAAATTAATTGGAAAATACCCTCAGTGAATATAAATGGAAAAAGATATGTCTAAAAGATGAGCCGTGGGCCATCATTTGGAAGGCTGGAAAATGAGGAACCAATAAAGGAGAATGAGAGAAACAGAGGTCAGTAAAGTGGGAAAAGAAGTAAGAGTGTGGTCCTAGCCGTTTTGGCTCA
Organism: Myotis brandtii; assembly: GCF_000412655.1. NCBI lineage: Eukaryota > Metazoa > Chordata > Mammalia > Chiroptera > Vespertilionidae > Myotis > Myotis brandtii. The sequence continues at coordinate 427,163 of NW_005369676.1, read as the reverse complement.
GCAGACAGAGCTTCCACCTGCAAAACAAAGAGTCTTGGGTTCAATTCCAGTCAAGGGCATGTACCTTGGTTGCAGGCTCCTCCCCGGCCCTGGTCGGGGCTCATGCAGGAGGCAACCAATTGATGTGTTTCTTTCTATCTTATATTCTCTCTTCCACTCTCCCTAAAAATCAACGGAAAAATATCCTCAGGTAAGGATAAATAAAAAAAACAAAAAACAAAACAAAAACACTAAAAAAAAGAAGAGTGTGATGTCCTGGAAACCAACTGAAGGAAGTGTTTCAAGGTGGAGTGAGTGATTCAGATATCAAATGGCACCTTAGGTCAAATGAATTGCGGACTGGAAATTAACCACTGGGGTTAGCAACATGGAGATCATTGGTGACCTGGATGAGAATAGTTTTAGTAGAGTGGTGGAGGCAAAAGACTAAGTGGAGTGGGTTTCAAGAGAAAATGGAGGGAGAGGTACAGGCAACTCTTTGGTGTTTCCCTGTAAAAGAAGGAAGGCAATTGGACTTGGAGTGCAAATTAAAGAGAGGTAGCTTTTTTGTTTTATTGATTTCATTTGGTTTTTAATGAGAGAAATAACAAGTATACGCTACTGGGAAATATCTATTAAAATATGGAAATCTGATGATACAGGCAAGCAATGGGGAAATTGTTGGAGTAGGTAAGAGAGGATGTGGTTTTTTGTGTATATAGAGGGTTTAGTCTTGCTTGGAGCACAAATAGTCATTCATTGAGCTCATGAGCAAAGATACAGGCACAGAGTTAGTGTGACAGGAGAAGTTTCCTTCAGGTCGCTATGTTCAGTGAAACAGAAAGCAGTCATCACCTGAGAGTGAAAATGGAAGGTGGTGCTTGTATTTGAATAAAGAGGAGCAGTTATGAAGAGGTCATTCTCGAGAGTGGGTGTGTCAGTGGAGTGAGTTCTGTGATATCTTACCAGCCCTGTTAAGGGTCCACTGAGGTGAGTGCCTCTAATCTATATATATAAAAGGCTAATATGCTAAGTGTCCCTCCCACTGTCTGACTGATCACTATGACGTGCACTGACCACCAGGGGGCAGATGCTCAACGCAGGAGCTGCTGTGATGCGCACTTGCCATTTACAGAGAAGTGGCAGTGCAGACCTGGCGTCGACAAAGCAACACTCAGCTTCCCCAAGTGGGACACAGGCCCTGCCACCACCCCGCATAGACAGCCCATCAAATTGCAGCCGATGCTGCCGAGACCCCAAGGTGCAAAATTCGGTCCACAGCCCAGCCCAGACTGGAAACGGTGGCTGTGGGTGCCTGGTAATGACATCATATAGCAATGCCCAGCTACCTCTCCCTAGCAACAGGCCATCTATCTATATATATGAAAAGCCAGTGACCGGAACGCCAAACAACCAGAACTACCAGTCCCTATGACGTCCACTGCAGCCAGCTAACAGGCCGGATCAGGGGGTGAGGCCAGCCGGCCAACCTCCCATGGCCCCTCCCCCCGGCCGGCCCCGCCCCTGATCAGCCTCTCCCAACCCCATTGAGGGCAGGGCAGCCGGCCAACCCCCCTGTGGCCCCGCCCCCGATCAGCCAGCAGACCCTCTCCCTGGCCAGCCCCATTCCTGATTGCCCTGACCGCCCCAATATGGGGCTGGGCCAGCCAGCCAACTTCCTGCCGCCCCTCCCCCCAACTGGGCC
>NW_005369676.1:424194-425103 GCF_000412655.1 Myotis brandtii | reverse complement strand
GGGCTGGCCAGCCAACTTCCCACAGTCCCTCCCCCAGCCGCTGACCCCCATTGGCCCCCCCCACCCCATTCGTGGGCAGGGCCGGCTGGCCCAATGCCCACAGCCCTTTCCCATGGCTGGCCCCGCCCCAAATCAACCCTCCCACCCCCATCAGGGGTGGGGCCGGCCAGCCAATCGCCTGCAGCCCCTCCCCCCAGCTGGTCGGGTCCTGATCGGGCCCCAGTTGGGGCAGGCCAGCCGGCCAACCTCCTGCCGTCTCCTCCTCCAGACAGGCCCAGCCCCGATCTGCCGATTGGGACTGGGCCGGCCGGAACCCACCCTGCACGAATTCGTGCACTGGGCCTCTAGTATATACATAAAAGGCGAATATGCTAAGTGTCCTTCTGCATGCCTGACGGGTCGCTATGACATGCACTGATCACCAGGGGGCAGACGCTCAACACAGGAGCTGCTGTGATGCACACTGGCAATTTACAGAGAAACGGCAGCACGGACCTGGCGCCGACAAAGCAACACTCGGCTTCCCCCAAATGGGACACAGGCCCCGCCACCACCCTGGAGCGACAGCCCACCACATCACAGCCAACGCTGCCGAGACCCCATGGCCAGCCTGGAAATGGTCGCTGTGGGTGCCAGGTAATGCCCCACGTAGCAATGCCCAGCTTCCTCTCCCTAGCAACTAGACTCCTTGCAGTTTCTTCAGCCCAGGAACACGACTTGCTTTATAGCCAGATGAAAACATTTACACTTTAACTAAATGTCTTTGAGGTGTTTTCCCGTGCCTCATCTCATTTGATCCTCACAGAAGTCCTGGAGTAGGTAGATAGGAGACTCAGTGGAATCCTATTTTCTTTTCATTAGCCAGAAAATAGAGATTTAGAAAGCTTAGAAACTTGACCTGACTGAAAA
>NW_005369676.1:423481-423957 GCF_000412655.1 Myotis brandtii | reverse complement strand
TATCCTATCTAATAATAGACAAACATGGTAATTGACTGTACCTTCGCTACGCCTCCCATTGGCTAATCAGCATGATATGCAAATTAATCGCCAACAAAGATGGTGGCTAATTTGCATACTGCAGGCAGGGCGGGCCAGTGCGAGCCGCCATCCGAGCCCCCATGGGCCGCCTAAGCCCCGCCCTGGGCAGCGGTACCCTGCGGCCGTGATCGTGATTGTGATCGTAAACTGGGCCGCAGGCAAGGCAGCACCCCGGGACCCAGGAGCAGCCTTGCCTATGGCCCGTGATCATTATCGAAAAGCCGGGCCGCAGGCAAGGCGGCACCCTGGGATTCAGGAGCCACCTTGCCTGCGGCCCTTGTGATCAAAAAGCCGGGCCGCAGGCAAGGCAGCCCCCCGGGACCCAGAAGCCGCCTTGCCTGCGGCCCGTGATCGTGATCGGAAAGCCAGGCCACAGGCAAGGCGGGCCCCCGGGA
>NW_005369676.1:422864-423225 GCF_000412655.1 Myotis brandtii | reverse complement strand
GAAGATGGAAGGCGGTGGCCAGAGTGAAGGTCTGGGTTCCGGGTGCCAGAGGAAAACTGGTGCTGGCAGCCAGGGGAAAGAAGGCCTATTGCATGAATCTTCGTGCAACGGGCCTCTAGTATATATATATAAAAGGCCAAGTTGATTTGTGCATGAGTGATACATATAAAGCTCTTGCTGGCACCAATTGCACAGGTATGTTTCCATCTGTCATTCTTGAGTGTGAATTTGGTTGACATTTCTATTATAGAGAAAGGGCAAATAGTGATATTAAAGTATTTCTTCTGCCCTAACCAGTTTGGCTCAGTGGATGGGGTGTCAGCCTGCGGACTGAAGGGTCCCAGGTTCGATTCTGGTCAAG
>NW_005369676.1:394549-422743 GCF_000412655.1 Myotis brandtii | reverse complement strand
AAAAAATATTTAAAAAAAGCATTTCTTCTAATTAATTTTCTTTCAATGTGCACCAATTTGTGCACTGGGTCACTAGTTTGAAATAAGACCCATTCGGGTGGGTGTGTGCCTGTCCCAGCCATATTCAGCTGTGCAGGTGCAGGTACTGAGCTTTGACCAGTACCTGCACTGAGGAACATACCATTTATAATCACTGTTAAGGGTGATCTCACCCACAATGTTGGCTTTAGATATAGCTCTAAATTGTTATCTCCAGCACAGACTGCATCTCTGAACTTTGGACTTACATATTCCCTTGCCCATGTGACATCTCTTTTTTTGTCTAACAGACATCTTAAATTTAGGATTCCTAAAACTGATTTCCTAATCACTATTAAGGACCTATTCTTTATATCATCTTCTTCATATTAATAGCAACACCATCTTTTTGGCTGCTTAGGCCAAAACCTTTGCAATTACTTTAGACTCGACTCTTCTCTCTTACACTCAATCTCCCATCTGCTTGAAAATGTCAACCAATAAAAAAAAAGTTTAATCTATAAAAAAGAATAAAAAAAAGCTTTTATTTGAGCAAAGGACTGCAATCTGAGAGACACAGATTCATTAAGTAGCACCCCAAACTGTGCTCTGGAAAGAATAGGAAAGGCAGGATTTATATAAAGGTAAAAAACCACAGGCTGAAACTTTTGCTATTGGCTACTTAAAATGGTGTGATGGCTAGTTCAAAAGGGAATGGTCAGATCTGGGTGATGAAACTCTGAGGTAAGCACTGATATGGGAATGGGGGGAGAGGGGATGCAGAATGGGGGAGGGGCAGGTTCCAGGATATGTACTTCTATGATAAGCATCAGAGTCCAAACTTTATCTGGTGTGGACATATGTAAGTCTGACTTCCCCAATATCCTCCTAACTCCATTCTAGGGCCCCTTGATATTAGTACTCTGTTTTAGATGTTTCAGTTCATAAAACCTTCCCATGGCTTCCTTTTTCATCCAGATTAGAGCTAAAATCCTTACACAAAGAGGACACTGAAGTGGCCTATAAGCATATGAAAAAAAGTGCCCAGTATGAATAATCATGAGAAAAGTACAAATTAAAACCACAATGAGATAAGGCTCCACACCCTGAGAATGGCTGAAATTGAAAGGACTATCCATGTATTAGACAGGATGTGGAGCAAATAATACATCCAAACCTTGCTAGTTGGTGTGTAACTCAGGAGAACTACTTTGAAAAACTGTTTGGCAACAGATACATTGAAACTACATAGAAGTTTATCCATATCATTCCTGGGTACATGCTCAACAGAAACAAAGACATACACAATAATATTTATAGGAACTATACTCATAATAACCACAAACTAGAAATAACTCAAATGTCTATCAATAATGGAATAGATCAAAAAGTTGTGGCACATTAAAAATGTAATACTTGAGCCCGGCCAGTGTGGCTCAGTAGTTAAGCACTGACCCATGAACCAAGAGGTCACTGGTTCGATTCCTGGTCAGGGCACATGCCCATGGTGCAGGCTCAATCCCTAGTCAGGGCATGCAGGAGGCAGCTGATCAATGTTGCTCTTCCCATCAATGTTTCTATATCTCTATCTCCCTCCCTTCCTCTGTCTCTCTCTGTCTAAAAAAATAAAATAAAAATCAACAACATTAAAAAAATGAAATACTTGAAACCAATGACAATGAAAAAGAACAGATTAATGAAGCATGCAACAGATGAATGGGTCTCAGGGACATAACGTTGTATGAAAGAAGCCAGACACAAAGAGCACATACCATATGTTGGCACTTACATGAGCTAAAAAATAGGTAAAGCTAGTGGTTACTTTGTGGGGAAGACATATTGACTAGGAGGGGGGTTGCAGGGACTTTCTAAGAGGTATTGGAAATGTTTTATATCTTAATCTGAACAATGGTTACACAAGTATATGCATATTTAAAACATCATGAAGCTGTGTATTAGAATTTGTGCATTTTATGTAAGTTATCTCTCAATAAAAAGGTTAAAAAAAACTATAAATATTAGTTAGGCACCTACCATGCATAAGTGATTGTGGGGCCCAAAGAAATAATAAACAAATAATATATGGGCCTTGTTCTTGTGTGAATTTAACTCCCATCGGGAAGATATAAATTAATCAATGACATCAAGAAATTATAAACTGTGATGAGCGACATGAAGAAAAAGACCCCAGTGCTGTGAGATGTATAACAGAGGAACTGACCAGGTCTGGACAAGTGACATTTTTAGCAGAGGTAAAGTGAGGAGAACAGAGACTGCTCCAGGAGGCGGGAAACAAGTGCTCAGAACTTGGAGCCAAAGGAAGCAAGTGCATTTAACTGGATGGAGCTAGTGACCAGATCACATAGGAACTTGGTGGCGAAGGCCTTTGGCCTTTACTTAAAAAGCAATGGAAGCTATTGAATGGCTTTAAGGGGAGAGCTGCCATTATCAGATTTGTATTTAGAAAAGACCTCACTGATAGCTATGTGGATTTGAGAGAGGAAAAGTAGGTAAGAGAATACTCCATTAAGGGAGAATTGTAATTGCCCAGTCTAGAGTTAGCCTATCTCAGAGAGAAGGCAGGAAGAACAGTAAGGGAAAGGCATTAGAACTGCAGATTTGATGTCTCCTTACAACTAATAGAAGTAAGTCTATCTTCAAGTTAGCATGTGAGAAATAACAGTAATACAGGGTGCCTCCAGGTAAAGGGGCCAAGGGCCTGGAGGACAGAGAAGGAGGGAGACTTTTCACTGTAAACCCTTTTATACCTTGCGATTTTTAGTCATGTGCATATTCTACTTACTTCAAATATAATTAAAACATAAAATTAGTATCAGTCAACTGGAGGTTTCCTTATATTGCTAATAAGTCTCAAAGGCATAGAAGTAAAAAGACATTGTAATAAGCCCCTTGGATGCCATGTATAATAGTGAGATCACTGTGTTCTGCTCACAGCTCACATTCACCATGGATGAAACATGACTTCACTTACAGAATCACCAGAGAAAAAGCTACTTAAAATGTAAATAATTTAAAATCTAAAAGATACATGTGCATCATTTAAATTACAAAGATTACTAGGTTGAAAAGATCTTCTAGTATCCTGGATTTTTATTTCATTATATCTAGTCTATGTGAATTTGCAGGCAAAAAAAAAAAAAAAAAAAAAGAGCACTATTAATGAAAACCAAGACAAAAATGAAAGTTGGTGACTTGGCACAAAGGACTATATTATAAAAACAATCCCGGTAATCTTATAATATCCTCATGTTTTAGATCAGTGAAATCCAGATTTGCAGCTGTCCCACAAACTGAAAGCCTATAAATTTTTAGAAAATGAGTCAATCCTGAGATTAAAGTTTCAATTTATAACACTTCTGTGTTTTAGTTACAAAGTCATAAATAAATCTAGCATGACAGAGAAGGTAAATATTTTCTCAGTTGTTTATGTAGCCAAAGAGGAAAGGAATTTAACATGCAATTAACCACTTAGGTTTTTTGGAGATATGCACCATATGGCAGTTGTATTTAAGAGAAAGAAAAAATATTGTTTTGTTTAATCTAACGTTTGCTTAGCAATATCAAATTAGTGCAACCTGGGCAGCACCTTTACCTCACAAGGAGAGTCCTTACATTCCTGTGAGAGCTGGGGCTTAAGAATAGGAGGAAATGCAACTTCTTTCCCAGGAAGAAAACAAAAACAAAACAAATTAACCAAATAGAAGGGATGATGATGGTAAACAAATAATTTAAATTCAATTATCTAGAGACAGAATCATGAATTTTTAACAATGCTGGCAGTCTAGTTCTATTACTTAATAGTTTTTTTTTATATATTAAAAAAAGAGACCTTTATGCCATTCTTTAAACCAGCATCTGACCAATTGTGAGGTAAGAATAGCAAAGGTCCAAAGCAAATTTCAGATTTCTATATATATATTAGAGGCCTGATGCACTATATCGTGCAAGGGGCTCAGCCTTCACAGCCCCGGCTTCGCTGGGAAGGTCGTTCGGCTGTCTGGTCTTAATTAGCATATTACTCTTTTATTATTATAGATATATACTCACATGTAACCACTGTTTATCTCACCAGCCTTACTTTAAAAATAACTAATTGAAAAAAATCTGATTGGCATTTTAATCTTTAATCTTGATGGTTGAAATCATTTTATAGATGAACTAGGGGCCCAGTGTGTGAAATCACGTGTGACACAGGACCCAGAGTCCTGCGGCTTGGTGGGACCCAGAAAGAGTCCTGTAGTCACCACCGCTGCGGGAAACGGGACCCAGAAAGAGTCCCACGGCTGCCACCACTGCGGGAGGTGGGATCTTATCTTGTCCAGGGGTCCTCAAACTACGGCCCGTGGGCCACATGCAAATACAAATATTGTATTTGTTCCCGTTTTGTTTTTTTACTTCAAAATAAGATATGTGCAGTGTGCATAGGAATTTGTTCATAGTTTTTTTTTTAAACTATAGTCCAGCCCTCCAAAGGTCTGAGGGACAGTGAACTGGCCCCCTGTTTAAAAAGTTTGAGGACCCCTGCTCCAGAGTCAAGTCCCCGCCCACCCGTGCATGCCTTGCCATGCACACAGCCCCACCCACTCCACGCACACAGCCTCCTGCTGATCGGTCATTATGGTGTGACGACCACAGACTTTTTATATAATAGATATTTCTTAGCTTAGTGTTCTACTAATTATTTTAAAATTAAAGCTTTTAAAAGTATTACCATGTTTCTCTTTTATTAGTGTAGATATTTCTTAGCTTAGTGTTCTACTAATTATTCTAAAATTAAAGCTTTTAAAAGTAAAAAAAAAAATGATTCTATATGATGTCAATAAGCTGTGATACAATTTTCTATTAATAAGTGAACTAAAAATTGTAAAATCTCCAATGAAAAGCTTTGAAATAGATAGAGTATTCCCCCCAAAATGTATACATACTGTAACAGCTGATAGCTCAATTTTGAAAATGAAATGTATTTTAATAAACACTGCCTTTATAATTATTAAAAGTGTGTGTATACATTTTTTGGGATACCCTATATATATTTAAAATAAAAAGAAATGGATATAATATTTAATATTTAATCTGCCTGAATGCACCATTGTCAGATATCTACATGGATTCATATATACATATGCACTCACATATGTATTTGGAAGAAAAAAGTTCTTAAAAGTTGACTATCAAGTAAACAGGAAAGAAAATAAACTCTAGTAGTAATAAATCAAAATCATAACACTCAAACTGTATGTAGCAATGTATTTTCTTATGATGGGTGTTTTTATTTTTCTTCTTTTTAAGACTATTAAAAAACAAAAATCCATACAGTAAAGTAAATATGGTAAAAGTGCTCTCAAAAAATCTGTCTGCAATCTTTCATTATAGACTTCATCTCCCTATTCCTACTCTGCTACATGGTTAGAGGTCTGTTTGAAAGTTAATCTGGGATGAGCACACTATAAAAACAATTAGGTTTACCACTGGTTGCTCTCCATCTCCCAAATGGTAAATTAGTGGTTACTTTCCTTTGCACATATAATCATGACAACAGCAATGTCAGCTTAAGGATCTGCTCTAAATACTGAGCAATTTCAACATAAGAAGCTCTCAAATAACACATAAGTTGTATGCTAAAAGTTCACTTATTAGTCTATTATTTTGGAACTCAGAACATGCATCCAAAATAAATGTTGTATAAGTGATATTCCAAGCTACCATAAGTCAAGATAACCCTAAAATAACAGAAGCGAACAGACCATTATACAGTTGTAATTGTAGTAGTAGAAACAGAAGAGGCAATAATACGTTTAAAATTTTGTTTTCTGCTTTCACCCGAGAAAAGTTGTTCCAATTAGATCTTCTCCAACCACAGTGGCTGATTCAGCGTATGCCCACTGCTTAAATATTCTTATGGGTTGTCTCTTAGATTCTTACCCAGCCAATTCTCCCTGTTTAATGTTGTCCATAACTATGGAAGTCTCTCTCTAGGCTCCAAATCCACATAGCTCCAGCTTTGATCTGTTATCTGGGTTACCAACCACTGTTCCAACAGCTGCTCACAGGCAGCTCCACTTGGATAGTCTAGTGTCATCTCAAAATAAACTCATCAATTTTTGCACCCCTCACTCCATAAAGCAGCTACCCCTCCTGTATTTCACAGAATGCCTTCTCCATCCCTATTCAAACCCTGGGTGTCACACCCACTCCTTCTCCTTTAGCACCATCTCCCAACCTATCAGGCACCAAATACTGAGGTCTGGCTAATCGCCTACTGGAGCCTCTGAGCCACTCTCCATTCTACCTAGCCATCTTTTTTTTTCCCTCTTGCTTAACCTCCCACTGTCTCTAGCCACTGCTATGCCTCCATGAATAGACTCCCTCTGGAAATTAAAAACTAGGGTCCCAACATATCCTTGTATTAGCAGTATTAAGCATCAGAATATCCCAATCTTATGTTTAGTCCATTTGCTCACAACTCAAAACAATTTGAGGGGGCTCATGGAATATTTTACTTAATAATGAAATGTTTCACAGACAGTTGGACGTAATGATAATTATGTATACACCCCTTCCTCCACCACACAAGCCATTTCTAATACAGGCTCTATAAGGGCCAGGAATTTTTCTGTTCTATTCACTATTATATCCCCATCTATAGTACACAGCACATAGCATGCACTTAATACAAATACCTATTATAAACATAATATATAAATTATTAAAAATAACTTAAGTATTATCTAGAATATAAATAATTGAATTAACATATACAAATATATAAATTGGAATTTGGATATAGTTTTCTTTATGCTAAATAACAAACCAAAGTCTGTTTGCTCTTTGATATGTGACTAAATTTAGGACAATTTTCAGCAATTTGTTCTAGAGACAGAAAGTTATACTTAATGTAATCATTATACATGTAATCATTTCTGTATAATTAGAGGTAATAGAAATAGGTCTGAATAGAAATCAGTCTCCAGTAGCAGCAGCCTTTTTGATCCTCACCCAAGGATATGGTTGTTTGTTTGTTTGTTTTCTTTAATTGATTTTAGACAGAGGAAGGGAAAGAGAGAGAGAAACATCAATATGAGAGATCTGAGAGAGAAACATGGCTCAGTTGCCTCCTGCATGTGCTCAGGCTGGGGACTGAACCTGCAACCCAGTTATGTGCCGTCACTGGGAATTGAACCCGCATCCTTCTGGTGTACAGGATGACACTCCAACCAACTGAGCCACTCGACCAGGGCAAAGAGCCTTTTTGAAATGATGCCCCTTGAAGCCAGTCAGGTATATTCTCCAATAAGCCTCTATACACCTTCTCCCAAAGGTGTACAGGTAAGGACTGTGCACAGATCATATAAAACCCTATCCCTATGCTAAAAGTTCACTTATTAGTCTATTATTTGGGACTATCTCCCCCGCCCCCTGATCACAGGTAAACTAGAATAATAGGTGTGCCACTTTTAATCAGTATAACACTGTGTCACTATAATATGAGTTTGTTGCTGGATACAAAAGTGAAACACAAATATGGAGTGGACACTATTCACAAGAAACATGTCTTCCTTTCACATTCTTTGTTGGTGTTTGTTCTAATAAGACTAATGACCAGAGACATCAACACATCATTCAATCCCAGAAATTGCTTTCCTAAAAATAATTCTTTTATTTTAGTTTTAAAAACTTTTATACTATTAAGACAGTACATTTTAAATTATATATGGACAAGAAGACAAAATAGCTATCACAATGATGTTAAAGCAGGAGTGGGGAACCTTTGTTTTGCCAAGGGCCATTTGGATATTTATAACATCATTCCTGGGTCATACAAAATTATCAACTTAAAAATTAGCCTGCTATATTTGGTCAAACATTTAATTAACTCACCCCTAATGCCTTGGTAGGGACAGACCAAATGATTTCATGGGCCTTATAGGGCCCGAGGGCCAGATGTTCCCCATCCCTGATGTAAAATAAAGAATTAAGTAAAGACTTCCATGTGCTCAGAACTGCCTTATTATATGCACATTCCTGTTTTCAATTTGAGGTGGGTAAAGGACAAACAAAGGTCTTATAGGCATCAAGACTTACTCAGAGAACAGACGTGTGAGACACACAGCTCTAACACCAATATTCACAAGTCTACAAAATTACTTTAAAACACTGAAATACAACAGCATCATTAACCAATCTTAAAAACTGTAGTCTACCAGCAGAGTAGTTGTTCATGTTTTGAGCTTTAAAAATACTTATTAGGACAGAATTTGAGGATCATAAGGCCAGAGAAATGTTTCATTCCAAACTTTCTTAGATATACATGATTGTTTCTCAACAGTTTCAGAGGTGAGTCACAATGTAAGAATTATAAATCTGGAGTACTATAAAAATAAAAATACAGCTGGCCAGTGTGGCTCAGTAGTTGAGCATCAACCTATGAGCCAGGAAGTCATGGTTCAATTCCCAGTCATGGCACATACCTGGGTTGTGGGCTTAATGCCCAGAGGGGAGTGTGCAAGAGGCAGCCAATAAATAATACTCTCTCATCATTTGTATTTCTATCCTTTTTCCCTCTCTCTTCCTCTCTGAAATAAATAAAAATATATTTTAAAGAAATACAGCATTTTCTACTCTCCGAATTAAAAGTGAGGGAATGAACAATCATTTAGAAATAATCTGAGAATATTCATTATACTCTAAATAGAAGTGGTAACAATGGAAGACTAGCTTGTTGGCATATTGCAAAATCACCCTCTATTTACAACTGAGCAGGAGCTTTTGGATTTCTAGCATCAAACTACTGTTAGATGAAATAGCAAATAAAAGTAGATATTAAACTTGTCTATACAATATATTATACAGAGTGACCTAGGAGTCACAAAATATTAATAAATTGCTGACATATAATGCTATTCATTTAAAAATAAGCATCCATTATTTTACATAGAATATTGATAGAGATGCCCCCATTCAACAGTAATATAATTACAGAATAATATACTTGCAGAGTATTCCAAAATATGCCCTATTGATGAAGACTCCCACAGTTATTAAGTTGGGGAACAGAGCACTAGAAATTCATGTTCATTAGCACATTGCAGATTTTGAGAAGTCCTGCAGTAAAAAACCCACTTAACATAATTTAAACCAGTGTTTCTCAAACATAATTAACAGGGCACTTTATTCCCAAGATGAGTTATTAACACACTTAAAGAAACGCTAATACATACACGTATGTAATCACCATCTCTAAAAGTTTAGAGCACATTCCGTCCATATAACATGTACAGATTCTATAAACATTCTGAATCCTTTGTAGGTTGCTGTTTAAGTTATAATTTCCTTTTCTAACTGTTTAATTTGAGGAAAAAAAGTGATTCACTTGAGAGAGCAATTTCTGGAGATAAGTTTATAGGAGGGAAACTGTCACTCTTTTGGTCTGTATGGGAAGAGACACTAGTCACCCTCTATTCAATACTCTTGTTAAAAACCTTGCAGTCATTTTTGATCCTTACTTCTCACTCATTACCCCAGTCCACTACCTGGCCTTACTGACTGTACCTTTCTACACTGTTCTCCAGCCCATTTCAATCTTTCCTTCCCCAATGCCACTGTTCTAGTTCAAGACACCATTAGTGTTTGCCAGGGAAATTAAATAACTTTCCAAGTGGTTTCCCTAAATCCATTTTTTATCCCATACATTGCAACCAAAATAGCCTATTAACATTTAGGAATGTTTTCTACATACCAAAAATACATCTATACTAATACAGCAAAAAGAATGGCAAAATTATCAAGAAATAAAATATTTCTAAGACATGTGTGATCCTCTTCCTTATTCCAGAGGTAAGCACTATCTGAATTTTATGAGTATTATCTTTTTTTTTTCCCTTCCCCTCTCTTCTCCTTTCCTCCTTTCTTTCTTTGTTAATTTTCACATGGGGATATTTTTTCCATTGATTTTTAGAGAATGGAAAGGAGGGAAGGAGGGAAGGAGAGGGACAGGGACAGAGGGAGAGAGAGAAACATCAATGTGAGAGAGACACATTGATTGATTGCCTCCTACATGTGCCCCAACTGGGGCTGGGGATGGAACCTGCAACCCAGTTACATGCCCTTGACTAGAAATGGAATCCACCACCTTTGGGTGCATGGGGTGAGGCTCTAACCACTGAGATCACCGTCCAGGGCTTTCCATACTATTTTCCATAGTGGCTGCACTAATTTACAACCCTACTAACAATGTCTGAGGGTTCCTTTTTCTCCACATCCTCACCACCACTTATTTTTTGATGTATTAATGAGTCATTCTGACAGGTGTGAGGTGATGTTTCATTGTGGTTTTAATGTGCATTTCCCTGATGACTAGTGATGTTGAGCACTTTTTCATATGTCTAATGGCCATCTGTATATCCTCTTTAGCGAAATGTCTATTCAGGTCCTCTGCCCATTTTTAACTGGATTATTTGTTGTTGTTTTCTTGTGTATGAATTCCTTGTATATTTTGGATACTATCTCCTCATCAGATGTAGTGCTTGCAAATGTCTTGTCCCATTTAGTAGACTGTCTTTTTATTTTGTTGGTTTTTTGCTGTGCAAACACTTCTTAGTTTGACACAGTCCCATTTGTTTATTTTCACTTTGTTGCCCTTGCCCAAGAAGACATATCAAAAGATATCGCCAAGAACAATGTTAAAGTGTTTACTGCTTTTTTCTTCTAAGAGTTTTATGGTTTCAGGTCTCATATTTAAGATTTAATCCATTTTGAGCTTATTTTTGTATATGGTGTAAGAAAGTGATCCAATTTCATTTTTTTTGCATATATCTATTGTTTCCTCAAAAATCACTTATTGAAGAGAATATCTTTGCCCCATTGTATAGCCTTGTCTCCTCTGTCATGCATTAATTGACCACAGAATTTATTTGTGGGCTCTCAATTCTATTCCATTGATCTATATATCTGTTTTTATGCCAGTACCATGCTGTTTTGATTATTATAGCTTTGTAGTATACTCTGAAATCAGGGAGCATGACTGATAGCGTCCACTTTGTTCTTATTCAAGATTTCGCTGGCTATTCAAGTTTTTTGTGGTTTCATATATATTTTAGGATTAGTTGTTTTAATTCTGAGAAGAATGTCTTTGATATTTTAATAAGGATTACACTGAATCTGTAGATTGCTTTAGGTAATAAGGACATTTTAACAATTTTAATCCTTCTAATCAAAACAGCAAGGTATATCCTTCCATTTATTTGTATCTTCTTCAATTTATTTTTAAGTGTCTTACAATTTTCACATTACAAGTCTTTCTCACCTTTTCCTAGGTATTTTATGTTTTCTGGGGCAACTGTAAATAGAATTATTTTCTTAATTTCTCCTTCTGATTGTTCATTATTGGTATATAGAAACATAATAGATTTCTGTAACCTACAACTTTACTGAATTCACTTATTAGTTCTAATAGATTTTTGGTGGGGTTCTTAGGGTTTTCTATCTATAGAATCATGTCATCTGTAAGTAATGAGAGTTGTACTTCTTCCTTTCCAATCTGGATGCCTTTTAATTTTTTTCCTTCTCTGACTGCTATGGCTAGGATTTCTAATGCCATGTTGAATAGAAGTGGTGAGAGTGGGCATCATTGTCTTGTTCTTAATCTTAGAGGCAAAGCTTTCAACTCTTCACCATTGAGTATAATATTAGCTGTGGGTTTCCCATATATAACATTAACTTGTTGAGATATGTTACTTCTCTATATATTTTGTTGAGATTATTTTTATAAAAGAATGTTGAATTTAACAAAATCCAATTTCTGAATCTATTGAGATGATCATATGGTTTTCCCTTTATTTTGTTAATGTGGTGTATCACATTATTGATTTATAAATGTTGAACCACCCTTGTATCCCTGGGATGAATTCCACCACATTATGGTGTATAATCCATTTAATGTATTGTTAAATCTGATTTGTTAATATTTGGTTGAGAATTTTTGCATTTATGTTCATCAGGATATTGGCCTGTAAATTTTTTTTTTAATTTTTGTCATTCTTTGTCTGGCTTTGGTATCAAGGTAACACTGACTTTGTAGAATGAGTTCATAAGTGTTTCTTCCTTTTCAATATTTTGATATAGTTTAAGAAAAGGCATTAGTTCTTTTTTGAATGTTTGGTAGAATTCACCTGAGAAGTTATCTAGTTCTGGATTTTAATTTGTTGGAAGTTTCTGATTACCGCTTCAATTTTATTACTAGTAATCAGTCTGTTTAGATTTTCTATTCCTAACCAGTTCAGTCTTGGAAGGTTATATACTTCTAGAAATTTATATATTTCTTCTAGATTGTCAAATTTGTATCTCTATGGTATCAGTTGTAACTCCCTCATTTATGATTGCATTTGCATGTACCTGGGTTGCAGGCTTGATAGCTAGCCCTGGCTGGGGCAAGTGTGGGAGGCAGCCAATCAATGTGTCTCTTTCATATCAATGTTTCTCTCTCTCTCTGTCTCTCCCTCTCCCCTCTACTCTCTGTAAAAATCAATGGAAAAATATCCTTGGGCTAGGGTTAACAACAAAAAAATTTTTTTTTAAATTAAAAAAATATGTATGGCTGGAGACATTAAGTAAGCCAGGCAATTTCTAGCATTTGCCCCATGTGAAACTTTGATATAAATGTAAGGATTCCAAGTTATGGGAGGGGGAAGGTGATCACAACCTACTAACTACTGATGGATACACTAGCAGAACCACTAAACGGCACACGACAGGATCAAAATGCTAGACTCACAGTGTTTGGAACGTATGGTAAGCCATAAAATTTCTCCTGTGTTTCCTTGAGAATGTCTGTGGTTGACCGCCTCAGGGGATGCTTCCCATGGTAAATTTGATCCAAAATGGCATAAAAGACCTAGACAGATGAAAACATTTATTTAGTTTGGGTAGCCCTTCTTATACCTAAGATGTGTTTGACCGAAGATGTTATATGCATTCCAGAATAATAATTTTAAATCACAGTCTAAAACATTCACAAATATAGATGTATATGGCTTGAGATATATTTTGTCATTATTTAACACTATGTCAATGATAAAAAGGAAAGCTCTCAACCTTTCCCAATTAAAGATATTAAAGAATTTTGAATCTTATCTGTAAGGTACTCTTTAAAATATAATGTAGCAACTTAAATTTGTGAACTAAAATTTTGCCTTTCTTTGTATTGGCAATAAATATGGTTAGAAATATGAAAAATTAAGTTATGACCGTAACTCTAGAACCTAACAAATACTGTTTGTTTTATTCCTGGAATCCCATATATCTTAAGTGAGAAAAATGAAATGGTCAGAATCCTAGTTTTGTAAGGAGATAGATGTAAGAGAAGATAAATAGGTGGGGTGAGGTGGAGAAAGCAATAACAATCTAGTGTCTGGTGAAGACAGATATTACAAAGAATTCTGGTACAGCTGTTGGAGAATCTGGATCTAGAGCCAAGTCAGTCCCCACATCTGGTGCCAGGAGGTGCAAAAGCAGCAGCTGCTGTGCAGGGACAATTCTGGCTTAAGGAGGTGACCAGAAGAAAAGGATCACTCACCTCAAAATAGAAGATACAGGCCATTGAAACATAATAGGAGAATAAAGCATTAGAAAAAGTTTGAATGTGAAATCTGCTGCTTATAAAGTTCTGAAAACTAAATTTTGCATAAAATCTATAGTAATGATAAATTTTTTTGACTTGACTGTTAGCATTGTTAATAAGTAGAAAATGATTTATTTTGAAAAAAAATTATGTTATGCAATTATGTTTCTGATATGTATCTTTCTGATTCAAAAACAGAATTTGCAGAGAATGTGCAGCTGTTGATTTGAAAGAAGTGAGGATTAGTTTGGATAAAAGAAAAATTTAAATGACTTGTAGCTTCTGGCTGCATCTAGATATAGAATTATGGTTCTAAATTATAAAGTCAAGTTTAAACATTCCCTAGAAAAATATAGAGATTTTCTAAATATAAATATTGCTTTACTCTAACTGGTAATCTAAACGTATAGCTAAATATAGCTCTTTCAATTCTATATTCTATAATAAGTAACAATGCATAAAGATAAACAGGAGCCAAAATTACCCAT
Source organism: Myotis brandtii (assembly GCF_000412655.1). Lineage (NCBI taxonomy): Eukaryota > Metazoa > Chordata > Mammalia > Chiroptera > Vespertilionidae > Myotis > Myotis brandtii. The sequence continues at coordinate 408,601 of NW_005369676.1, read as the reverse complement.
ACAAGTCTTGTCTATATTCTAACTGAATAAATTATTAGGAATTAAAACTTTTAAATTCTAACCTCAACTGAGGTGTTGATTTTTTTGGTGTGTGTGTGTTTTGCCACAATCTATAAACAAATAAGAATTCAAGAGTTTCATTCTTTCAATTTTACCTTTCACAAATGAAAGGCATAAGCATGGAAGATTTTTTTAAATTATAAAAACACAGCAAAGTAAATTAAATGCATGTATTTCATGCTCATTTGCAGATAAACCAAACAATTCTAAAGTGATGAGCCTATTTGCTCACCAAGGGAATCATGCATGCTTTGGATCAAGATCCTTAGAGCTACAGAAAATTAAGAGTCTATTTGTAAAACAATGCACTACAAAAAAATAAAAAATAAAAAAATTACAATTTTAATACCCCTCTAGAAATCTGAAATAATCCATTTCCTTTCCACCTTTGTTTTTCTCCACTGTACAAAGAGACTATTGTATAATATGAAAGCTGGTTCCTGCGGTTCCTCTGGTAAGAGGTTCTCTCTCCTGTCTCTCTCTCTCCCCTCCTCCCTCTCCCTTTCCAGCTTCCCCATTCTCTCCCAATCAAGGGGTTATTCTTTCTAGAAGGTGGGAGGAGTGAAAAGTTAGTTTTCCATTTTAAAAGAATATCATTGGAACCACTGTTCAAAATAAGAGCCATGATAAAAGGTTTTAAACTAGGACTTGTACTATAATTATCAGCAAATCAAAAGACTTTTTCCAAGTACTAGTAATGCTAATTTTAAAAAATAATTCAGAAATTCATTTTTAATTATATTGATACTAGAGGCCCGATGCACGAAGATTCATGCAACAATAGGTCTTCCTTCCCCTGGCTGCTGGCACCGGCTTCCCTCTGGCACCTGGGACCCAGCCTTCGCTCTGGTCACTGCCTTCTGCCTTCGCTCCAGCCACTTGGCCTTTGCTCTGGCCACCGCCCTCCTGTAGCTCCCTCCACCCCCTGCACCCCCCCTCATAGCAGGCATCCTGCCCAGCCCAGGTCGCTCCGCGCCTGCACGTGCGTGCTGCCCAGAGGCCTGGAGCGGCCGGGACGGGGTGGAACGCCTGCATCGTCGCCATGGCAACGGTGCAAGCATCCGGGCCTGGCTGCTGCCATCTTTGTCACAGATTGACGGTTAATTTGCATATTGTGTCTTCATTAGATAGGATAGATACTAAATAATGTAAATCAAATGTAAGTTTACTGTTTTGTCTACAGTAGGTATTTTCTTTACTGAAATATGTATTTTAAGGTACAAAAAAACAAAGCTCATTACTTACTTTTTAGGGACTGAATTTTACAAAACTATAAAACAATCAAGGAGTGGCTACACTTTTAAATAGGTAACTAGATCATTATAAAGTAAATATTTTGAGATGCTTGAGATGAAAGATGGGTGTTTAGGTTATGTTTATATAACTCCCAAGATCTGATGATGAGTAAGAATTCCACAAGCAATCTCAGTAATTACAAACAACTTAAACATCTGGTATCATATAGACCTGACATCCTATATAATAAAACCCTAACATGCAAATTGACTGAACGGTGAAACGACCAGTCAGGGCAGCTCCTGCGTTGAGCGTTTGCCCCTCAAGAGGGAGGTGACTGGTGGTGGTGATTGGGGGGTGGGGCCGTGAGCGGGCAGCGCCAGGCCACCAGCCAAGACGGGTGACAGTAGGCGGGTCCCTCCTCCCCCGATCACCCCGCCTGCCGGTCGCCCCACAGATTGGCCCTGATCGCTGGCCAGGCCTAGGGACCCCACCCTATATATTGGGAACAGTCTCTTAGATTTAAAAATTAAGAGGCAAGGCTACTCTAACACTGAAAAACAAGATGCTGCAGCAATGACATGCATTAACTCTGGCTTGCACCTTTTGTGGTCAGCTCTGACTCTGACCCTTATATGTGACAAAGTGTGACAAAGCCAATTACTTAACTTCTCTGTGCTTCAGTTTTTCCACTCATAAGAACAGAAAAATAGTACTACTGCCTTTGTACTATTTTTTTATAATCAGGGCAAAAAAAAATGTAGCTGCCCATACAACAGCAAGATGCCTTTCACCTGTATAAAAAGTATGGTCACTGGTGCATGCAGCGTCAGACATCCCCCAAGGGTACAGGCTGGGCTGAGGGACACGCCCCCTCCGGTGCATGGATTTCGTGCACTGGGCCTCTAGTCTTTTTATAAAAAAAGATGACTCATAAAGTCTTTTTAGTCTTTATCTGGAAACCTGGAAAATAGGTTTTGAATGTTATCGAAATAAAGTCATTACTCTTCATTAGACTTCACATCTAAAAACACATTTTTTTTAAAGCAAAGTGAATAACAATATATAAATTTGTTGCTAAAATGTATGATTTAGAAGAAATCATGTAACATTTCCAAGTTTTGATTTTCCAGACTGAATACAGAAAATAACCACATTTAACATCTACTTCATTAAGACAGTGAGGATTGAATTAGTCAATTTGGTTAAGTTCTTTGAACTCAGATGAAAGATGTTTTAGAAGCATAATTATTATAATAAATGTGTAGCATTGGAAATAATTTAAAGTTATATATTTATTTTGAATAATTACTCTGGAAAACTTCAGAACAATTTAAAGAGTTAAGACATGAACAAAGGTACATACATACCTGAAGTTGCATATCAGCTGCAGCACAAACCTTTTTAGATTCACAAAGACGAGACACCATATTTTTGGGCATTGACTTGAAAAACAAAAGAATATATATGTGAGTAAATTGCTTAATAAGGTATTGAACTTTGTTACTTAAGAGGTGGTAAAGTTTAAAAGTTAATACTTTTTCTGCTCCTTTGTAACAATGAATGAAAGCCCATTCAAGTGCTCTGTTGACTTGTAAGTGAATAGAATAAATGGTTATAGAAATAAAAGATTAAAATGTCAACAAATAAATTCTAATTCCTAGTGCCAATAAATTCTATTGGAGCTGAACTGATATGCTAACAAATACCCATGATACTGAATTGTATATTCTTTTATTTTCCCACCTGAAAGAACTGCAGAGCTCATGTAGTCAGTGTAATGTACCTGTATGATGCATGCTTCCTCTCTGAGACTAATCAGGCCTAATCCCATAACATCACATCTCTGAGAAATAAACTAGTAATGGAGTTAAAGGAGTACTTTAGGCCATCTTAATATACTTTAAAATCATTAATACTGATATTTATTGAAGAAAGCTACTACTTTATAGAATTCTACTTATAATCTAATTTAAGCTAAAAGCCCCTCTAAAGAGAAGTCCATTATATAAAAGACCTATGGCAGGTTACCCAGCACTCAAATGATATAAATAAGGCACCAATGAATGATAATGTGAGCTGTAAGGGGAATTAAGCTTTCCCCCACTCTCTCCCCCACAGAACAGTGGCTGGCACACAGCAGATAATAAATATTTGCAGAAGGAAAGAGTGAACACCAGAATGATCATTAAAAAATGTCTTCTTAAATAAAAGATTAAGTAGTAAATGACGAAGGCTCAGGTCTCTTCTTGTTTGTAATAAAAGCAAACCAGGCAGAAAAGGCAATTTAAAGAGTTAAGACAGGGACGGAAGGAAGTTGCATAGTGTTAAGTTGTGATACAGGTAAAAGGACTGGGGCTTTTTGACACTGGGACACCTACCCTGTATAAAACAAAATTTCCTCAAACAGGATTTTAAAAAGTAAAGAAAGACTTTGTTAAGTCATATACAGTATATCAAAACAGCTTGTATCAAAATGTTTAGGTTTCTTTAAACCTTCCTTTATATTATACCTTAAGTTGACAGGATTCATGTTATACTTTAACTTTTCATAAGTAGCATTCTATAAAGTAGTAGCTTCACATACCTTTAATAGCTTCATTTTCATAAAAACATATATGCAGAAAGACAGCATTTTGTCTCATTTCTCCAACAATGAAAACTACTGTGGCCACACAGTGTATTAGGCACAGGGAACAGGAAACGGTGAACTGATGGGGTGCCTGGCCCCACAAGATTTACAGGCTTGCATTTGCCATGTAAGTACAGTTTTAAAAAGTTACAAGTGTAATGGGTGCCAAGAAGAGAAAGCAGCATAGGTCAGTATGAATGCCATAATTTAGAAAAGCTTACCAAGAGGAAATAATGCAGAAGTGAAATTTGCAAAATGAACAGGTGTTTACTTAACAAGGAAAGGATAGGTGGCAGGGAGAAGGGAGTAATCCTCATAGAAGAAACAGCACATGCAAAGAAGAGGGCCAATGACAGGAGGTAAAAGAATGCCATGGGCAGGAAAGCGGGGTTCCAGTCAGGCTGGAAGAGGCAGGCAGGAGCCAGGACCTGAGCCTGGATGTCCAACCAAGCAGGGACACTGGTTTTACCCTCAGACTCTATCTCTGTGGTAAGCCACTGGGGCGTTTTAAGCAAAGAGGTCACATGGTCAGATTTGTGTTTTAAAAAGATTCCTTTAGCTGCAGTGTAGACATTAAATAGGAAGAATGAAGGAGTGGATTAGGACAAACCAGTTAGAGGCTACAGTTTGCAGAAGGGTGAGGGACGGTGCAGAGAGAGTGAGGGCAGTAGCTGCAGTGGGAAGAAGGGGAAGGGAAAAGTTTTTAAGGTTGGGAAAAAATTAAGCAGGCTTAAGAAATGTTGATGGTAAGGATCCATAGAGGAGACAAAAACTAGAGATGTAGAAAAGAGACAATAAGAGCATAAGATTCCTGAGAAGGCAGGAAGGGAAACTGAGCAGATGCAGGGGAGAGGAGGTTCAGGGCTGGGCATTCCCGCTGGATATGAGCTCTCAGGGAGGTCAAGAGGATTTTGTTGTGAGGGAGTTGAATTCAGAGGGTTATGGAGGTTAGAGAAAGTTGCAGAGAGAACCCATGGAGAGTGATTCATTGAGAAGTGGAGAATCACCATTCTATGGGAGAGCTGATGATTCTCATCTGGCCTGGAGTCAGGCAGAACTGAGCTGCCTCCCTGAAGCACAGATGACAAAGGTGAGGGAGTGGAAGATGGATGAGGAGGAAATTCCTAAGAAGAGGGAGAAGGAGACAATCTGAAGGCCAATGGCAAGGTGCCCTGTGGAAGTGGGGGCAGAGAAATAAGCAGCCAAAGGGCCCTACAGTGGTGGTCAGGCATCTTTGAAAGGTTCACTATTTCTATGCTGAAGATAATGATGTGGAAATGCCAAGTATTGGATCTAAGAGCTGAGCTCAACATACCCCTTTCCATTAGGAAGTAGCTTGTGTATTTAGAGGACAATATCTCAGAGATTCAAACCCATATAGGAAAGACCAACATTAAAGGAACAAATTTAATAGGGCTTAATTCTTTCCTTGTCAGGTTTATAATAAAACAAAAGATGTAAAGAAAAAGAGCTTATAAGAACAATAAAAACTGAAAACAGTTCATAAAAAATCATGTATTGAAAAGGAAATGTGCTACTGCAGTTATTTAAAACTAGGGGCCCAGTACAAGAATTTGTACACCTTGAAAGGAACTGTGGGCTGCGAGGCTGCGGCAGGCACAGGGGCGGGTCTCGGCCCATGCTCTGCGCCCCGACCCGGCCCCTTCTGCTGTGGCCCCAGTCCCCTGTCTGCCAGCAGCCCCGCTCCCGCAGCCCCCACTCACACCCACTGATGGTGCGGAACAATTGGGGCCGGCGCCAGCAGCGGGTACGAGCGGGACCGGTGCCCCGATCACCCCTGAGGAGCAGGGGGAGGTAGACAAGCCCTCAGGGGCGATCAGGGCTGCCAGCCACCGCTTGCACCTGCTGTTGGTGCTGAGTGATTGGGACCGGCACCGGACACTGGCAGTGGGTGCAAGCGGTGGCTCCAATGCTGGCTGTGGGTGCGAGCAGGGCTGACGCTGGCAGCAGGTGCAAGCACTGGGTGGGACCGCGGTGCGTGGGAGCAAAGAATTTTCAGTAACCACCAGAGGCACACCCTGATGACAGCGACCAGCGCCCCGCCTTGGTCTGGCAACCCTGCTCACCTGCTCCACCATCCTGCCAGGGCTGACGCCCACCATGTTCCGCGCAAGACCCCTGGTGGTCAGCACATGTCATAGCGACCGGTTGTTCCGCCATTCGGTCTATTTGCATATTAGCCTTTTATTATATAGAATGTGAATGCTGGGGGAAATGCGTACCATTGCTGGCTAAGGTTACATGGGACCTCTGTATAATTTTCTTGCAGCTTCCTGAGAACCTATATTTATTTCAAAATAAAAAGTACCGAAAAACCTCCCCAAATTATGTATTCAAAGCCTCCTATACCAGTGATGGTGAAACTATGACACGCGTGTCAGAGGTGTCTTTTTTACAATTTTTATTTTTACCTCAAGTCTTCACCAAAATTGAAGGGGAAATAAGAAGCTTCACAGACAAAAAAAGGCTAAGGGAGTTTATCACCACCAAGCCAGCCATGCAAGAAATGCTAAAGGGACTGGTGTAAAAAGAAGAAATAACAAGCTCAGAAAGAAAACAGCCACACACACAAAAAAAGAAATGGCTACAAACAAGTACCTTTCAATAATAACTTTAAATGTAAACGGACTAAATGCTCCAACCAAAAGACATCGAGTGGCTGAATGGATAAAAAAACATGACCCATACATCTGCTGTCTACAAGAGACCCACCTCATTAGAAGGGACTCACACAGACTGAAAGTGAAGGGATGGAAAAATATCTTTCACGCAAATGGAAAGGAAAAGAAAGCTGGGGTAGCAATACTTATATCGGACAAAATACATCTCAAAGTGAAGGCCATAACCAGAGATAAGGAAGGCCACTTCATAATACTAAAGGGATCAATACAACAAGAAGATATAACCCTGGTAAACATATATGCACCCAATGCAGGAGCACCCAAATTCATAAAAAAACTCCTGGAAGATATCAAAGGAGAGATCGACAACAATACAATCATAGTAGGGGACTTTAATACACCACTGACACCACTGGATAAGCCCGCTAGACAAACAATCAGCAAAGAAACAGCAATCCTAAATGACTCACTAGATCAGATGGACTTAATTGACATCTTCAGAACACTTCACCCCAAAGCCATGGAATATACATTCCTCTCAGGTGCTCATGGGACATATTCAAAAATAGACCACATATTGGGTCACAAGCAAAGTCTCCACAAATTCAAGAAGATTGAAATCATAAAAAGCTTCTTCTCAGACCACGATGGCATAATGTTAGAAATAAACTACAATAAAAACAACCCAAAATACTCAAACACTTGGAAGCTGAATAGCATGTTATTAAATATTGATTGGGTTACCAATGACATCAAAGAAGAAATTAAAAACATCCTGGACATTAATGACAATGAAAACACAACAATCCAAAACCTATGGGACACAATGAAAGCAGTCCTGAGAGGGAAGTTTATAGCTCTACAGGCCTATCTCAAAAAACAAGAAAAAATGGTAGTAAATCATCTAAATCTACAGCTCAAAGAATTAGAAAGAGAGCAACAAGAAAACCCCAGAGTGAGCAGAAGGAAGGAGATAATAAAGATTAGAGCAGAAATAAATGACATAGAGACCAAAAAAACAATACAGAAAATCAATGAAACCAAGAGCTGGTTCTTTGAAAGGATAAACAAGATTGACAAACCTCTAGCCAGGCTCACCAAGAAGCAAAGAGAGAGGACCCAAATAAACCAAATCAGAAACGATAGAGGCGAAATAACAACAGACCCCACAGAAATACAAATGATTGTTAAACAATACTATGGACAGCTCTACTCCAACAAACTAGACAACCTGGAGGAAATGGACAAATTCCTAGGAAAGTACAACATTCCAAAACTCAATCAGGAAGAATCTAAAAACCTCAATAGGCCAATAACTATGGAAGAAATTGAAGCAGTCATCAAAAAGCTTCCAGCAAACAAAAGCCCAGGACCAGATGGCTTCTCAGGGGAGTTTTACCAAACTTTCAAGGAAGAACTAAAACCTATCCTCCTCAGACTACTACAAAAAATTCAGGAGGAAGGAACACTTCCAAGCTCATTCTATGAAGCCAGCATCACCCTAATACCAAAACCAGGTAAAGACAACACAATGAAAGAGAATTACAGGCCAATATCCCTCATGAACATAGATGCCAAAATCCTCAACAAAATCTTAGCAAATCGGATCCAGCAGTACATCAGAAAGATCATACACCATGACCAAGTAGGATTTATCCCAGGGATGCAAGGATGGTACAACATCCGTAAATCAATAAACGTAATACATCACATAAACAAATTGAAAGAAAAAAACCACATGGTCATATCAATTGATGCAGAAAAAGCATTCGACAAAATCCAACACCCATTTTTGATAAAAACTCTCAGCAAGGTGGGAATAGAAGGATCATACCTCAACATAATAAAAGCCATATATGACAGGCCCACAGCCAACATCATACTCAATGGACAAAAACTAACACCATTTCCCCTAAGAACAGGAACAAGACAGGGATGCCCACTCTCGCCACTCCTCTTCAACATAGTCCTGGAAGTATTAGCCATTGCAATTAGACAAGAAGAAGAAATAAAAGGCATCCAAATTGGAAAAGAGGAAGTAAAACTGTCCTTATTTGCAGACGACATGATATTATACATACAAAACCCTAGAGACTCCATCAAAAAACTACTAGACTTAATACATGAATTTGGCAATGTAGCAGGATACAAAATTAACCCCAAGAAATCTGAGGCATTTCTATACACCAATAGTGAACTTTCAGAAAGAGAGATTATAAAAACAATCCCATTTACCATCGCACCAAAAAAATTAAGCTACCTAGGAATAAACTTAACTAAAGAGGTAAAAGACCTCTACTCAGAAAACTACAGGACGTTGAAAAAAGAGATAGAGGAAGACATAAAGAGATGGAAGAACATACCATGTTCTTGGATTGGTAGAATCAACATCATTAAAATGTCCATACTACCCAAAGCAATCTATAAATTCAACGCACTTCCCATTAAAATACCAATGGCCTACTTCAAAGATCTAGAACGAACTCTCCAAAAATTCATCTGGAATAAAAAAAGACCCCGAATAGCTGCAGCGATCCTGAGAAAGAACAAAGTAGGTGGGATCTCAATGCCAGATATCAAGCTGTATTACAAAGCCACTGTTCTCAAAACTGCCTGGTACTGGCACAAGAACAGACATATAGATCAGTGGAATAGAATAGAGAGTCCAGAAATCGGCCCGAACCAATATGCTCAATTAATATTTGACAAAGGAGGCAAGAACATACAATGGAGCCAAGATAGTCTCTTCAATAAGTGGTGTTGGGAAAATTGGACAGATATATGCAAGAAAATGAAACTAGACCACCAACTTACACCATACACAAGAATAAACTCAAAATGGATAAAGGACTTAAATGTACGACAGGAAACCATAAAAATTCTAGAAGAATCCAAAGGCAACAAAATCTCAGACATATGCCAAAGCAATTTCTTCACTGATACAGCTCCTAGGGCAGTTGAAACTAAAGAGAAAATGAACAAATGGGACTACATCAAAATAAAAAGCTTCTGCACAGCAAAAGAAACCATCAACAAAACAACAAGAAAACCCACTGCGTGGGAAAACATATTTGCCAACGTCATATCTGATAAGGGCCTAATCTCCAACATTTATAGGGAACTCATACAACTTAACAAAAAGAAGATAAACAATCCAATCAAAAAATGGGCAAAGGACCTAAATAGACACCTTTCAAAAGAGGACATTCAGAAAGCCAAGAGACATATGAAAACATGCTCAAAGTCACTAATCATCCGAGAGATGCAAATCAAAACAACAATGAGGTACCATCTCACACCTGTCAGACTGGCTATCATCAACAAATCAACAAATGACAAGTGCTGGAGAGGATGTGGAGAAAAAGGAACACTTGTGCACTGCTGGTGGGAATGCAGACTGGTGCAGCCACTATGGAAGACAGTATGGAGTTTCCTCAAAAAACTGGAAATGGAACTCCCATTTGACCCTGTGATCCCACTTCTAGGAATATATCCCAAGAAACCAAAAACACCAATCAGAAAGGATATATGCACCCCTATGTTCATAGCAGCACAATTCACCATAGCTAAGATTTGGAAACAGCCTAAGTGCCCATCAGTAGATGAATGGATTAGAAAACTGTGGTACATCTACACGATGGAATACTATGCTGCTGTAAAAAAGAAGGAATTCTTACCATTTGCAACAGCATGGATGGAACTGGAGAGTATTATGCTAAGTGATATAAGCCATTCAATGAAAGAAAAATACCACATGATCTCACTCATAATGTATTTTAAAAACATATTATGTCAGGTTTAATACAGTGTAGATGCTGAATAAATGATAGCTATTTACTATTATATTTGTCTAATGTAATGCCATAATCACTGACTTTGACAAACTTTATTTACATTTTATTATTTTATCTACATATTTTTTAAATATGGTGTTTCATATTTATAGATACTTAGGAGACAGGAGTTATAACTAACCAGTTCTCCCTCTGTAGCACCTAACAATCAAGTTCTTAATAAGAAAATGTACTTTCAAGGTTTACTATTTATATCTCTTTTCATTTGTAAAATAGCCAGATATGCTCAACAAAACACATGTGCCTTTTCAAATTACCCAGCCTTTCTAAGAATACTTTCTTCAATAGATTATTTTAAGGTTTTTAGAAGAACAATGAAATCAGCTAAAGTGTTAGTAATCTGCCATATTCCAATATCTGCTGCCAAATTTGGTCATTAACTATGTATTGAAAATATTTTACTCTGACTTTATGTAGAACTAGAGGCCAGGTGCATGAAAATTCATGTACCCAGAGGGGTCCCTCAGCCCAGCCTGCGCCCTCTCACAGTCTGGGAGCCCTCAGGGGATATCCAACTGATGGCTTAGGCCGTCAGTCGGAGTCTGGCCTCCCTCTGCGGGAGGTAACCGGCGGGCCGATCAGGGGACAGCACAGGTGGCAAGTGGCCGGCCCCGCCCCCCCACTGCCGGTAGCCTCCCTTTGCGGGAGGCAACCCTGGCGGGCATATCTGGGGACAGCAAGCGGCTGGCCTTGCCCTGAATCGCACTGCCGCAGTCGCTGGTGGCCTCCCTCTGCAGGAGGCAACTCCAGCGGGCCTATCTGGGGACGGCGAGTGGCCAGCCCCGCCCTGAATTGCCCTGCTGCAGTCGCAGTTGCCAGTGGACTCCCTCTGCAGGAGGTGACCCTAGCGGGCTTATCTGGGGATGGCGAATGGCCTGCCCCACCCTAAATCGCCCCGCTCCTGCCACTGCCCTTGGCCTCCCTCTGTAGGAGGCGACCGGGTGGGCGATCAGGGGATGACACCAACCCCCATTGCTCCACCGCTGGTTGCCACCACACCCCCTCACCCAATCACCGCCCCCTCCCCTCTGCCTGCTGGCACGTGCCTAGGCTGGACTGGCACACCTGCTCACCAGCCCCAACCCCCGCCGATCAGTCGTTCTGCCATTCGGTCGATTTGCATATTATGCTTTTATTATATAGGATGGGTTATCAAACAATGAGTCAGTTCTTCATCTGCAGGGTCCAATTCATATTTAGGAAAGAGTTGTGAACTTGTTTCCTCAGCTATGTCAAGTGTACTCATGAGCCCCTCAAAGGAATTCTTCTTTATATATTATACTAGTGGCCCAGTGCACATTGAAAGGAAATTAATTAGAAGAAATAACAACATGATATAACAACAAAGACATGATATAAAAACAACAAAAACAAATAAAAAAAACATGATATAAAAACAAAACATGATATAAAAACGTTGATAAAAACAATGACTGATAAATTGATTAAACTTATTTGAAAACAGGTTCAGTTAGGAATATTCTTACTCTGTCTAGATTGGCGCCAGTGAGAGATTTACATGTATCGCGCATGTGTGAGTCAACATTTATTTTTAAACTAGTGATCCGGTGCACAGATTCGTGTACATTGAAAGGAAATTAATTAGAAGGTGGCCGGCTGGGCGAGCCTGGGCCAGATGGTCTCTACCCAGCTGGCCACACCAGGGGTGGCACCGTGGCTCAAAGGGCGTCTGCGGAGTGAGCGGGGTCCCTCCAGCAAGTGGGGTCCCTTGGCCTGGCCTGTGGGGATTGGGCCAAAACCAGCTCTCTGACATCCCCCGAGGGGTCCCGGAGTGCGAGAGGGCACTCTGCAAAGTTGCTGTCATACAAGATGTGAAACGCAAACGCAAGTGTGCAGTAAACTAGATTTGGGGCCCATAGTGCCCCAGCAACAACATAACCCATGGCTGAAGGTGGAATCGTGCGGCCCTCTGAGGAATCGGGCTCCCTCCTCTCTGGTTTTTGAGAGCATGATCTGTCTTAATCCAACACCTCCCTGAATCTGAAACTTCCATTATTATGTTTCACTGGAGTGTAGATGAAAGAGGTTTTGCTGTCTGACAAAAGTAAGTTTGAATCCTAACTATGCCACTTATCAGCAGAGTGGCATGTGGCAATTTACTGAACTCTGGTGTCTCACCCGAGAACCTCCGCTGCCAAGTCACTGCAGCTCAGCAGCTCCTGCAATGAGCATCTGCCCCATGGTGGCCAGTGCATGTCATAGCAACCAGTGGGACGGACACTTAGCATATTAGCTTTATATATATATATATATATCTCACAATCCGGGACCGCTGGCTCCTAACTGCTCACCTGCCTGCCAGCCTCATCGCCCGTAACTGCCCTCCCTGGCGGCCTGGTCACCTCTAACTGCCCCTCCTGCCCCCACCGGCCTGATCACCCCTAACCACCCTCTGCCTGCTGGCCTAATCATCCCTAACTAAACCCCCCTGCCAGCCTGGTCACCCCTCACTGCCCCCCTTTCTGGCCTGGTCACCCATAACTGTGCCCCGTGCTGGCCTGGTCACCCCCAACTGCCCTCCCCACCAGCCTGGTTGCCCTTAACTGGCCCTCCTGCCACTGGCCTAGTCACCCCCAACTTTCCCCCCTGCAGGCCTGGTTGCCCCCAACTGCCCCCCCCCCGCTGGCCTGTTTGCCCCTCACTGCCCCCCTGCCGGCCTGGTCGCCCCACACAGCCTGCTGTTCGGTCATTGTGTGAAGGCATCCCCCCCAACTGCCCTCCCCACCAGCCTGGTTGCCCTTAACTGGCCCTCCTGCCACTGGCCTAGTCACCCCCAACTTTCCCCCCTGCAGGCCTGGTTGCCCCCAACTGCCCCCCCCCCGCTGGCCTGTTTGCCCCTCACTGCCCCCCTGCCGGCCTGGTCGCCCCACACAGCCTGCTGTTCGGTCACTGTGTGAAGGCATCCTGACCAATTTGCATATTACCATTTTATTAGTATAGATAGATTGCCAGCGCGCGTCATATGTACAGGCCAGCCGGTCGGTCACTTAGCCTTTTATATGTACAGATTGTAGCTTTATTTCTTGCATTTCCACTTGAGTGTTTCTCACAGTTTCCATTTCTCCTCCCCAACTTTTCATACATGTTGTTCATTTTTTCCGTATCTTTTACCAGTTATTTAAATCCCTGCCTGATAGTTACTTTAAAATTACTCTATCTATTAGTTATTTTAAAGTCTGAGTCTGTTTGATTCCTTTATCTTTGAACAGGAAGGCAGGGTTTTGTGCTGTTCCTGTAGGAGCAGCCAAGCACCTCCTGTAGGCCTGTAGCACTGAGGAAGACTGTGGAATCCCAACCTGTCCCATTATTTCTTTTGAGCACCCTGTGAAGACACATAGTACAGAGCCTATGGGTGAATGTAAACACCCCTTATATCAGGGCCCTCAGATATTCCAGACTGATAGGCCAACCCACTTGGCCTCCAACAATTTATTAAAATGTTATCTGATTTCTTCTTACCCCTTTGTATGGCAGTCAGCCTTGTGACCTCAATTCTTTTTTGAGCTCAAGAAAAGTTAGGATTTTATCTTTCTCCTGTAGTTAGCTTGGGTGCAGCACTTTCCAGCTTTCCACATCCCAACATTTCAGACTTTCATCAGTAATGCCA
>NW_005369676.1:359810-394532 GCF_000412655.1 Myotis brandtii | reverse complement strand
TTGTAAAGGGTGAACTACTCCATTAAGTTAGGAATCATTAAAGATTATTATGGAAAAACCTAAAGGGCATCAGCATGTATAATAAGACAGTATATTTCAATACTGTCAAGCAGACATCTATGAGTATCATTTGTGGGTTTTAGCCAAAAGACAGTTCAATCAACAAATATCTACTGACAACCAATTATATGACAGGCACAATCAGTGAACAAAACAGATAAAAATTTCCAGTTCTCAAGAAACTTATAGTCTATGAGACTTTTTTATTTTCTTAAAATTACCCTCTGGGGAGGAAAAAGCCATTTTTCATTCTTTCAGTTCCTGTAGCCTTAAGGAATAAAAGGACAGAGATTTATAGCAACATCTCCTTTAGGCTTATCAAAAGGATCAAACTGTTCTAATTACAATGCTGTTTACATAGGCTATCTTTACTCATTTTAAGTTCATTTGTGACGTTTCCTGCATCTTATGTTTAAATAATAGCAAGTAATCAAAAAATAGTGAATGAGGGTGTAATATGCATATAATTCATTCATATACTTCCAAAGGAAATTAAATAAATATAGAAATGGATTATCTCAATATGTGCTAAAAGCAACAACCAATTATTTATCAATTCATTCAATAAATTCTTAGTATAAGGTACCATTCTAGGTACCATGGAAAGAAGAAAGACAAAACACCATTTCCTTCCCTCAAAAGAATTACAATTCTGACACCTGCTTCACCTGGTGAAGTTTGTGATGCATGTTGTAGTTGTGTAACTACGTTATGTACCCTCAAAATTCAATACTACATACTATCAATTGATGGAAAAAGTAACCCTTTGAACATTTAGTTTTATTACTACAAGTTTCTCCCAAGAAGGGTTTAGGAGTGGTAATAAAAATTTCGATCAGTATTAGTATTAAATAGTTGCATTTAATGTATTTAATATGTAATTGGTCCAAAATTAATAGATGAGGATGTTAGGGATGGGGAAATGAAGGTGGGAATATAAAATGAAGTCAGAATTGAGGTTAAGCACATAAAACACATGTGTTTCATTCAAAAGACACGGTTGAGCCATAAATTTAGCTCTAGCCAGAAAGGGAAATAAAACTGTGCCTCATTCAAATTGCCACGAGTACTTCAGATCCTTTGTACTCTTGCCTGACTTTCTTTTATAAAAATGTCTGCAGTATTTTTGTTTCTACAGAAGCCTGCCGGGCTGGGCTTTGTGATCTGAAGTAGTCCTGATTTGATGCTGGCTGACTCCTGTGTACTGAGCAGAGACACTATCTATGTGAGAAGACAGATCAATAAAAGCAGGTCAGGTTTGTCAGGGTGACCCATTTGGTTCATTTTTGTCAAGAATCCCATTGTGTGCATGGCAACCTACTACGCAACAATAAATCCTCCTTTTCCTTTTAATCCTTACTGGAGGATATGTTTTTATTGACTTTAGAAAGGGAGAGGGAGAGAGAGAGAAGCATGGATTGTACACACCCAGACCAGGGACTGAACCCCGCATCCTGGCATGTGTCCTGACTGGGAACTGAATCCTCGACCTTTTGATGTACGGGATGATGCTCCAACCAACTTAGCCACACCGGCCAGAGCTAATGAATCCTTCTTGATCTTTCTACCAGAAAGGAGAAAATAGAGTATGTTGAAAATAATAATCCAGGGGAAAATGCCCCAAATACCACAAAAGAGGTACAGATAAAGCAATGGAGGAATTTAGAGGATAACAAGTATCTGGAAGTCCATTACCTAATAATAAATTGTGCCTCTTGTATTATTATAGTGGTAGTATTTCTATTTTAAAGGTTCACCCTAGCTACGCAATGTGGAAAGACATTTTGGGGTCCCTCCCTGTCTCTCCCCCAACCCCTCACCCCTCACCAAACAGGAAAATGGTAGAACTTGTTTCTACAATTGGAACATAATAGGCCAAAAATTAGCTACAGTGATCTAATCTGACCTACTTTACTTTAATAATTCAGTATGACTTTCCTACAATTACTTTGTTCTTTATTTAAAAACAAATACACTGGTGTATATTTATGAACAATTAATATCTGGCTTTGTATGACTATGACAATATAGCCTTTTAATAATAAATGCCAAGTTCTCTGTAAACTACAAAGATCTGACTTAAGTCTGAGTGCATAAGAGTAGGCTACACTGCCCCACCTCCAAGGTTCTGCTATGGGTTGAGTAGCAGTTCCTATTTCTAGTATTTAGTTACTCATTCATGTTATATCCACTGATACATTTGGTGGTTTACATTTAAATTTCTGGAGCCCTAACCAGACTCTGCGGTGTGCCTCAAGTTAGGCAGTTTGCATTTTCTATTGGTATTCAT
Source organism: Myotis brandtii (assembly GCF_000412655.1). Lineage (NCBI taxonomy): Eukaryota > Metazoa > Chordata > Mammalia > Chiroptera > Vespertilionidae > Myotis > Myotis brandtii. Next base: position 392,182 of record NW_005369676.1, on the reverse strand, counting down.
TTACCTTGTGACAGCAGGCAAGTCTCTCAATATCATGTTTTCAAAATTGTAAAATGAGGATTAAGAATAGTGCTATAGCCCTGGCGGGCATGGCTCATGGTTAGAGTGTCAGCCTGCACACTGGATGGTCGTAGGTTTGATTCTGGTCAAGTGCACATACATCAGTTGCAGGCTCAATCCCTGGCCCTGGTTGGGGGCATGTGGGAAGCAACCAATGGATGTGTCTCTCTCACATCCATGTTTCTCTCTCTCTGTCTCTCCCCCTCTGCTCCACTCTCCCTAAAATAAAAAAAAATAAAAAAAAATCAATGGAAAAAATATCCTTGGGTGAGGATTAAAAAAAAAAAATAGTAATAGCAACCCTTTTCCTTCTTAAAAGTGTTTTGGCTTGGACAACAGATCACATCAATGCCTTAGTCACAACTTACTTTCTCAAGGGCTTCCTACGAGTCAAACACTGCTAGTTGTCCAGAGCCTATGTATACTTCCTCACCAAAGAAAGGAGGTTGTTTACTACATTATTATTTTCACAAGCTGCACTGTTTGCTGACTATACACAAGAACAAAAATCCTATATAATAAAAGGCTAATGTTCAAATCAACCTAATGGTGGAACGACTGGTCGCTATGACGTGCACTGACCACCAGAGGGCAGACGCTCAATGCAGAAGCTGCCCCCTGGTGGTCAGTGCGCTTCCACAGGGGGAGCACCGCTCAGCCAGAAGCTGGGCTCACGGCTGGCGAGCACAGCGGTGGTGGCGGGAGCCTCTCCCACCTCCACTGCAGGAGGGCGGTAAGGAGTGAGGGGTGCAGGCTGGGATGAGGGACCCCTCCCTAAGTGCACGAATTTTGTGCACTGGGCCTCTAGTGGTATCATAATGATAGATACATGTCATTGTACATTTGTCCAAATTCATAGCATGTACAATGCCAAGAGTGAACTGTAGTATAAATTATGGACTGTGGGTGATAATGACATGTTAGGTAGGTTCATGAATTTTAACAAATGTACCGTTCTGGTGGGGGATGTTGATAATGGGGGAGAGTATACATGGGTGGGGGCAGGGGTTATATGGGAAATCTCTGTACCTTCTCACTTTTTCTGTGAACCTAAAACTGTGCTAAATAAATAAAGTCTTAATAAATTAAAAAAATAGAACAAGAAAAAAGATATATCTACCATTTTTAGAGGAAGATTTTCACCTTTCAATTATTACTAGGTCAAAAAAATTGGCTGTATATCAAGAATATAAACAATACAATTAAAATACTGACTTAGACTTATATGAAAACTCAGACCAAACAATTAGAAAATATATAAAGTACTTAAGCACAAACAGAACATTTCTAAAAACTGATGACACAATAAACCATAAAATAAATATCAACAATCTGCAAAGAATCAATACCGGTTAGACTAATTTGACATCAATTATAGAAAGATAAGTAACTCCCCAACAAAGGTTTAAACAGTTTATTTTAAACTAGACTTCTAACAACTAGTTAGTCAGAGACAAAACTACAATGGAAATTAGCAACATTAGAAATATTTTGTATTAAAATAATGGCATGCAGCCAAAGCACTGCATCACACAATTTAAAAACATAGCATTAAAATTTAAACACATAAGCCCTGACCAGGTTGCTCAGTTGGTTCGAGTGCCGTCCAGATATACCAAGGATGCAGATTTGATCCCTGGTCAGGTCACATACAAGAAACAAGCAATGAATGTATAAGTAAGTGAAACAACAATTCACTGTTTCTCCCTCTCTCTCATCACGCGCCCCCCCCCCCCGCCCTTTCCTCTTTCTCTCTAAACTCAATAAATAAATAAAAATTTAAAATGTTTAAAATTTAAATGCATATGTTAGATAAGACTGAAACTTAATTAGCTAAGTGTCCACCTTAAGAAATTGGGGAGAAAAAAAAACAAATAGAAAGAGAAGAGTAATAAAAACAGAAACTAATGAATTAAAATAAAATAGAAAGGATAAACAAAGTTAACATTAGTTTGTTGAAAATACTAAAATAGACAAATTTCTGCCAAGATTAATACAGAAAAAATGAAAGAATGATATTAGGAATGAAAAGGACACAAATACACAGTAGAATTTGAGAGATAAAAGAATGCTACAAATAACTTTATGCCAATAAACTTGAAAACTTGGATTCAAAGAGTAACTTTCTAGAAAATTACAATTTAGCAAAGCTTACTAAATTAGAAAAGCAGGCCCTAAAACTCCTATGCCTATTAAGAAATCAGTCATTTGAAAAATCTTCCCACAAAGAAAATAATAGACTCTGAATGGTTTTATAGATGAATTCTGACAAAATTTCAAGAAACAGATTATTATAATTTTATAAAGTGCTTGTAAGGAAAAAAAAAAGAGCACTCAACAATTAATTTTATGAAATGGCATATACTCAATAAAGACACCAGCAAGAAATAAGAACACCAAGAAAAATCCCAAGTTCATTTCTCTCACAAATACAGATGCAAAATCCTCTATATACAAAATATTAGCAAATTGAAGCCAGCACTATATTAAAAGATATGAAGTTAGGTCCAAGGTTGTTTAATTCTAGAATGCAAAGGTGGCTTAACATTTAACATCAACATTCACTACATTAAGAGATCAGAAGAACAACCCAATTACCTTAAAAGATGCATTTTAAAAAATCTGGTCAAATGTGATACCTATTAATAATTAAACAAAAAAAATTAGCAAACTAGAAATAGAATTTCCTTTTCCTGAAATCTCCACCAAATCTATAACAAACATCTTTCTTTATGATAAAACAGTAGAGACATTTCCATCCTCACCAACATTTGATATTGTCAGAAGTGTTCATTTTTTCCTACTTTGAGTTATGAAATGGAATGCTATGGTGGCCTTAACTGGCAGGCACATTCCCTAATTACTTTTAAAGTTAACCATCTTTTTGTTTATTGTCCAGTTTTTATTTTCTCTCAAATGACTATTTGTCTTATGTTCATTTTCCTATTTGGTAGTTTACTTTTTTTCTTATTGATTTCTCAGTATTCTTGATATGTTGGAATAATAATCTTTTATTAGGCATGTATCTCCTTTCAGGATATGGCTCGTCTTTCCCTTTCCTTTAGATATCTTTTGATGAATTTAAGTTCTTCATTTTTATATTATTGAATTTAGCAATCTTTTCTTCATAGTTAATATTTTATTTAACTTTGTTTTCCTAAAAGTCATAAAGATATTCTTCTGTTTTCTTATAAAGGTTTTAATGTTTTTCCTTAATCTTTAGGTTTTTAATCAAGTTGGCAATTTTCTTTGTGTTTGGTATAGGTGGAAATTCAACTTCCTTTCTTCCTATAGTTAACCAGTTGTTTCAGCACCATTTATCCTTTCTCCAGTGATCTATCTTATACCCAGTACCCATTATATGCAATAATCTGTCCATGGGTTTTCTCTTTTATTCCATTGTTTAAGTTGTCTGTCCTAATAACAGTACCATGCTATCATTATTACTATAGCTTTCTCAAGTTTTCCTCTATTTATGCTTCAAAAATTTCTTGTCTATTCTTGGGCTTTTGTGTTCTTTCATATATAGTTCATAACCAACTTAATTTTAAAAAACTCTGATAAGAGTGGTTGAGATTACATTAAATCTATAGATCAATTTGGGGAGAAATGGTATCTCTGAATATTGACTCTTTCAGTCCATGAATATTACATATCTTTCCATTTATTAAGTCTTTTTTAAAGTATTTTAATAAAGTTATTAATCTTCTTTAAAAGGGTCTTGCTCAATTTTTGTTAGACTTAGCTCCAGATGACCTATCCTTTTGATAAATATTGTCAATAGTATATCTTTTAGAGTGATATTTTATAATTGTTTGTTGCTAGTGTTTAAAAGTGTAGTTTATTCATTTTTGTATGTAGATTTGATTTTCAGCAATCTTGCTAAATTTTCTCATTAGTTCTAATAACTTATCTATAGACTTTTTACATTCTAATTAGACAGTTACTTCTGCTGCAAATAATGACAGTTTCATTTTTCCTTTTCAATTTATATAGTCTTTTGATTTATTTTTTCTTGCCCTACTCAACTTACTAGAACCTCTAGAACAGGTGAACAGAAGCTGTGATATGGGCATTATTTGCCTTTATTTTTATTTTAAAGGAAATGTCTCTACTATTTTAATGGATCACTGTTAGGCACGTTCTTGCACTCCATTATGCTCTGCTTGGGGCTCTTGCCCCTCCCCTGATTTTCCTGTTATTCTCATTGTAGGTTTCATGATTAACGGCCTTGGGCCTTCAGCTTCAGTAAACGGCCTCACCCAGTTTCCAGTGAGGGCTTACACCTGCCCCCACCTGCACCTGGTCCCACTGGTTACTCTGACTGACCTTTACAAGAGACATAAATATCCCGCTCTTCCTACTCTGCCCTGCTGATACCGTTTTGGCCTCAGCCCTTCTGCTAGCAGATGTAACAATAAATAATTCTTTACCCCTTTTGGCCTCGTGCATTCCTCCTTCGGCGTCCCTAACATTTGGTGCCGAAACCCAGGAGGGTTCCAAGGGGGAAGGGGAGCCATCATCCCGGCTCCAGTCACCCCGAGTTTGCTACTCAGAGAGCAGTAGGCAGCGGCAGCTCTCCTGGGCTTACTTCTGAATCCTACTCAGGTGACATGATTGCCGGCCTCCATTAGGCCAGGTCCCTTACGGGCCCTCCCAAACCAGCCAAGGAGGATGCCGCATCGGGGACCTCTCCTTTCCATTGCTGACCCTACACTCAACACCGGCTCATTTCATCTCCAGTAAGTAGTAACTGGATCAGCCTCCGGATTTCTGATTTGCCGTCTCAGACAAAATACCTAGTGCTAGGCCAGAAATCCTCTCCAGTCCGGCTCTGTCCGGGATCAAGTCCCACAGTCTTCCACGTCGCAGGACACGCCTGCCTCGGGAGCCTGATTAGTTGGTGGGGTATGCCCTCCCTCTAAGTCTTGCTCCCCGGGTCTCCCTTTGTTGCTTACCTACTCTTTCTAATTTACACTATGGAGAATTCTTTTTCTGTCCCCACCAAAAACAAAACAAAACAAAACAAAAAAAACAAAAAACACCAAAAAACCAAAAAAACCCCCACAAAAACCCACTCCTCTGGGATGTCTTCTTTGTCCTTTCCATGGAGATCTGGCCAAAGCACCTTATCCACAATTATAAGTTAGACAATGATTCACACTGGCCTGAGAATGGAACTTCCTATTTTTAATATTCTTCAGGATTTAAACATTTCTCTCACTGCAATGGGAAATCATCAGAGATCCCCTACGTCCCAGCCTTCATCCTTCCCTTCTGCTAGCAGATGTAACAATAATTCTTTACCCCTTTTGGCCTCATGCATTCCTCCTTTGGTGACCCTAACAACCACAGAATGAACCTGCAACCTTTTGTTATACAGGAAGATGCTTCAACCAACTGAGCCACACAGCCAGGGCTGAACTGACATTTCTTTAAAAAAGATATATAAATGGTCAACAAGTACATAAAGAGATGCTCAACATCTCTAGTCATTAGGCAATTAGAAAATCGAAACCACCATGAGATACACCACCACCTCACAACTGAAAGGGCGAGGGCTATGCCCTCCATCTTGCCCCGTATCCTCCATGTTGGGGCAGCAGCCATGTGCTACCTTCTTCCCGGAAGCCCAAGCCTCTGCTAGCCACGCCCAGGATTTCTTTAAACTAACCAATGACAATCAAGGGAAGTGCACGCCATAGAGATGACCACATCCTGTGTAACGAGACACCGACTTGCGCCTGGCCAATCGGCAGGGCCCACAGTCCCCTCTCCTACCCTGACTCCACCCCCCTATAAAACTCCTCTTCACGCCGGGCTAGGTCTCTCTCTGCCACCTGCTGCTGTGTCAGTAAGGAGGGTAGGGGAGCCAGACCTGGGTCTGTGATAATAAAAGACTCTCTGCTTTTGCATCGGACTCGGCTGGCTCCCTGGTGTGGTCTTTTGGGGATCCTGAAATCTGGGCATAACAACAACCATTATGATGGCTACAATAAAAAAAAGATCAGAAAATAACAAATGTTGGTGAGGTTGTAGGAATTAAAATGATGTAGCCACTATGGAGAACAGTATGGTGCCTGCTCAAAAAAATTAAAATAGGATTACTATATGATCTAGCAATCCCACTTCTGAGTATACAGGCAAAAGCATTGAAAGCATGGACTCCAACAGATATTTGTACAACTATGTTCATAGTAGTATTATGCACAAGAGCCAAGAGGTGTCTATCAACAGATGAGTGGATAACACAATGTGGTATACACATACAATGGAATATTGTTTAGCTTTAAAAAGGAAATTCTAACACGTTATAACAGGGGTCAACCTTAAACACATGATGCTAAGTGAAATAAGCCAGTCACAAAGGACTAATACTGTATAATTCCACTTATGCAATGTACCTAGAGTAATCAAATTCAGAGAAAAAAAATATAAAGGTGGTTGCCAGGGGCTGGGAAAGGGGGCAAATGGGGCATTAATATTTAATAGAAACAGAGTTTCAGTTTTGCAAGATGAAAAGAGTTCTGTGGATAAATGGTGGTGATGGGAGCACAATAAGAATGCACTTAATACCACTGGAGATATACAAAAGTGGTTAAGATGGTAAATTTTATGAGAGATGTATTTTACCACAACTTTTTAGTTGCATCTTAGAATGTTGGGAGGACAAGGATTACATTTCCAGAAGTGTAGGATAACAAGTAATTTTATGCATACTGGGAGCAACTGGAAAGGGGTGTTAATAAGGAAAAATAAAATGGAATAAGCATATTTCTAAGATAGTTACTTAAAATAGAGTCAGGAGGCTATTAAGGAAGTGGAGCCTATGCACATTTTATGCCTCAGTTCTCAGAGCTGCTAGAAAGTTGCTAATCTGTTGCAAACACTGCTCAAGGCTGAGTCATTAACATCCTAGAACAACTGCTACAGAGCCTTGACCTCCTCCTAGCAGTTTTGACCACCTCATTTGCATAATAGAAGTAACCAATCCCTGTTATCTTTGCCAGCAATCCTTCATTTGCATGAAATCATTACACTTGTGGTTTTGGTCTTTATAAGCACTACCTCTCTGTCTTTACCCAGTGTAGTTTGGATTGGTACCTTAATATGCATCTCCCAGATTGCAATCATTTTGCTAAGATAAATGCCTTTTGTACTTTATTACAGCCTGAACCTCTTTTTTGGTTAACAGGGGTTAGGCTGAAGGCTGGAACCAATAAGCACTGAGAAAAGAGATAATAACCTTTAGTTTCTTAGACACCACAGGTCCCCTAATGCAGCCTAAGGACTGACTGGGATTTGTGGGAAACTCTATCAGACTGTTGATTCATGTTAAGTTTGTTATGTCTAAAAACCTGGGATTTTTTTACATGAACTACTCCTTCTATATTTGTGGTATTGATTTTAAGATTAATTTACAATAAATTCTGTTTCAGCTTTGATGTTGTAGCTTAAGACAGTTTTGAATCTCAAATGAGCACCTCTGGTATTTGTTATCTCTGACAGCTGTAGGACACCTGCAAATCTGACAAGCATACTTCTAATTCTTTCACCACAGGAATTCATTGGCTATGCTATGCTCTAGTTCAGATAAAATACTTGTAGCTGTTAATAAGTCACCAATTATTCTCCTTACTCTGAAAACTCTCTGGAATATACCACAGGATGGTTAAAAAAAACAAAAAACAAAAAACAAAAACCTTTCTTGATATGTAGCAGGATAGGAAATGAAGCATAAAAATGCAATCCTATTATTCTTTGTATGGGCTTTAATGTAACTTGTTTACAAAGACTTGAATTTCAGGGAATTAGCTCCTTGTCCTTAAGGCTAGAATTGCCCTTAAAATGAAAACATCAAGAGACTTGTTATCTTAATTAGTGACAAGAAGAGGCAAGCCCCTTGTGAAACTCTAGGCATTACACATCTATTGCCTCCTGGCACTTTTTCCATTCTCCAATGAATCACAAAATTATTTTAAATTATTTATAGACTGTCTGCAAGTCCCATTAGCTTACTGGGTATGTCTTCTGAGTCTGGAACTTGAATTAATTCAAAGTAATTTTACTCCTTTCTTACTGTCTCATCTGGTTTGAAGGATATTTTAGACTTATTATTTTCTTGAAATTATCTTGTTCAAAAGTGGTTTTTATTACTGAAGAATTCTGTAATAAAACAGAAATTGTCCTTTTTGGGGACATCACATCACATTGCAACCCCCTAGTCCTTCTGTAAACAGGTATTTCAAAAATTGACCTTAGTATTGTGGTGAATTTCTGCACAAAATGTAACTTTCTGTTTGAAATATTACTCTGAGAGGCTTGTGGTACTCTTTTCCAGTCACCCTTACCTATGTGTGTCCTACTCATAGCTTGTGCTTAGATCTCTTAAAAATCTAAGCTTCTGGCCTAGCCGGTTTGGCTTACTGGATAGAGCATCGGCCTGCAGACTGAAGAGTCCCAGGTTCAATTCCAGTCAAGGGCACATGCCTGGGTTGTGGGCTCCATCCTCAATGGGGGGCTTGCAGGAGGCAGCCAATCAATGATTCTCTCTCATCATTGACGTTTCTATCTCTCTCCCTCTCCCTTCCTCTCTGAAATCAATAAAAATATATTTTAAAAAAAAATCTAAGCTCCTCAGACAACTCCTTTCCTGGTGACGATGATGGTTTCTTGGGATGCCTCTTGCTTTTGAAATAGGAATTTTTTAGGGGTGAAACAGGCAGGTTTAGGGAATTTTTTAAATTAAGGGGGTCCATGGAAAAAGCACAGGGCTACAGAGCTGCAAAAGGGTACATTTCCATAAGACAAGGGAGTTGCGAGAGGCAGCAGTTACATTTCCATAAGATAAGGTAACTGGGAGTAGCAAAAGATACAGTTACAAAATAAAGGGAAGGCAGCCCCTCATTCAAAGAGGGAGGAAGAAGAGCCCAGAGGGAATAGGAGAACAATGAGGGAGGAGGGCTTCACCTGTCCCATGTGAGGTTTTGACCTTTGAGCTCAGGAGTTACTATAGTGACCAAATCAAAGGGGAATAGCGACCAATCAGAGGGGATATCAAGGCACAAAAAAACTGCAGCCTTTATAAACCCCCGGGAAAAAGAAACTTGGTGGGACTCTTTCCCCCTCCCCATGTGGAAGTCTGTGCCTTGAGATTATTTCTCCTCCCCATGTGGGAGTCTGTACTTGTTCTTCAATAAATTTCCACCTTTGCTATACCTTCTTCCGTCAATGGTTTCATTCTTCAACTCCGACAGACAAAGAACATGGGGAAGCCATCCTGCCCAGAGGCACACCGCGTGTTCCAGTCCAAATTCCCACATCACTTTCTTTCGTGGGCAATTTCTAACTTCCCCTGTGCTTCAAAAATCATCTCCACAACAATTATTCCCACACATCTTTGGTGACCATTTGACTCTGAATTTCAGACTTGTACTACTCATGACTTCATGGGCAACAATGACCATCAATATATATAAAAAAAAGAACTGTGTTTCCCAAACTCAAACTTGGCCTTCTTCCAGAGTTCTCTGTTCATGGAACCTCTATCTTGGACTCCTCCCCAACTCCCTTTCCCCCTGTTATTTAACTAGCCCCAAGTCCTTCCAATTAAGGTTCAAATAGCCTGTGAATTCTGCTTCTCATAGCCAACACTGTCAGTGCCTTATTTCTGGCCCTTGTTATTGTTTGACTAAATGTCTGCATGCCTTCGCTTAAACCCTACTAAGGGCTGAGCAAAGCCACAAGTTCAAAGGTGGAATCCAGGGAAGTTGTCAGCCAAAGGCTAGTAAGAAAATGAGTTGGGGCAGAGTTGTATGACAGCCAATGGCCAGAAGGAATAAACACAACTTCCAAGTGGAAAAGTGACAGCAAAGCCCAGTATAAATAATGCTGAGAAAAATCACTGCAGTCACAAAAGGTGGTGTAATAAATGAACTGGGATTAAAAGGTGAGTGGGGCCCTAACCGGTTTGGCTCAGTGGATAGAGTGTCAGCCTGCGGACTCAAGGGCATGTACCTTGGTTGCAGGCACATCCCCAGTAGGAGGTGTGCAGGAGGCAGCTGATCGATGTTTCTAACTCTCTATCCCTCTCCCTTCCTCTCTGTAAAAAATCAATAAAATTAAGAAAAAATGTACTTAGACCAACCCTTGTCTAGTTGTGAACTGAATGCTATGTCTATAACAAATTACAGTCAACCTCTATTTCTTAGACATATTCACACAATACTAAATTAGAACTCTATTAAAAACAAAATAAATAAGTTGCACAGTGTATTAGAAAGCCAGAAAGCTATGGAGAAAAACAAAACCAGAAAAAGGATAGGGAATGCCAGATAGGGGGCAGATTGCAATTTTATTTTATTTTTTATACTTTTTTTGAGAGATTGCAATTTTAAATATGGTAGCCAGGGAAGGCTCCACTGAGAATGTGACATTTGAGAAATAAAAATAAATGGAATGAGAGTTTGAGTCATACAGATATTAAGGTTAGCGCTTTCCAGACAGAAGAAACAACAGATGCAAAAGCCCTGAGATCTGAATGTGTCTGTGTTTGAAAAGCAGGACACGTGTGGCTGAGCAGAGTGAGCAGGGCAGGAAGTAGTGGATGAGGCAAAGAGGTGGGGGAGAGGAGGCAGGAAGCTTATGGACCAGGGCAAGAATTTTAGCTTTTACTCTGAGGGAAACGGAGCCACTGGAGGGTTTTGAGCAGAGGAGTAACATGACCTCACACTCAAAAGCATCGCTCTGGTTACGTAAGAATCTTTTTTAGAGAAACAAAGGTGGAAATAGTAAAAACTGGTGGTGGCGGTGATAGCAGTGAGAAAGAGCTGGATTCTAGGGTTTGCTGGTGGGTCTTATATAAATTAGGAGAGAAAAGGAAGAGCTGAGGAGAACTCTAAGGTTCTGTGGCCTGAACAACCACAGTATGCTGTTATCAATGAAGAAGGTTCCACCTGGACATTTGAGATGTGTGTTATATATCCCAGTGGAGTTGAGTGCAGAGATTGGAAATGGAAAAAAAAAAATGTTTGAAACACATTTAGATTTATCCAACTCACTAGTAAAATTATTTCCTAAAGACTGACCTCTTTATGAAGTAATTTTTAAGTAAATAAGCTCTGTAATATTCCACTAACAGAAAGTCTACCTTTAACAATACTAAGAATAGCTTACTTAACATTTACTTATTATATAATATTTACTACATGCCCTGTACTATTCTAATAGCCCTTTAAATAATTTGTGATTCCTTGAAATTAACTGGAGACGTTTTATCTTGGTAACTGCAGACAGCAAAGGTGTTTGAACAGGTCTTCGGCTTCCATATCCCATATGATGCAGTGTATGGCTAATTTGCCTATAAACGTCAGGTGGTCATAATAATCTGGTCACTCGGTGTATATGTCCTTAGTGTTTCCTCAATACTTTTTATGAGATGGATGAGGGCTGCTAAGAGCTGCCTGGCAAACTGTCTTCTTTACATATCTTTTCAAGACCTAGTTCCTCTAGCACTTCCTATATCAGCGGTTCTCAACCTGTGGGTCGAGACCCCTTTGGCGGTCGAACGACCCTTTCACAGGGGTCGCCTAAGACCATCCTGCATATCAGATATTTACATTACGATTCATAACAGTAGCAACATTACATTAAATCTTAGGGGAACTAGGGCAGAGCAAAGGACAAGGTTATTCCAACCAGAAGGAAGAGCCCATGCAGCAGTATGGATAATCCCAGTTGCTATGAAATAGCAACGAAAATAATTTTATGGTTGGGTCACAACATGAGGAACTGTATTTAAAGGGCCAGAAGGTTGAGAATCACTGTCCTATATGAAGCCTCTTATAATACCCACTGTGCGTGTAGCTCTGCTTTAATATGCCTCATGCTCTACTGCTCTAATCATTCCCAAATCCCAAAATGTGGAGCCATGGATGGACTATACTATTATTTGATTGTTTATATGCATTTGTGTTATTGGCTGAGTCTACATAATTTCCAGAGTAATTCTTTGCAGGTCAGTAGATAGGTAGCTAATTAGATCAAAACTATTTCAATTTTGTCATCCAATAACTGAAACAGATTATGATAAAGACTAGCTCAGATTATTTATCCAGAAATTCATCCACTATTCTATAGTTGACAATAATAGTTATATAAAAATCAATTTTAAAAAAAGTTGATTAGAACCTTCTCTTTCTGTTTCCATTCATTCCTTCATTAATTTCTTTTAATACTTTTTATGTGCTAGGAATGATTCTAAATGCTGAAGATTCAAAAATGAATATAATTTTACACCTGAATTCAGGGAGATACAGTCAGAGGGGAAAATTATTAGCTAATTGTTAGGACTATTGGGCAATATAATTCTTAGCGGCCATTTGTAAGCTTCTCACTCCAGGAGAACAAGGACCAGGGAGACTTGCTGGACACCAGGAATCAGACCATATAAGGAATTAAAATTGTCCTAAAAACACCTGATCCCATGTTACAGTAATAAGTTTAGTGAGTATAAGATAGTATAATCAAATTTCATTTCTTTATTAGAGTGAATTTTAAACTTTACTTAGAAGAGGAACTTAATTTGTGTGTGTGTGTGTGAGACCCTGATAAGTAACTTGTAACGCCCTGCAAGTTAACTCCTGACAAATAACTTGTAACTCCTGACCAACAACTCCCAGCATGTTAACTCCTGGTAAGTACCTTGTAACCCCCTGCGTGTATATCCTGATAAGCCCAGAAGGCCACCGGAGCACACGGATATGAGACACTGAAGAAGCCTGTTATAGTAGTAAGTTTAGTTAGCATAAAGTAGACTCCATTTTGTATTAGCATAAGTTAGCATAAGTAGACCCCATTATATTCTTAGACCAAAACTTGTAAACAACTCCAAAAATAAGATGTGTGTATGATTGATAAGCTTTGAACATGTACACAACTTTCCCGCCTGAGTGTATACCTAGATAACAGGGCGGCACCCGTGTATGGCACTCGATAGGAGACACTGAAGACGCCCAGCTTCAAGGATTTAAGGAGAGCAAATCTGCTGCGGTTCAGACGCTTGTCTGCCCTCCACAGACAGGATGCTCTCCTCCCCCTTGGAAACTGCCAAACTGCCATTCCTGCTCTGCCTCTGAGCCCAAACTGCTAGAGGCCTCTCTTCGAGTCAAGAGACCGAGCTCCTTGCCGCGGCGTATTAGACGACCTCCGTGTGTCTCTGTCAGCGAGTGTCTCCGGGTGGCTTGCCAAGGACTGAAACCCATCAGCTCTCTGGTAAATAAACCTGTGTGATTTCTTGCATTGTTTATCTCCTGTGTCTCTCTCTCTCCTTAGTTTCTGGTTAAGCTCGGCCATATTAATTAATAGTAAGTACCCTTTGACGTCTGTATTGGTATATCCAAATGAGGCGCTCTGGGTCACCTGTGCATATGTTCCTATAGATAACTGGAACATCCCACATCCCCATTCCATGCCCACTCACCCAGCCCTAAGACCCACCGACTACGAGAGCTTCCTGCCAGTGACTGCACATAAGGATGAAACTCCAGCTCTTGGGGGCTGCCATCATGGACCCAATATCCCCTTGGCTGGGTGCTGTGTAGTCCTTCCCTTTGAATATCCCATCCCCTTTCCTTAAATAAATTCAACTTTTCTTTACGTGAGATGGCTATTTAGCCTACCCACGTACCACCATGTTAACCTTTCACTAATATAGTATTTTATAATCAAAACTACTGTTTGGAATTCTCTGCTATTTTTTAGACGGCCTCTTATTCTAAAAAAATAATAACTTTGCTTTCTAGCCTGCTTTAGCCTGCTTGAATAATGAGGAAGATAAACTTAGCTTTCTGACCTTGTAGGCCAGAGACTAGATACGCCCATACTCTTAATGCCATGCCAGGTGTATTTTTTAATTGGATAGAACTGTGTTGTTTTCAAGGCCACCAGCGAGATAACCACTAAGCACACATAGGAATGGCTCTTTAATAAAAAGGGAAGTTCTGCTTGTAGTTTTGCCCAGAATTTGAAAGGCATTTTTCTCTGGGCCCGCGTAATAATAAAGTGTCACTCCAAACTCTCCGAGCATTGCTTGATTTATTCCGGTTCTCTGTAACACTAAGAGGAGAGAAAGAGTATATTTTCCAAAGTATGTGTGGACAGTAAACTGTACAATTTTGATAGTTATACTTACAGCTAACTTACTGTAAGGTATTTCTCATTTTAATCCTACTTTACAGAATTTTAAAATATTTAAGATTACAATGCACTATTTAAATCTAAAAGTCAATATTAAATAATTTGCAGACTTATCACTATATAGACAGATGCTAAGCATACTGGGAAAATATGGCAATATAGTTCCACTTTATGAAACATCATAAAAATTCAGACCAAGAAAACAAATATTCAAAAGCATGAAGGAAAGAAGAAAGAGGAAAGTCTTTTTTGAAGTGAGACATGCTTGAAGGCCTCTTCTACTAAAGAGCTAGTTTCCACCTCTGGGAAACAAGAATAAAGTGCTTTCCTCAGAAAATGGCGACGAGGACTAAATGGTATATTACCTGGCATATAATCAAGGGCAGCTATTTGTCAATACATTATATGCTGTGATTTTGGTTCTGCAGGCTAGCCCCCAACCTCCCAAAAAGAAAAAATTAATTAGAACAACAACAAAATGGTAGAAGGATTCTGGAACTGAGAGGGGTGACAGAGCTCTGAAAAAGCATTGAATTAAACATTATCCAGGAGGTCATAAATGCAATCACAACTCAAAGGACTGAATTACAAATTAGTTTCCCTACCTGCCCTGTTTGATAATGTCTGGCAAACTGGTTAACCACTCGATAGTCATTTGCAAAGTACTCCATCAGAATAGAAGGAACCTCAGCAAAATCAGTGGGGCACCTGGTCCCTAAAATGGGGAAAAAATAAAGTTGGCAAGAATCAAATCAACATATTTATCTTTCTTTTTGTATATTCTTTTAAAATTTTCATTTATACTTCTGATGAACTATGACAAGCTTTGATTACTTCAATGTTTTATTTCTATAAAATTATTGCACATATTTGCAGAAAAGTTTACAATAATCCTGTATATTTTCCTGTATATCAAACGTAAAATAAAACAAAATATTTGCACAGCTGGATAAAACACCTTATAAAGCAGTGACTCAAACCCTCTACAAATAAGCCTGGGTTCAGCTATGCTGGAATATACGTGAAATGCACATTAAAACATTCTGACATTTAAAATAGCATTTGTATTTAATTCACTGAATTCCACCACCAAATATTTTCATCCTTCATTTCTTTTAAAATAGCATTTTATCCATTGATTGTTTCTTGTAACAAAGTCAATCCTCAAAGAAAAAAAAAACCAATATTTTAAACTCAAAATTACTTAAAATAGCAAATCCTATAATAATTTTTGGTGACATTTTATGATTCGGCCCATCTACAATCTTTTCAAATACAGTCAAACCTGGTTTCTCGAAGGAATGTCAGTCTCCCATCTGGAACAATATGGTTCTCCACCAAGTTAGTCAAAGAAAAAATGTCTAGGTTCTCAAACCAAACTTTGGTTTTTAACCTGACAACCCTTTCATGCAGATACATCAGCAGGACAAAAGGTGTCTCTCACACCACAAACAAAGGAAAGAATGCAAGTCAGTTTACCTCTAAACCTATCTTGTTACCATCTCAGGAAATTATGCTGTGAATATTTTGTTTGTTTGTGAGTTTTTTTGTTTTTGTTTTTATGCTTTTGTTGCTGGAGAAATGGAGGATTAGCACAATTCTAAAACATAAAGAAGCCGTAAAGAGAGCTTGATGTGTGAAAGAAGCAATGATACAGGCAATTAAAAAAGGTAGAAAAACTACTGTTCATTTGGGTAAAGGAAAAGCAGTTAGCCAGTGACAGCATTTCGGAGGCAGTGATATACGAACAAGCAAAGATGTTGTATGCTGACACACCCCTGGAACAACGCTGAAAGTGATTCTCTTAAGGCTAGTAGGGGATGGTTCATAAATTTAAAAAAAGAAGTGTTTACTTATAGGTTAAACCAGCCGTGGGCAAACTACGGCCCGCGGGCCGGATCCGGCCCGTTTGAAATGAATAAAACTAAAAAAAAAAAAAGACCGTACCCTTTTATGTAATGATGTTTACTTTGAATTTATATTAGTTCACACAAACACTCCATCCATGCTTTTGTTCCGGCCCTCCCGTCCAGTTTAAGAACCCATTGTGGCCCTCGAGTCAAAAAGTTTGCCCACCCCTGGGTTAAACAGTACATTAGACATGTACTGTATAACAGAAAGGTTAAAACAGAAATCATTTGTGGGTCTGGAACAGATGAATTCAACTTACATTATTCTAATGGGAAAAAACGATTTAGTTTTCGAACAAATTGCTACTTGAACAGTCTTCCAGAAGTAATTAAGTTTGAGAACCAAGGTTCCACTCTATCTTCTCCTCCCCCAAAATATTGTGTGTATTAAGTTAGTTAGTAAAAACTGAATATGAACAATTTACCAGGTGGTCTAGGCATAAGATTTAGAGATGAGACAGCTAAGAGGAAAGTCTACAGTATCATCAAATATGGCCACAGATCATCATGAAAAACTATAATTTTATACAGGGGGAAAGTATAAGGAAAATAAAAAGTAATTTATCATACTTTTTCAACATGTTCTGCTATGTTTTCTAACCGATTTTGGATACAAAGAGGCAACATTCATTCACTTACTCTGTGCTAGGTTCTAAGGAGATATATATTTATTCTTATGCACATAGAGCTACAAATTTAAATTTCATAAAGAACAGCTCAAAATATAAAATAGTACAAACTCAAAAGATGGACAACTGGGACTTATTCCTTGGTGCGAAATGTTAGCAAGGAAGCAAAAAAATATAAGAGGATTGGTTGTACAATTGAAAGGAAACGAGGCAATATGCTGATAAATGACCACAGGGCAATATTAAATGATGTTTTTCTAAATAAAAAGCTTTTTTTCTTCCTATTTATAATAAAATGTTTTTAAAGAATTGTATTAAATAAAAGTCCCCTTTGTGACTCACCAGTGACATGTTGGTAACGAGTACGTCCCAGCATAGAATGCATTGCATGTCCCATTTCATGAAAAAGATTTTCCATCATTCCAGGAGTTAATAAAGTTGGTAAATTCCTTGAGGAATGGGGAAGATTCAACATAAGAACTACAACTGGAAGTTGATAGTCTCCATCTTCCTTTAATCTCCCTCCACGGATTGTAAAATGGCAATCCTTTAAGAATCAGAAAACATAATTAGAAGAATGTGTTAGGTAGTCTAAAAGGTAAAATAATCTTAATGTTAATGAACATAAAATTATACCAAAATGTGTTCTGAGTTCAAATTTTAACTTACCTCTATTATTATTCTATTTATTTAGTTATGCACACAAATTTTTCTCAACTCTTTTTGTTAAAATTTAAATTTTTAAAAACACCAATATACTGAGCTTATGTTGATTTATTCATTCACTCCAAAAATATGTATTCAGCTGCTGTACCATATGTTGGAAATGCTATCATTACAGAGCTAAGATCCATGCATTAAAACAAATAGGAAGTGACAGACATGAAGCTACTAAGGGAAGGGACACTATTGTTTATTGAGCCCCTTCAACGAACTAGGAGATACTGTCCATACCAATTGTCGTTATCACTTGAAATTGATAAGCTCTAAAATTGCAAAAAGCAAGGGATCTGAAGCAAATTTTCTATAACAAGCTGAGATTCACTAACATTTTATCACTATTCTTCACAATAACCCTATGAGGCAAGAATCTCACCTTTCAGATCAGAAAACTGAAACTGAGTCTTGGAAATGTTGTCATGGTTTGCTGCACCTCAGATCTGAACCCAGTTGTACTACTAGGAGCCAGAGTTCTTAATCACTAACCTAGACTCTCTACCAGCCATTCAAGCAAAGAGGAAGAACACAGGAATCAGTGTCTGATGACCTAGATCAGTGGTCGGCAAACTCATTAGTTAACAGAGCCAAATATCAACAGTACAACGATTGAAATTTCTTTTGAGAGCCAAATTTTTTAAACTTAAACTATATAGGTAGGTACATTGTTATTAACTTAATTAGGGTACTCCTAAGCTGGCCTTTGCTAAAAACGTCCTCAATCTGATTGAGGTACGTCCGCTGAGGTCGACCCCTTCCAACTCTCCCATCCACACTCGTCTTGTATACTTGTTTCGTTCATCCTCTCTATATGTCCAAACCATCTCAACATCCCTTTCTCAATCCTCGACTCTACATCTTCTTTCGCTCCACAATGTTCCCTAAAATTAACTTAATAAACTTTACTTAAAGTTTTAAGTCTTAGTTAAACTATAGGTACGTTGAATAAAACTTGATCATGCTTAAAAAATACAGGTAACTTTATGCTTCGAGTAGGTGCTTTTGTCACCCGCGAGCGATTTGCTACGCAACTAGCACTAACCACTGCACAATGAGACTGCTGACTGACTGGCTCGCTCAACTTGTGCATGAATCGCGAGCGCCTCCCCTGCGCTGCATCTCCTGTCGCCCGACTGACCGACACCCCCCACTTCTAACGTCACTTCTTCAAAATAGACTCACCCAGGCCGAAAACCGACTTCTGCGCATGGGCCACGAAGTTTCAATCGCACTGTACGTGCGCGCCCGCACGTGGTATTTTGTGGAAGAGCCACACTCAAGGGGCCAAAGAGCCGCATGTGGCTCGCGAGCCGCGGTTTGCCGACCACTGACCTAGATTATGGTCCCACCTTCCTCACCTACCAGCCAAATCACCTTGGAAACTGGTTTGCCTTTACGAGCTTCATCTCTGCCTTGTCAAATCCCAGAGTAGTTGCCTAGATTTCATAAGCTCACATCTATTAAAATGCTTTGAAATTATGAATCACTATTTAAATATAAGGTACCATTATTTCTATTATAACTTACTAGAGGCCGAATGCATGAAATTCGTGCAAGGAGCTCGGCCCTCACAGCTGTGGTGGCTTGCCTCAGCCCTCGCAGCCCTGGCTTCGTTCAGAAGGACATCCGGAAGGATGTCCAGAAGGTCGTTTGGCTCTCCGGTCTAATTAGCATATTACGATTTTATTATTATAGATAACCTGAACTCTTTTTTTAAAAAAAATATATTTTATTGATTTTTTACAGGGAGGAAGAGAGAGGGAGAGAAATAGAGAGCCAGAAACATCGATGAGAGAGAAACATCGATTCAGCTGCCTCCTGCACACCCCCCACTGGGGATGCGCCTGCAACCCCAGCACATGCCCTTGACCGGAATCGAACCCAGGACCCTTCAGTCTGCAGGCCGACGCTCCATCCGCTGAGCCAAACCAGCCAGGGCTGATAACCTGAACTCTTAACATTTCCCATCAAATTGCCTAAAACTGTTGAAGATGATTGCTATACCAGTACACAGTTAAGGAAAGGAATGAACCTCACATATTTCACAAAAGAAGTGAATTGGTGATGGATAAGGTTTCCAATATAAAGATACATCAGTTCTCCGTTACCTGCAGTTTCACTTTCCATTTCTGTTATTGGCTGATAACCATGGTCCAAATATAGTAAATGAAAAATTCCAGAAATAAACCATTCATAAGTTTTAAACTTCATGCTGTTCTGAGTAACATGATGAAATTGTTTACTATCCTGCTGCATCCCTCCCAGAATGTGAGCCATCCCTTGTCTGGCATATCCATGCTGTATACACTACCCACCCATTAGTCACTTAGTAGTCATCTCAGTATCAGATCAGTTATCAGAGTAAGAGAGACTACATTCACTTAAGTTTTATTACAGTATATTATTATAACTGTTCTATTTTATTATTAGTCGTTACAATGAATTAAACTTTATCATAGGTATGTATGTACAAAACACAGTATGTATAGAGTTTGGTACTATATTTGGTTTCAGGCATCCACTGGGGTCTTGGAAAGTATCCTTCATAAATTAGGGGGGACTTCTGTATCTTCTGCAATTTTAAACTAGGTCCATTAACAAGTATGAAAAGTGGTTAAGAGTTGGGGCTATAGTAAGAATGCTTGGGTTCAAATCCTAGCACTTCTAGCTGTGTGACTCAGGGCAACCAACTTAACCTCTCTGGCCTCAGTTTCCTCATAATATTAGTGTCTAGTTCAAAGGTTGAGGTGAACATTCAAAAACATGATGTGACATAGAAGGGTTCATATAATATCAGCTATCATTATTACTATCATTATTACCATGACACAGATAAAAGTGACAGACTAGTATACAGGCATATCTAATGGTTTTCATAATGTTTATTTTTAAATTCACAGATAATCTCAAATTAATATATTTAGTAATGATCATTAATGCCCTTTAAATATTAGGGAACTACAAAAAAGATATGTTCACATTAATATAAATTAACTGCTGATCATTTTTAGAGAGACTAGATTATAAATAAAGCATTACCTGATGTGGCTTGTCTGCTCGCTGAAAAAAATCACAGTAAATGTACCCCAACAATCCTTCAGATTCATGAACCACAGCCTAGAAAAAACAATTTAATTTAGTGGTAAATGAGTCAATCAGAAACTCTACAAGTTGAAAACCATCCCCAACACAAGAATCTATACAGGTTGTGGTAGAAGTAGGTTTATAGTTATGAGTACACAAAACAGCTTATTCTTGTATTATTATTTATTAATTATTGTGTTATTTTCCATACGAACAACCGTAAACTTACTTTTGCACCATCCTGTATATAAATCATGCACAGCTATAAATATAGATATTTTATTACTTTCTACATCCCATATTATTTCAAGATAGATTCTATTTTTTCTTCATCTTTTGGGTGATTTTGATTTGGGTAATTCTGTCCAGGAGAAGAAACCCTCCTTGTTTGGGCCATTCAACTGATACCTCTACCAAATACAGCTCCTCAGATTGTTCACAAATCACCAAAAGGAGTTGGAAATAAGTGTTGTCTCAAAAGTTTTAGCAGCAAAATTATTTTTCCTTCAAACTGTAGAATGTAATGATATATGTTCATACAAATTATAACCCTTGGACACAGAAATAACAAAAGGTAGCCTCTGGTTTCAGTTGACAATCAATAAAATCATTATTTATGACTTTACCCAAAACTGAACCTAAGAAGGCTCAACCACTAGTCTCCATCCTGCCTTCTTTGTCTTTTTACACCTTGAGGATTCTGCCAAAGAGAACCTAAGTTTTATGCTTTAAAACTTCCTATAAAGCATATATTATTAATTCAACAAACATCTATTAACACCTTCTGGATGCTAGGAACTGTTCACAGTATTTGGCATACAGCAGTGAACAAAACACAAATAGTCCTGCCCAGGGGGCTCACATCCTGCAGACACTTCTTTGCCCTTTACACTCTATCCTTTTATTCTTGTTACCAGTTTTCTTTTCACTGTACATCTGTATTTTATCAATCTCCATCATTTTTTGAAGTACATTATATACAAACAGAGAAATACTTAGATAATTAAGTACAGTGATATAAGGTGCTCCCATTCATTCTATCCTTTCAGTTCCACCACTACATCGATTCCATGTTCACAGAACAAGCCAAGGAACAATGAGATAGCTTTCGTTTCTTGAAATATAGTGACAAGAGTACTGTGTGATAGGCAAATAAACAACACATAAAACACCATAACAACACAAAGTCTTCGTGATAAACATATGGGTCAATAAATCTTGAAACTCTTATCAGGGAAAAATAAAAATACTCACGCCTCAAACAAAGTGGGCTCTAAAGGAGATGAGTGGATTCTAGGCTTAAAGTTATTATCAAAGAAGTCAAATCAAAACATGGGACATAAATTCATATCTCATGCAAATTAAGCTCCTACAAAATTGGAAGGGGTTGGAAGAAAAGGAAATGTGACCAATGCAGTGGGTTCAGAAATGAACCTAAAAGGACACTTAGCATGGCAGGAATGTAAAAAAGTAATGACAGATTTTCCTATAATTACAATTTGTCAAACATATGAAGACTCAACCTCCTAGCAGATTCCTAAATATATTTTTTTCAAAGAACTAACTCTGCTGTTATATACTTACATTAATTTTCAGCAGCAACTGATTTTAGAGAACAATGTTTCTTTCATACAGTGTCCTAAGTCAGAAGTGGTCATTCAGGTTTTTTTGTAAAACAGGACTAAGGTGAGATCTGCTCCAATAGGCAAAACTAACTTAAAGATGAAAGTGCTATTAACTCAATTATTAAACCCAAGAAATAGTAAAGTAATACAACTTTACACAAACTGGGATGCTTACCAGTTTTCGGACATCTTCACACCACACCTCTCCTTTTGCAGGCTGCTCTGCATACAATGCAATTCCCAACAGTTTATTAAATAAAATGTTAAGGCCTTCCATGCATGCTCCAAGGGAGAAAAATGGGCAATATAAACTGGGCTCAATATTATACCTAAGAGAAAGAAAAAAAGTTCAAAAGCATTTTGTTTAATTCAGTTTCATAAGGTAAATTCAAAGAGCTTTTCATTTAAAATTTAGAATCATACCAGCTATTTAAAAAGGATTAAAACATAAAGGTATGTTTCTAACTTTTGAGGGCATTTCAGACTCAGTTTTCTTCAGAAGATAAGCAGTCTAATTACTACTAGTAGTAAATAATATTAGTAATTATGGTAGACATACCATTCCTTAATCTTCACTCCTTTCAGGTTTAGTCTTTCACTGATTCAGTTAAGCAGTCTGTCTATCTCAATCAACCATACCACACACAATTTTTATTTTATACATATACATACTTATATACAAAATCTGACCAGTTCGAGCTATAACAGTAAACCTCACTTTATGAAATGTGTTACAATATAAGAATTGTAACACATTTTCGTAAATATTAAACAAATACAAATTCTGAGACACATGAAGTGAACTTAAAATTCACACCTGTTAAAATATTTGTTAATGGAAAAATATCTGTAATATAAACAATTAATTTATCTGTTTTGTAGTTTTATTTCTTAAATAAAGAAGAGCATACTAGCAAGGCTAATTATTCCTCATCTAAAACCAACTTTTTAATGCACTATTGCAATATAAACCAAAGGACATCCGGAACACGGGAATAAATATTCACTTTAGAGTCATTAAGTCAGGCCAAACTTTATAACCACAGCCAGAAAGCATAGCTCTAGAATAATAGTCAAGTACTTATTTTATTCCACTTTCTAGGATTAACAACATGCATACATACAAATAAAAATATACAAACCTAGACTTATTACTAAATGGGTGATTTGATTTAGTGAGTGAGCATAAACTGCACCACAAATAAGATTTGGGCTATAGAGATCCACAAATTTACAACTTAGTTTCTGATCAATTTTTAAATAAAAATAGAATCTCAATGTTGAAAGAGACGCTAGTGGTCCAGTGTCCTTACTCACTCACTGATTCACTCATGCAGGTGGTCGACAAACCAAGGGGATGTTGGAGGTAAGGAATGGGAAGAGAGTCTGTCTCCAAGAAGCTCACAGCGAAGGAGGCAGAGAAGTGAAATGACTATACTGTCTCCTGAGCCTAGACAGGGGCTAGGGGAAGTTGCTCAATAGACACTGTTAAAGGAATGAGTGAACAAGTACTAAACAGCAGGGCAGCAAAAGAGAGCATGATGACTTTACCTGTACCAGAAGGGGTTAAAATTAAGAAGCAGGATTTTGCAGGGCAGGGTAGGAATGAAGGATGAGATAAGAGAGAAGAAGGAAATTCCAAGGAGAAGCAACAATGTGACAGCCATATGAAGGCATGAAAGGTAACTTATAGTAACCAGGTAGATAAATATGTGCGTTCATAATGCAGGGAACAAATGGGAAACGAGAGGAGAGGAGACTGGACACAAGTGGTGAGGTCCAGACAACTTAAGTCCTGAGACACCAACCTGAGGAATTAGAATTTTATATTGTAGGCCCATGGTCTCTTAACTTTTTGATTATGTAACCCTATCAATAAAATATTGTTTGAGTTATTCAAGAGTATTCAACCTAAATAGAAATATATTTATAAATTATATGCATGTGCTATTGTTCTACTTCATTCCAAAACAAACAAAAAAAGACATTTTTATAAGATACAGAAAAATAAATCTAAACAATTTCTTATATTTTATGTACATATCCTTAATGGATTGCTTACAGGTCGTGAGATATGAAAGACTGCTTCTGTAGGCAAGAGAGAAGCAATCTGATGCCAACACTGAGAGGTTGACAGTAGTGTGGGGAATACTGGAAGAGGCACGGAGAACAGAGTAAACTATCAAGAGCCTGAATGAGAGCAATAGCAGTGGGATCAAGGATAAGGAGACAGATTTGAATTTGTTTTTCTTTTAAGTGAAAAATTATCAGGACGGTGTGAATGACTGGATTTAAAGGGTAAGAAAGAACAGTCTAGAAGCAGGTTTTTGGCTTGAGCAAAAGGGTGGACAGAGTTGCAGAGTCATTTAATCTGAGCAGTGAAGACAAAGAAGCGAGATGGTATCACGTCAGTGGGA
Organism: Myotis brandtii; assembly: GCF_000412655.1. Classification (NCBI taxonomy): domain Eukaryota; kingdom Metazoa; phylum Chordata; class Mammalia; order Chiroptera; family Vespertilionidae; genus Myotis; species Myotis brandtii. The sequence continues at coordinate 367,544 of NW_005369676.1, read as the reverse complement.
GAAGAAAGGAGGGTGTGGGCAATTGTGAGACAAGAATGGAGGGTTTACAAAAATAAATTCAGTTTGGAGACACTGATATTGAGGTGTTCATGGGATGTCAAATACTCAGGACACTAAGACTGAGGAGACCTCATCGTTCAGGTGTGAGTTAAAGCTGCAGACAGAGATAGGGTCATCAGGGAAGGGTGATGTGGGTGAGAAGAGGATTAAGAGCAAATCCCTGGACTTCCAAATGAAGGGAGGGAAGGAAGACTGAAAAATTAGAGCTGTTAGAGAATTGAAAGGAAGGTAAATCATGGAAATAAGGGAGAAATGCATTTAAAAAAAGGAAATAATTGAGTCCTCTGATTTCTGGTTTAACATGTAAGGAGCCTTGAAAGTATTACGCCATCCCAAGAAGTGAAAAGTAGAACCGACTGAAAATCACTAACTCTTCCTAGTTCCAGCAAAGAACTGAGGTCATAGAGAAAAATCACAGCCCCCTAAACTGAAAAGACATGTAGGCAGTTATACGATTCTCCAGTGTGCACAAATCTGACAGTTAAAAACTCCAGGGAGACCTAGTTTAAGGAGGAATCCCCACACTTTTAGGAGTTTTGGCTTAGGGGGCCCTACCAGGCTCTCACAGTGAAGATCAAGAAAAATTCCCCCATATTTCCTGCCAGGGAAGGAAAAATTATCCATTACGAAATACACCAAAACATTGTTATTCTTAATAAGGCCTGCCCTAAAAAGAAACTCTTTTTTTAAAAAGTATATATTTTTATTGATTTCAGAGAGGAAGGAAGAGGGAGAAAGAGATAGAAACATTCATGATGAGAGAGAATCATGGACTGGCTGCCTCCTGCAAGTCCCCCACTGGGGATCGAGCTCACAACCCGGGCATGTGCCCTTGACTAGAATCGAACCTGGGACCATTCAGTTCTCAGGCCAACGCTCTATCCACTGAGCCAAACCGGCTAGGGCGAAAGAAACTCTTTTACCAGAGGGTGGGGAAATAGCCAACCAGAGCCCCTTTTAGCCTTCTTGTCTCATCAATGCAGGGAGAGGAACTGAAAAGTACTTGTTAAAAGTCACAGCCAAGGGACACAGGCTCACTAACACACTGAGACCTAATGATAGGACTAGAAAGCATCTCCTCTCCCACAAGTCATTACATCAATAGAGCTTTTATAACACAACAGGGAAATACAACTGAAAGAACTGCATGTCTCAGACTATATTTAAATATAAGTCCCTAGAGAAACCCAAAGACAATAGAGCAGTGGTTCTCAACCTTCCTAATGCCGCGACCCTTTAATACAGTTCCTCATGTTGTGGTGACCCCCAATTTCATTGTTACAAATTGAACATAATTAAAGCATAGTGATTAATCACAAAAACAATATGTAATTATATATGTGTTTTCCAATGGTCTTAGGCGACCCCTGTGAAAGGGTCGTTCGACCTCCAAAGGGGGCGCGACCCACAGGTTGAGAACCGCTGCAATAGAGGAAACAGAAAAGGTAAAGTTTAACTTCCCAAACCACAGCTACTGCAAAAAGTAAACACAGCCTAATCCAGGGGTGGGCAAACTTTTTGACTGGAGGGCCACAATGGGTTCTTAAAGTGGACGGGAGGGCCGGAACAAAAGCATGGATGGAGTGTTTGTGTGAACTAATATAAATTCAAAGTAAACATCATTACATAAAAGGGTACGGTCTTTTTTTTTTTTAGTTTTATTCATTTCAAACGGGCCGAATCCGGCCCGCGGGCCGTAGTTTGCCCACGGCTGGCCCTAGGCAGATAAACATAGAACCTCACACCAAAGCCCTATTTATCTCCATTTCTTTTACCTAGTACATCATGTCCAAGTTTCAACAAAGACTTTGAAATCACGCTAAAAGACAGAAACACAGTTTAAAGAGACAGAACAAGCAACAGAACCAGATTCAGATATGTCAGAAATATTAGAATTATCAGGTTTAGAATTTGAAATAACTATGATTAATATACCAAGGGTTCAAAAGGAATAAGTAGAGAATACACAAGAATACATGGCGAATATAAGAAGAAAGACAGAAACTCTAAAAAATGAATTAAAAAGGAAATGCTAGAAATCAAAAACATTTAAACAGAAATGAAGGTCTTTGATAGGCTCATCAGCAGACTGGATACTGCTGAGGAAACACTGAGTGAACTTACAGAATGTCAACAGAAATTTCCAAAACTAAAATGCAAAGAGAAAAAAAAGAATAAAAAAGACAGATGAGAACACCCAAAGAATTGTGGGACAATTACAAAGGTGTGATGCACACGTATTGGCAATACCAGAAGGAGAAGAGAGAGAAAAAGAAACAAAAGAAATATTTGAAGTAATAATGACTGAAAACTTTCCAGATTAAAGATAAACACCAAACCACAGATCCAGGAAGGTCAAAGAACACTAAGCAGAAAAACAAAACAAATAAACTCCACTTAGGCATATATCATAGTTAGGCTGCAGAAAAAAACAAAACAAAAACATCTTCAATGAGGCCAGAAGAAAACCACCTCCATAGAGGAACAAGGATAAGAATTACTTTAGACTTCTCTTCAGAAACCATGCATGCAAGGGGAGTGTGATGTGAAATACCACAAACTTTGAATTCTGTATCCATCAAAATTATCCTTCAAAAGTGGAGAAATAAAAACTTTCTTGGACAAACAAAAATTGAGGGAATTTTACCCTAGTAGATCTGACTTGCAAAGGGTGTTAAAAGAAGTTCTTCAGGAAGAAGAAAAATGATAGTCAGAAACCTGAATCTACAGAAAGAAAGAAAGAGCATTGAAGAAGGAAGAAATGAAGATATAAAAATAGTTTTATTTCTTATTTTTAAATAATTGAACAGACAACAGTTTGTTCAGAATAATAGTAGCAACAATGTATTAAGTGACTGTAACTTATGGATAAGTGAAATGCATGACAGAAAAATTATGAGGGACTGAAAAGAATAACTGGGTACTTGCACTAACCATGAAGCAGTACAGTATTATATGAAAGTGAACTTAGATTATTTGTAAACATGTATTGTAAACCTTAGGGCAACTAATATAAAAGGATTTCAAAAAGAGAGGAGAAAAACTGGAATCAAAATAATTAAGATCATACAAAGCAGAAACGAGTGAAAGGCAAAATAAAAAGAAACAATAAGAACAATGAAAACAGCAACAAATGTGGCAGACGTTAATCCAATTATATAACTAATCACTTTAAACATTAATGGTATAAATATAACCATTACAATACAGAGATTGCCTGTGTGGCTCAGTTGATTGAGTGTTCCCATGCACTAAAAGGTCCCTGGCTGATTGATTCCTGGTCAGGGCACATGTCTGGGTTGCGGGCTTAATCCCCAGTAGGGGGGCGTGCAAGAGGCAGCCGATTGATGTTTCTCACTCTCATCAATGTTTCTCCATCTCCCTTCCTCTCTCTCTAAAATCAATAAAAACATTTAAAAAATAAACAAGACCCAACAATAAGTTGTCTATAAGACATTCACTTTAAATATAAAGATAGATCAAAAGTAAAGTAATAGAGATATATCATGCTAACACTAATCAAAAGAAAGTTGCTACATTAATTTCAAACAAAGCAGACCTCAGAAAAAGGAAAGTTATTAAGGAAAAGGATAAAGAGGGACATTATGTAATGATAAAGTGATCAATTCTCCAAGAAGACACAACAATCCTTAATGTTCATGCACCTAACAACAGAGCTTCAAAATACAAGAGGCAAATATTGATAGTTCTGTAAGGAGAAATAGAGGAATCCACTATGACAGCTGGAGACTTCAATATCCACCTATCAAAAATGAACACATCCAGCAGGTAGAAAATCTGTGAAAACAGAGTTGAACTCAACAGCATGATCAACTGGATATGATTGACATATAGAGACTGCTTCATCCAACAGTGGCATACACATTCTTATAAATATCACATTGAAAATTCACCAAGATAGACCACACTCGAGAAAATAAAACACACCTTAACAAATTTCAAAAAACAGAAAGCTTACAATACATACTCTCAGAACAAAATGGGATTAATCTAGAAATCAAAACCAGAAAGCTAGAAACCACAAAGTATTTAAAGATTAAACAACATACTCCCAAATAATATATGAGTAAAAACCTCAAAAACTTTTAAAATAAAAATACAATTTATAATTTGTGGGGTGCAGTAAAAGCAGTGTTTTGAGGAACATTAATAGCAATTCAAAATATTAGAAAAGAAGAGAGATCTAAAGTCAATAATCTAAGCTTCCATCATAGGAAGGTAGGCAAAAGACTGTCCCCCAAATATTGGGGATGTGTGCTCTAATTTCTGATTGCTACTTCTGATCTCAGATGTGCAGACAAAGATGTGGACAGACTGTTGCCAAGCTCCTCCTACCTCTGGCTAAAGTAACTTTTGGGAAACTTAAAAAACCCAGTGCTTTTTTATTCCTCCTTCATTTTTCACCTTTCCCCTTTGAGAAGCCAAATATTAAAGAACAGGACATTCAAAAACACCAGCATATATTAGGTAAATTAGAAACAGACTATGCACAACCTAAGGAAAGGCTCAGAAAAAACATAAAAAGGCATTAAGTTTACACCTCAGGTTGATCCTCAGCATAGAGACAGCATCAAAAACAATAAACAAAAGCAGTGACAACAACAACAAAAAAGTAAACCCTGGGGGAGGGGGAGAATCTGATTTCCAGAGTTACCACATAATTAGATTCAAATGCCAGTGTTCAACAAATAAATCTCAAGGCATATAAAGAAATAGGAAAATATGACTCATTCAAAATAAAAATATATTAAAAAGAATTTGTCCCTAAAAGGACTTAATGGAAGATACAGCAGGTAAAGACTTTAAAACAATAATCTTAAGGATACTCAAAGAACTAAAGGAAGATGTAGAGAAAATTTAAAAAAAAATGTGTGAATGGAATGGAAATATCAATAAAGAGAAAGAAACACACACACACATACACACACACAAAACCCACAAAGAAATTCTGAAGCTGAAAACTACAACAACTAAAATGTAAAATTTATTAGAAAAATTCAGAAGCAGAAAAAAATAATTAGTGATCTTGAAGATAAAAAAGAAAATGGAACCCTGGCTGGTGCTCCGTGGTTAGAGTATCAGCCTGCACTCTATAGGGAGGGTTCTGCGTTCGATTCCTGGTCAATGGAAAAAATATCCTCAGGTGAGGATTAACAACAACAATAAACAAATAAAAACAAACAAAAAAGAAATTATAGAACCTGAGGAACAGAAAAAAAAAGATATTGAAGAAATGTAGAGTACAGAGATCTATGGGATAACACCAAATGGACCAACATGCACATTGTGGGAGTCCCAGAAGAATGGGTCAGAGAGAATATTTTAAAAATAATAATGGCTGTAAACTTTCCGAATTTTAGAAAAGACATGAATATAAACATCCAAGAAGCTCAGCAAACTCTAAGAAAAATGAACTCAGACACATACCAAGACACATTATAATCAAACTTTCAAAGAAAAAGGGCAAATACATTTTTCCAATTTTTAAATAAATATATTTTTATTGATTTTAGAGAAGAGAGAAGGATAGAGAGATAGAAACATCAATGATGTGAGAGAATCATTGATCAGCTGTCTCCTGCACTCCACACACTGACCTGTGCCTTGACTGGAATCAGACTGTGACCTCCTGGTTCAAAAGTTGACGCTCCACCACTGAGCTACGCCGGCCAGGCCAATTTTTAAAAAAAATTGATTTTAGAGAGAGGAGAAGACAGAGAGAGAGAGAGAGAAAAACAATGACTGGCTGCCTCCTGCACATCCCCTACTAGGGATTGAGCCCGCAACACAGGCATGTGATGCTATAAGGTGCCCAGACTAGGAATCCAACCAGCAACCTTTTGGTGCACTGGATGATGCTCAACCAACTGAGCCACACTGGCCAGGACCAAAGGGCAAATCTTGAAAGCAGCGAGAGAAGTCAGTCATCACATACAAGGGATCCTCAACAAGATTTCTGCAAATTTTTATCATATTTTGGAGACCGGAAGACTGTGGGCCAATGTATTCAAAGTTTTATAAGAAAAAAACAGTTGGCCTCTTTCTGTCTCTGGCCACCAAAGGGAGAGGAGCTGCCGCCATGTCCACCCACGTTAAATGGATACTCATGTACAACTGCTCAAGCTTCCTGGTCAAGAAAAACAGATCATGGCTGGGTAGCACAGTTGGTTAGAGCCTCGTTATTCCGATACGCCAAGGTGTGGGTTTGATCTCTGGTCAGGGCACATACAAGAAGCAACCAATGAATACATAAATAAGTGGAACAACAAATATCTCTCTCACTCTCTCTCATCAATAAAAAAAAAAAAAAAGAAATTACTTACAATAGGAAAAAGTTATATAGCACTGAATCCAAAAATCTGAAGGCCTGAAATTGCTTCCACTACAAGGGCTGATTCACCACAAGTTGGTGGGTGTGGAGCCCGCAGCCCATGACAAAGGTATGGTGGTCATCATGTAGTGGAGATCTGACCAGCAAAAGCCACCCTCCTACTAGTGTGGATCATCAATCAGTTTGGTTCTATCTTTTTTTAAAAAAATATATTTTATTGATTTTTTACAGAGAGGAAGGGAGAGGGATAGAGAGTTAGAAACTCCAGAAAACTGGGATCTTAAGCCAGCCAAAGGAATGACATTTCAATTTTTCATTTTATTATTTTATTATTATTTAGTTAGCTTTTTTTTTGTTGCTCTTTTATTTGTTTTCCCTTTTTCTGTTTGTTGCTTTATTTCCTACTTCTTTTCACAATATTTTTTCATACCACGTTAGCAGCAGACACGTGAGCAGCACGCTCTTGTCCAAGGAGCATCAGCCTTGTGAGCAGCCTGCCTCAGGCCTAAGATCAGCAGCCTCATGTGGCCTGCCCCTGTCCAAGGAGCAGCAGCTGTGTGAGTGGCCCTCTTCCCCGTCCGAGGAACAGCAACCACGCAAGCAGTCCGACCTGTCCGAGGAGCAGCAGCCGCACAAGCAGTCTACCTACATCTGAGGAGCGGCAGCCCTGTGCAGCCCGTCCCCATCCGAGGAGCAGCAGCTGGGCACAGCCCGCACCCTGCAATAGTCCAAGGAGCAGCAGCTGCACAAGCATCTTGCCCTCGTCCTAGAAGCAAGAGCCGCACGAGCAGCCTGCCCAATCTGAGGAACAGCAGCTGTGTGAGCAGCCCACCCCCATCCGAGGAGCAGCAGTTCTGCGAGCGGCCCGTTCCCATTCAAGAAGCAGCAGCAGCCCACCCCGGTCCGAGGAGCAGCAGCTGGGCACAGCCCGCACCCTGCAATAGTCCAAGGAGCAGCAGCTGCACAAGCATCTTGCCCTCCTCCTAGAAGCAAGAGCCGCACGAGAAGCCTGCCCAATCCGAGGAACAGCAGCTGTGTGAGCAGCCCACCCCCATCCGAGGAGCAGCAGTTCTGCGAGCGGCCCGTTCCCATTCAAGAAGCAGCAGCAGCCCACCCCGGTCCGAGGAGCAGCAGCCACGCAGGCAGCTCACTCCCATCCAAAGAGCAGCAGCCTCGCAAGCAGCCCACCCCCGTCCACGGAGCAGCAGACTTGCAATCAACCTGTCCAAGTCCAAGGAGCAGTAGCCCCACAAGCAGCCCACCACATCAGAGGAACAACAGCAGCGTGCAGCCAGCCCCCATTCAAGGAACAGCAGTCACGA
>NW_005369676.1:351578-357056 GCF_000412655.1 Myotis brandtii | reverse complement strand
AAAGCCCAGGGCCAGACGGCTTCACAGGGGAGTTTTACCAAACATTCAAGGAAGAACTAAAACCTACCCTCCTCAGAGTACTACAAAAAATTCAAGAGGAAGGAACACTTCCAAGCTCATTCTATGAAGCCAGCATCACCCTCATACCAAAACCAGGTAAAGACAACACAATGAAAGAGAATTACAGGCCAATAGCCCTCATGCACACAGATGCCAAAATCCTCAAGAAAATCTTAGCAAACCGATCCAGCAGTACATCAGAAAGATCATACACCATGACAAAGTAGGTTTTATCCCAGGGATGCAAGGATGGTACAATATCCGCAAATCAATAAACGTGATACATCACATAAACAAATTGAAAGAAAAACACCGCATAGTCATATCAATTGATGCAGAAAAAGCATTTGACAAAATCCAACACCCATTTTTGATAAAAACTCTCAGCAAGGTGGGAATAGAAGGATCATACCTCAACATAATAAAAGCCATATATAACAAACCCACAGTCAATATCATACTCAATGGACAAAAAATAACAGCATTTCCCCTAAGAACAGGAAAAAGGCAGGGATGCCCAATCTCACCCCTCCTGTTCGACATAGTACTGGAAGTATTAGCCATTGCAATTAGACAAGAAGAAAAAATAAAAAGCATCCAAATTGGAAAAGAAGAAGTAAAACTGTCCTTATTTGCAGATGACATGATATTATACATAAAAAACCCTAAAGACTCCATCAAAAAACTACTAGACTTAATACATGAATTTGGCAAAGTAGCAGGATACAAAATTAATGCCAAGAAATCTGAGGCATTTCTATACACCAATAGTGAACTTTCAGAAAGAGAGATTATAAAAACAATCCCATTTACCATCGCACCAAAAAAATTAAGCTACCTAGGAATAAACTTAACTAAAGAGGTAAAAGACCTCTACTCAGAAAACTACAGGACATTGAAAAAAGAGATAGAGGAAGACATAAACAGATGGAAGAACATACCGTGTTCATGGATTGGTAGAATCAACATCATTAAAATGTCCATACTACCCAAAGCAATCTATAAATTCAACGCACTTCCCATTAAAATACCAACGGCATACTTCACAGATCTAGAACGAACTCTCCAAAAATTCATCTGGAACAAAAAACGACCCCGAATAGCTGCAGCGATCCTGAGAAAGAACAAAGTAGGTGGGATCTCAATACCAGATATCAAGCTGTATTACAAAGCCACTGTTCTCAAAACTGCCTGGTACTGGCACAAGAACAGACATATAGATCAATGGAATAGAATAGAGACCCCAGAAATCAGCCCGAACCAATATGCTCAATTAATATTTGACAAAGGAGGCAAGAACATACAATGGAGCCAAGATAGTCTCTTCAATAAATGGTGTTGGGAAAATTGGACAGATATATGCAAGAAAATGAAACTAGACCACCAACTTACACCATACACAAGAATAAACTCAAAATGGATAAAGGACTTAAATGTACGACAGGAAACCATAAAAATTCTAGAAGAATCCAAAGGCAACAAAATCTCAGACATATGCCAAAGCAATTTCTTCACTGATACAGCTCCTAGGGCAGTTGAAACTAAAGAGAAAATGAACAAATGGGACTACATCAAAATAAAAAGCTTCTGCACAGCAAAAGAAACCATCAACAAAACAACAAGAAAACCCACTGCGTGGGAAAACATATTTGCCAACGTCATATCTGATAAGGGCCTAATCTCCAAAATTTATAGGGAACTCATACAACTTAACAAAAAGAAGATAAACAATCCAATCAAAAAATGGGCAAAGGATCTAAATAGACACCTTTCAAAAGAGGACATTCAGAAAGCCAGTTTAATCTCCAACATTTATAGGGAACTCATACAACTTAACAAAATGAAGATAAACAATCCAATCAAAAAATGGGCAAAGGACCTAAATAGATACTTTTCAAAAGAAGACATTCAGAAAGCCAACAGACATATGAAAACATGCTTAAAGTAACTAATCATCCAAGAAATGCAAATCAAAACAACAATGAGGTACCATCTCACACCTGTCAGAAAGGCTATTATCAACAAATCAAAAAACGACAAGTGCTGTAGAGGATGCGGAGAAAAAGGAACACTCTTGCACTGCTGGTGGGAATTCAGACTGGTGCAGCCATTGTGGAAGACACTATGGAGTTTCCTCAAAAAGTTAAAAATGGAACTCCCATTTGACCCCGTGATCCCACTTCTAGGAATATATCCCAAGAAGCTAGAAACACCAATCAGAAAGGATATATGCACCCCTATGTTCATAGCAGCACAATTCACCATAGCTAAGATCTAGAAACACCCTAAGTGCTCATCAGTAGATGAATGGATTAGAAAACTGTGGTACATCTACAGGATGGAATACTATGCTGCTGTAAAAAAGAAGGAATTCTTACCATTTGCAACAGCATGGACAGTGGGCATCCCTGTCTTGTTTCTATTCTTAGGGGAAATGGTTTTAGTATTTGCCCACTGAGTAAAATGAACCCTTGTATACTGCTGGTGGGAATGCAGAGTGGTGCAGCCACTATGGAAAACAGTATGGAGTTTCCTCAAAAACTTAAAAATGGAACTCCCATTTGATGCAGTAATCCCACTTCTAGGAATGTATCTCAAGAAATCAGAAACACCAATGAGAAAGAATATATGCACCCCTATGTTCATAGCAGCACCATTTAAAATAGCTAAGATTTGGAAACTGCCTCAGTGCCATCAGCAGATGAGTGGATTAACAAATCGTGTTACATCTACACAATGGAATATTCTGCTGCTGTAAAAAAGAAAGAACTCTTACCATTTGCAAGAAACAAGACAGGGATGCCCACTTTCACCATTCCTGTTCAACATAGTATTGGAAGTGCTAACCATAGCAATAAGACAAGAAGAAGAAATAAAAGGTATCCCAATTGGAAAAGAAGAAATGTCATTATTCGCAGATGACATATTGTACATAGAAAACCCTAAAGACTCCATAAAAAAACTACTACATTTAATAAATGAATTCAGCAACATAGCGGGATACACAATATCTATGGCATTTTTATACCATAATGAACTGACAGAAAGGGAAACTAAAAAAAAAAAAAAATCCCATTTACCATTGCAACAAAAAAATTAAGATACCTAGGAATAACCTTAACTAAGGAGGTAAAAGACCTATACTTGGAAAACTACAGGATGTTGAAAAAAGAGATAGAGGAAGATATAAACAAGTGGGAGAATATGCCGGAAGCAGGTCCATCCTTGCTGCTTGACACAGTCGCTGCAGGGAAGAAACATCTGCACAGCATATGTTTGAAGGGACCTGGCGTATATGGCATACTGTTCTTAATATGTTTGCTCACCTTCTTGGTGCTATGTGTTTTAACCAAGGTCACCTCCCCGAGAAAGGTTGTTTCCCCAGGTAGGGATTTTTCCCTGAAGTTAGGGAGGGAATAAAACCCCTTAACTAAATGCCAGGTGGGTAGTTAATCACTCTAACTACAAACAATCACCCTTAAGCTACATAATCTTTACTCCCTGGAATGGAGATAAGAAATGCCCTAACCTTTGGAATAGAAATTGACAGGATTAAAATCAACTGGTATAAATACAGAAGTAACAAGACAATAAAAGACAGAACTTGGCTGGAGATCCTGGCTAGAGATCCTGGCTAGGCTGCTGATCAACTGAATGCTGTCTCCGTGTCATTCCTTCTTCGCCGACTCCGTCCACACCTTTGGGGACCCCTGGACCTGCTGGGGTTGGACCCCAACAAGAATATATCTTGTTCATGGATTGGTAGAATCAACATCATTAAAATGTCCATACTACCCAAAGCAATCTAGAGATTCAATGCAATCTCCATTAAAATACCTATGGCTTATTTTACAGCCCTCCAAAAATTTATATGGAATAAAAAAAGACACCGAATAGCTGCAGCAATCCTGAGAAAGAACAAAGTTAGAGGGATCATAATAACAGATATCAAGTTATATTACAAAACCACTGTGCTCAAAACTGCCTGGAACTGGCACAAGAACAGAAGGGAACAGAACAGAGAACCCAGAAACTGACTCAAGCCATTATGCTCAATTAATATTTGACAAAGGAGGCAAGAGCATACAATGGAGTTAAGACAGTCTCTTCAATAAATGGTGTTGCGAGAAATTGGACAGATACATGCAAAAAATGAAACCTAAATAGATGCAACCTTTTGTTGACATAAGCAGTATGTATTTACGGAGAGCCCAAAGTGTGTATTCCGCATTTAACTGCAAACATACTTTGTTCTTAAGAGCTTTAAGATATGGTTGAGAAGACCCATTTAACAGAATGACAAAAAGAACACATAATTAGAAGGTCAACTGTGCAGCACACAGTCTGTAAGCATGGTGGAAGCAGGAGCTGCAAAGGTCAATTCAGACCTGGAGGCTTTTGCACTCTTGGCAAAACTTCACAGGAAAGCCAGCAAAAGAGGATAAAAGGAATCTTACTAGCCACCAGATATAGGCTCTTCAGAGACATAAAGGGACCTGGGTGAGGGACAGGAAGTTTAGTTTGGCTTATGTAAATTGTGGAGGAAGAGGAGTTGTGGGAGAGTACAGGAAAGGCAGGTTATAGCCACCAAATAACTGTGGATGTTTATGTACTTACTAGAGGCCCAGTACACGAATTCGTGCACGGGTGGGGTCCAGCCAGCCCACCCCTATGGGGACCCATTGGGCCAGGCTGGCCAGGGGGAGGGGCTGCGGGCAGTTGGCCGCGCCCCCAATCCGGGTGTTGGGGGCTGATCAGGGTGCAGGCTGGCTGGGGGTGGGGGGGTGCAATTGGGGCCTGGATCAGGCCAGTTGGCTGCTGCAGTGTGTGTCATAGCCACCAGTCGTTCTGGTAGTTTCACTGTTCCGTGCTGGCCTTTTAGATATATAAACTGTTAAAGAAGAATGGGTTGTGATCAGATCCTAGAAGGCCTTGAATGACAACTCTAATGTTATTTTGAAGGCAGCAGTGATCCCACAACCCTGAAAAGGGTAGGATCCAAAAATGAACTGTCCTGCCAACCACACAGGGTTCCTCCACTCTGGATACAGTGGCAAGATGGACTTCCCTGATTCAGTATCCTTAATCTATCATTTAAAGCAGGGGTGGGAACATCCAGCCTGCAGGCCATATAAGGCCTGAACAATCATTTGGTCTGGCCCTGCCAAGGCATTAGGGGTGAGTTAATTAAATGATTGACCAAATAGAGCAGTCTAATTTTTAAGTTGATAATTTTGTATGGCCTGTGAATGATGTTATAAAATCCAAATGGCCCTTGGCAGAAAAAAAGGTTCCCCACCCCTAATCTAAAGCTTTGCTGGCCTGGCAGGTGTGTTTAAGTGGTTGAGCACTGACCTATGAACCAAGAGATCACAGTTCGATTCCCGGTCAGGGTACATGCCTGGGAAGTGGGGGGAA
>NW_005369676.1:342894-351411 GCF_000412655.1 Myotis brandtii | reverse complement strand
TTTTATTGATTTTTTACAGAGAGGAAGGGAGAGAGATAGAGAGACCGGAATCGAACCTGGGACCTCTCAGTCCGCAGGCCGACGCTCTATCCACTGAGCCAAACCAGTTAGGGCTCTCTTTCATCTTTGATGTTTCTGTCTCTCCCTCTTCCTTCCTCTCTCTGAAATCAATAAAATCATATCTTAAAACTTTTCTAATGAACATTCTACAACTATTTTGATACACTCATTAGATGAGTGTTTCCTTTGAGAAGCTTTAATGGAGAACTGACCCCTCTTTCAAAAGATTTTTGAGAACACTTAAAAAGCATCTTTCATAATGGACCATTCTCCAGAAGAATATCCACAGATGTCCAAACCCATATAATAATGTTATTTTAGTACTAATAATACAAGCATTATTTCATTTAATCCTGACATATGAAGTAGAGACTATAATAACCCTCATTTTATAGATCAGGGGTCCTCAAACTACGGCCCGCGGGCCACATGCAAATATAAATATTGTATTTGTTCCCGTTTTGTTTTTTTACTTCAAAATAAGATATGTGCAGTGTGCATAGGAATTTGTTCATAGTTTTTTTTTAAAACTATAGTCCGGCCCTCCAACGGTCTGAGGGACAGTGAACTGGCCCCCTGTTTAAAAAGTTTGAGGACCCCTGTTATAGATAACCTTGCTAAGAGACTTAGAGAGATTAAATAACTTTCTAAAGGTTGTGTGTAGCTCATTTAATGGTGGAACCAGGACTTGCCCAGGTCCCTCTGACTTCAGGAAACATGCTCCTGGCCACACTGCCCTTGAGTTTGTAATCCAAACTCAAGGGTTCCCATTCTTTGAAGTGGCTGATTCGGACAATAAAACCCCATCTCTGTGGTTGGTGTAGAGGTTGTGAGAACTCCCAACTTATTTGGGAACTTTCTGTTAGCAACATAAAAACTTTCCAATGTTGTATTTTTGGTAGAAATGGAGAAGAGGAAGTCACTACCATTTATTCAACAGCTTTTAAGTTCACTATTAAACTGTACAGAGATTTTATACCCCTAATTAGTACATCTTCTTTAAATTCCAATTGATTTTATCTTTCCAAATCTTCCAATATTCATATGTAATTTCCATAGAACCACCATTTGGGCATGCTATATTTACAAAATACAGTTAAATGACAAAAATATTAAATTTAACGCTATGGCATTAATTAATAAACATGATATGGACAAATACCACATAAAAATCACACAGCAAAAAATTAGAAAGAAACAAATATACTGAATATATTACTTTTCAAAGTAAAAAAATACATAAATATGGAAAGCATTAAGAAAAAATTTTATTCCTTTATGCTACATTTTTTTAAAATGTATTTTATTGATTTTTTACAGAGAGGAAGGAAGAGGGATAGAGAGTTAGAAACATCGATGAGAGAGAAACATCGATCAGCTGCCTCTTGCACACCTCCCACTGGGGATGTGCCCGCAACCAAGGTACATGCCCTTGATCGGAAATCGAACCTGGGACCTTTCAATCTGCAGGCCGATGCTCTATCCACTGAGCCAAACCGGTTAGGGCTATGCTACATCTTAACAGGCCAATCATCCAAGCCAAATCTTTCTTTGAAAGAATTTTAAAAGATAAATTATATTTTTATGCAACTATAGGGAGCAGTGTATTAGTAAAACAATACCTTATGTTAAGCTATAATATATTCTAAGCACTTAATGTTTATCATAATCAAATTATTACAGATTTTGAATAACAGTTTATGTGCTTTTATAGAGAAGATGACATGCTGAATTTGAGATAATGTATAAAAAATTGTATTTGATGAAGTATTATTCCTGGCTATGAGACAATTGTGCTTTGGCAGTAAATTGATTTGGGGAACAGAGATATAATAAAGAAGCCAAAGAGGGGAAAACAAATAAAAATTATGTGGGTGAACTTTTCAATACACTAATTGATTCTGAAGAACCTCTTCCTGCGGGTGCAGAAAAGAACATATAAAGTTATTGTTTTCTGTTGTATGACAAATACCAAAAGAAATAATTTTTTAAAAGTCTAATTTTAGTGAAGTACTTAGTACTTGATGTTTGAATAATACATAGTAATAAAAACACTTTAAAGTTTAATACCAATAAAACAAATATATTATCGTGATATATGCTAACATGCATTAATGAAGAAAAAGGCACAAATCTTTTCTTTTCTTCCATTACCTAAATCAACCTTAATTATCTTAGTTAAACTGCATACCTCAAAAATCTGTAAGAGAAAAATGTTAGCCCTGGCTGGATGATTCAATTGACTGGAGTGTCATTCCATGCACCAAAATGTTGAAGATTGGATTCCAAGTCGTGGCATATACTTAGGTTGTGGGTTTGATACCCCGTTGGGGCATGTAAGGGAAGCAACTGATTGATGTTTCTTTCTCACATCAATGATGTTTCTCTCTCTCTTTCGCTCTCTGAAATCAGTAAAACATATCCTCGGGTGAGGATTAAAAAAAAAAGAAACAGAAAAATGTTAATGATTTGCTAAAGAGTAGGATCCTAAGAGTTTTTAAAAATTCATATTGTGCATATAAAGTTACTTGGGACATAAAACATTTTAAAATGTGTTCATTTTAAGTAGAACTCCATATTTCTTGGGTTTACATACAAATAAAAAAATTACAGAAGTAGGGAATTTTTAGGAAAAAATATCTACACTTTGCCACAATAAAATAAATACAGGCGAATACAGAAGCCAATGGAATAATAAACTTGTTTCCTAAGTTTTAATTTCATTTATATCCTTCCAGATCCCAAGTACTACTTTATTCCTTCATTGGTTCAACAAATATTTGCTGACCACTACCCTCAACCAGAAACAGGATACAACAGGGTTCTAGCAAAGTTCCAATCCCCCAAATGTTCAAAGTCTAGAAAGAGAACCTGGAAGCTACACACAAGAGAAGGGCAAGATTCTAGACATCATGGGGAGAGATTTTAAAGTCTTAAACAGGAAATGACATAAGCTATAGAATAGGCTTGTGGGGGAGAGGTAAAGCATGTTACTGTGACTGAGAGCATAGCATTTGTAATCCATATTAAAAAATGTGGGCAGAAGTTTGTAATGTGGGCAACTGAGTAAGGAAAGTAGTTGCACAATTAATGTGCAAAGTGCTCAATAAATACTAATTTTTTCTTCCTTCTCAAAAAACTTACCTTTCTGCACGAATCACACCACTGTAGTAGGGGGGATCCCAAGGCATTAATTCCTACAATGAAAAAGTTCACTGTTATGAAAGCTATCGACTATTTCACAACTTTTATCAATAATTTAGCTAGTTTATAAGATGTAAACCAGTTATTATATCAGAAAAGTTCTATAAAACCCTAAAAATTCATGACTTGGCAGGAAATACCTGCCTCTTTATTTCAACTTTTCTGTAATCAATGAGTGAGAGTTATAAGTAAGGCATAATCCCAGAATTTGGGGAAAAGGTAAACAAATATCATTTAAAAATATAAACTAATAAAAGTCAACATTAATAGATTAAATCAGTCATGTTGAAATTTCTCCCAAAATATAATCCATAAAACATAATGGAGGTAAGATTAGTGTATTAAAGGTAAGATTACGTTCTTTCTAAACCTAAGCAAGAAGCTTAGGGTGGATCCCCAAAATGAAAGCAACAATTTAAAATGTAACTAAAGCAGAATTAACTCTAATCTTAGCAAAGAAAATATGTCATGGAGAAATGCTATAATAACACTGTTTTTGATGACTGGTACGGAACAATGAAAAAGACAAGCATGGATACCTGAAGGATCATCCTCCCCACAAACTACACAGGTGACAAAGTGTGTTTCAGAGGCAAGGCGGCGAAGTCAGACTGCTTGGGTTCAAGTCTTTGATCCACACTAGTTTTAAGACTTGGAAAACTTATTTCTGTTCACTGATGCTTTCTTGTTCTCCTCCTACGTGACCTGATCTCTTCCAGGCTATACCTTGAACCCACCTCCTCTGACTGTCCCCCTCCCTCAGTCTACTCTGGCTGCACTGGCCTCCCCATGGCTCCCTGATCACACAGGGCAGCCTCCTGCCTCAGGCCCCTGCACCTGCTACCTCTCTCTTAGAATGGCCTTCTCTGTGCTGTCTCCATGGCATACTCCTCACTTCTTCCAAGTTTTTGCTCAAGTCCACTTACTGACCAATACGTATAAAATAGCAACCTCCGTCCCCTTTTCTCTGCATTATTTTCCCTATAGCCTTTATTCACTTTATATTTTTATTAAAAAATTTTAATGTTGACACTGTAGATGTCTCCCCTTCCCCTCTCTTTACCCACCTCCAAATATACCCCCTCCCTCTCCCTTGGCCTTCACCACACTATTGTCCATGTCCATGGGGCATGGATATATGTTCTTTAGCTAATACCTTCACGTTCTTTATTCAATGCCCTCCACCTCCTTTTCCTCTGGCACCCGCCAATCTGTTCCATGTATCCATTGGGCCAGTTCCATTTTGTTCATAGGTTTATTTTTTTCATTAGATTTTACATATTAGTGCAATCATATGGTATTTGTCTTCCTATGAATGGCTTATTTCCTCTAGCATAATATCAGTACGCTCCAGGTCCTTCGATGCTGTCACAAAGGGTAAGAGTTCCTCCTTTTTTACAGTGTATACTATTGTGTAAATGTACCACAACTTTTTTATCCACTCATCTGCTGATGGGACACTTGGGCAGTTTCCAGATCTTGGCTATTGTAAACAAGTCTGCTATGAACATAGAAATGCATATATTATTTCTGATTGGTGTTTCGAGATTCTTGGGATATATTCCCAGAAGTGGATTGCTGGGTCAAAAGGCAGTTACATTTAATTTTTTGAGGAAACTCCATACTGTTTTCCACAGTGGCTGCAACAATCTGCATTCCCACTAATAGTGCACTAGGATTTCCTTTTCTTCAAATCCTTGCCAGCATTTGCTGTTAGTTGATTTATTGATGGTAACCATTATGGCAGGTGTAAGGTGATAACTCATTTTAGTTATTGGTTTTTTTTTAAATCCTCACCCAAGGATATTTTTTTTCATTGATCTTGAGAGAAAGAGTGGAAGGGAGGAAGGGAGAGAGGGAGGAAGAGAGAGAAAGAGGACATCGACTGGCTGCCTCCTACATGTACCCTGATCGGGACAGGGATCGAGCCTGCAATCGAGGTACGTGCTCTTGACAGGGAATTGAACCCATGACCATATCTATTGGCCATCTGTATGTCCTCTTTGGAGAAGTATCTATTTAGGTCCTGTGCCCATTTTCTTTTATTGGATTGTTCTCCCGTTGTTGAATTGTATAAATTCTTTATATATTTTGGAAATTAACTCCTTATCAGATATATCACCGCCAAATATGTTCTCCCATACAGTGGGCTCTCTTTTCATTTTGTTGTTTTGTTTTTCTGTGCAGAAGCTTTTTAGCTTGATGTAGTCCCACTTGCTTATCTTTTCCTGAGTTTCCCTAGCCCCCAGAAACATATCAGGAAAAATAGTGCTGTGAGAGATGTCTTGAGATTCTACTGCTAATGTTTTCTTGGGTTTTTATGGTTTTGTGTCTTACATTTAAATCTTTTATCCATATTAAGTTTATTCTTGTGTATGATGTAAGTTGGTGGTCTAGTTTCATATTTTTGCATGTATCTGTCCAATTTTTCCAACACCATTTATTGAAGAGACTGTCTTGACTCCATTATGCTCTTGCCTCCTTTGTCAAATATGAATTGAGCATAATGGCTTGAATTGGTTTCTAAGGTCTTTGTTCTGTTACATTGGCCTATATGCCAGTTCTTATGTTAGTACGAGGATATTCTGATTACAATGGCCTTGTAGTAGTTTGATATCTGATATTGTGATACCTCCAACCTTGTTCTTTTCCCCAAGATTGCTGTGGCTATTCGGGGTCTTTTTTTTTTCCTACCCCCCAGTGTCTTATGTCCATTGGTTTTGCTTATATGCATGCATACAAGTCCTTCGGTTGATCTCTTACTCCCCTCCCTTCTGCCCCCCAACCCTCTCTGGCCTTCCCACTGCAGTTTGACAATCAGTTTGAGGCAGCTCTGCCTCTGTATCTATTATTGTTCAAAAGTTTATAATGGTCTCTATTATCCATGAATGTGTGAGATCATGTGGTATTTTTCCTTCATTGACTGGCTTATTTCACTTAGCATAATGCTCTCCAGTTCCATCCATGCTGTTGCAAATGGTAAGAGTTCCTTCTTTTTTACAGCAGCATAGTATTCCATCGTGTAGATGTACCACAGTTTTCTAATCCATTCATCTACTGATGGGCACTTAGGCTGTTTCCAGATCTTAGCTATGGTGAATTGTGCTGCTATGAACATATGGGTGCATATATCCTTTCTGATTGGTGTTTTTGGTTTCTTGGGATATATTCCTAGAAGTGGGATCACAGGGTCAAATGGGAGTTCCATGTTTTGTTTTTTGAGGAAACTCCATACTGTCTTCCATAGTGGCTGCACCAGTCTGCATTCCCACCAGCAGTGCACGAGTGTTCCTTTTTCTCCACATCCTCTCCAGCACTTGTCGTTTGTTGATTTGTTGATGATAGCCATTCTGACAGGTGTGAGATGGTACCTCATTGTTGTTTTGATTTGCATCTCTCGGATGATTAGTGACTTTGAGCATGTTTTCATATGTCTCTTGGCTTTCTGAATGTCCTCTTTTGAAAGGTGTCTATTTAGGTCCTTTGCCCATTTTTTGATTGGATTGTTTATCTTCCTTTTGTTAAGTTGTATGAGTTCCCTATAAATGTTGGAGATTAAACCCTTATCGGTGATAACATTGGCAAATATGTTCTCCCATGCAGTGGGCTTTCTTGTTGTTTTGTTGATGGTTTCTTTTGCTATGCAGAAGCTTTTTATTTTGATGTAGTCCCATTTGTTTATTTTCTCTTTAGTTTCCAATGCCCTGGGAGCTGTTCTGGAATTTTTTGTTCTAGGTCTTTGAAATATACCATTGGTATTTTAATAGGAATTGCATCGACTCTATAGATTGCTTTGGGTAGTATAGCTGATTTAATGATGTTAATTCTTCCAATCTATGAACATGGTATATGCTTCCACTTATTTGTATCTGCCTTAATTTCTTTCTTCAATGTCATATCTATAGCCTTTATATCCCCATATGGCACAGCACATGTTTATTTCTTCATGTGTTGTGCTTTCTTCCCCTAAGCTTCATGAGGGCAAGGAACTTGTTTGCATTTTCCCCTATTATATCCTGGTGGCACCCTGAACAACGCCTGATACTCAGTATTCACCCTATAGCTATTTGGTGACTGAGTGAACAGCACCTCCCAAACAGGATTGCTTAATGCACTTAAACTGTTAAACAGAACACCTGGCATTGAGTAAGAGCTCTGTAAATGTTAGCTTCTATCCTTATTACCATTATCCTTCAAATTTCACTTTAGATATTATCTCCTTGAACAATAAGGTACTCTTTCTCATATTCCATGATCATATGTCTATCATGGATGTACACCAACATAAGATACTTGTAGGTTTATTTTATTTTTCTAGTCCCTGAGTGTTCAGTTCCTGGCACATATTTCCTCCAACGGATGATCATTTACTAACTGATGGTATAGAGTGCAGGCTCTAATGATACAAAAAAAGAAAAAAAAGGACATGACTCATGCCAAGGGGCCAATGATGTTGCAGGCAGTAGAAAGATAAGTGGGTCAACAATCTGAGAGCATCGAAACAAATGGTGTATCTTGTCTGTGATGTTGAACCATTGACACAGAGCCTAGGAGAAAGGTATTTAAATCGCAATGGAGGTGAGTTGAGTTTTGAAGAATAGGATCACTTAATCCAGATGAGAAAGGGGGAAAGGCATCCCGGTATATGGTATTTGTAAATTATTGGAAGCTAACTACCATAGTTGCTGGCACATAAATGTCAGTTAGAATTAAAGAACAAAAGAATTAAAGAACAAGGGAAAGCAAAGCTAAAGTAAGAGAGTGCAAAAGCACCATACAGGTATTAGTAAAGAGCAAAGGGCACTAACTTGGCTGATAAGTACAGCAGAAAATAAGGCTAGAGAATCAGGTAGGGTCACAATCACCAAAGGCTTGATGGGGAAAAAGCTAAGAAACAGGAAGAATTACATGGAGTGACAGAAAAAATGTTAAACAAGAGAGTGACAAGATCAGATTTGCGGAGGAAACCAAGATGGCGGCATAGGTAAACTCCGGAGTTTGCTGCCTCGAACAACCACTTCAAAAATACAACTAAAAGACGGAACGGACATCACCCAGAACCACAGGAAGGCTGGCTGAGGGGAAATTCTTCAACTAGAAGGAAAGAGAACAGCATAACGAGACTCAGAGGAGGCGCAGTGTGGAAAATACAAAGGTGCGGAGGTGCACGCGGAGCGGGCTGGTGGCTGAGGGCGCGGTTGTCGTCTTCAATCAGGAGGGAGTCTCAGGCTCTGAGCTCCAGTTCTGGGCGAG
>NW_005369676.1:338496-341566 GCF_000412655.1 Myotis brandtii | reverse complement strand
AAGGAGGGGAGTTATGGGGGGGAAAAAAAAGGAACAAATGTAATAATCTGAACAATAAAGATTTAATTAAAAAAAAGGATCAGATTTGCTTTTTAGAAAAATCCCTCTGATGGTGATTATTTAATTCATTAGTTTCTATTTCAGGTAGGTGCTGAGTACATACTCTGTGTCTAACACTGAGCTAGGTACATTGCTAGGCACTCAGAATCCAGGATGGTTTTGAAGGGGGCCTGACAAAAGGCTAGAAAACCAGTTTGGCAACAATATGGGTGAGTAGTAGTAATAATGACCTCAACCAGGACTATGGCAATGAGCCTGAAGTGTAGGGAACATGGAGTTCTCAAGAAGGTAGAATCTATAGGACTTGATAACTGATTATAAAGGGTTGGGGGAAATTCATGTGGAGGGCTTGTTGAAACACAAGATTGTGGGACTTTAGACTCAGTGAGCCTCAGATGGGGCTAGAAAATTTGTACTTCTAGTAAGCTCCCAGGTGATGCTACTGCTTCTGGTCCAGAGAACACACTTTGAGAACGACTGGTATAAAGTAAGTCCAGGTTCCGTCTTGGGGAAGAGAGTGAATAGCGGAACCATTCACCAAAACACATTCTTTGTGAGAAGATGGGCATTTAATAAATAAATGCCTGCCAAATAACCTTCATCAATGACTATATAACCATCAGATTGTTGACTCACTTATCAGAGCCTGCCAGGAGGTCAGGGTTCGATACCCGGTCAGGGTACATGCCTGGGTTGTGTGCTCCATCTCCAGTAGGGGATGTGCAGGAGGCAGCTGATCAATGATTCTATCTCATCATTTATGTTTCTTTCTCTCTCTCCCTGTCTGAAATCAATAAAAACACAATGTTTTAAAATGTTTTTTTAAACATTTTAAAAAAATGTCTAGGGAGAATAGTTTCAAGTCATATTAGCTTTTAAATTAGCTTTTGGCAACACATTTTATTTTTTCGTTTCTATATTCTGACCCATTATCTGGTTTCTTAAGTGGATTTGCCTACCTAAGCAACGTGTACAGATGACTGTTATTTTGCTAGATACAATTCCTACCATAAATTAAGAAATTGATATGCTACTCTAGAAATAGGTGAATTTAATAGCATTAATCTCTTTCTGAGTGGCTGCATCTGGGAAGCTGATACGACAACACTGACAGAACAATGGCATAGACAACCCCAGCAATCCTGTAGCGCCCTCAAAACATATAGGAAGCAGGATCCTAATACCTGGAATTCTATCCCTCTCAGGGCACCCCAATCACTTGGCCAGCATTCTCACCATAAAGACATGTTGGCATTATAACATCATGTGATCCTTTGATCTTGGGATTGAAAAAAATACAAGTATTTTTAGAATGGGTATACTTTGTCATTCATATTGATTTGAGTTCCACAAATTAGCAAACCAGTAAACTGCAACATTATCACTGATGGTTAAAACTGTCTCCTGCCAGATCAAGCATACACCTAGGCTCCTTTAAGGCTGCTTCAAACAAAGAAGCCAACTTTCTACAGAATGGAGGAAGCCATTGCATGAGTGTATATTAATATACATGTGTTAATATACATATATATATATATATATATGTATATATATATATATATATATACACATATATATTATGTCAATTAACCAACAAAGATATACTGGATTTTCCTGGAAACGTCAGTCTCAGACATATGAATCAAATATTTCAATGCCTTTATTCACCAAAACCAAGGATCAGAAATAAAACAACATATACCTTTAGCATATCACAATAAAGTTCTAGATTCAAAGATAATGACCTCAGCAGATAGACAGTTTATGTTATAATAAAAATGTTCCAGCATAGTTACTTACAGAATTTTGAGGATTTAGTTTCATTTTCATTCCTCGTATAATCTCAAAATCTTTTAGAGTTCTGTAAAACAGGTTTGTCATTAATTGTTAGGACAAAATTTTAGTAAGTATGTGACAAAAAACTAGTTTGCTTATGTTAGATTCCAATATTAATGATAAAATTGGAAGTAATTTGTGGTGCAAATATAAAGAAATGAGTATTACATGTGTTAAAAGAGAAAGTAATATATATCTATCAATAAATGATGGCAATTGGCAATTTCTATCTTAAAAAAGCATCCTGACATATACATGTCTTTTTTTAAATATATATTTTTTATTGGTTTCAGAGAGGAAGAGAGAGAGGGAGACAGACAGAAATATCAATGACTGGAGACAATCACTGATCTGCTGCCGCCTGCACACCCCCTACTGGGGATGGAGTCCACAACCCAGGCATGTGCCCTCATCAGGAATCAAGACCTGACCTCCAGGTCGATGCTCAACCACTGAGCCACACCAGTCGGGCCCGACAGATACACGTCTTAAAAGTACTAAAGCATGGAAAAATTAGCAATGTAATAGAAACATAAAAAATATTAATTGTAAATTTTAAATCTCTACTTTTTTGTTATACCTTAAAAAGGTAAGAACTAACATATTACTTTCTGTAAAAGAATATTAGCATAAGATTATATTTAAGATCACTACTTATAATTTTTCCTCTACAGAAAAACACTGGCTGGACAAAATATCAAATGCATGCTTAATGTGTGTGGAATATGAAGTTTCTGTTAGAATTAATTCCTATATATAATTAAAAATCTGAGGATGTTTGCTTAAATATAATCTACTAGGTGTACCAGTTAATAATGCAGATTTTGTAATCAAAGAAAAACCATAATTTCAAGAGAAACATCAAAAGTGCTTTATTCAAAGTAATGTCCACATTTCCCCCATTTTTCAGGAAATTTGTGGATACCGTCCCAATAGAACTTTTCTCGTTTTGAGGCAAACCATTCAGAGACACAATTTTCCACTTCTTTGTATGTTTAGAAGTGCTGCTCAGAAAGTGCATATGCCATCGATCGAAAGAAGTAGTAATCTGAAGGAGAAAGGTCGGGTGAATACAGTGGGTGGGTTAATACTTCCCAGGCAAGATCTTTTAATGTGTCTTTAACTGGTTTTGAAGTGTGTGATGGTGCGTCATCATGAAGCAAAATTACTTTGC
>NW_005369676.1:333124-337601 GCF_000412655.1 Myotis brandtii | reverse complement strand
AAATTTGACATAAGAAGTTTTGAAGCTTGTTGTCAATACAACAAAATAGCATACATATCAAATCGCATATATATCAACATATGTGTAACTCCATCTATTGAAAAAAATCCGCATTATTAACTGGTACACCTAGTAATCTACATATTAGTGGGGAAAGAATATTAACACTTATCCAACAAAGAAAAGTAGAATAAATTCTCAAATAACTGCATTATTAACACTTCGTCTTCACTATATCAAATCCACAGTGGTTCACTGGCTTAAAAGAAAAGTTTAGAATTTATAAATATAATCCAAATTAGAGGATTGGGTTCTAAGGCATGAATTTATAATAGAAAATGGATATTTGAGCTAAAACTTAACATACTGATATAGTAAAAAAGGCAAATAAAATATTATTTTATTTTATTTTTTAAATATATTTTTATTGATTTCAGAGAGGAAGGGAGAGGGAGAGAGAGATAGAAACATCAATGATTAGAGAGAATCATTGATTGGCTGCCTCCTGCATGCAACCTACTGGGGATCGAGCCTGCAACCGGGCATGTACCCTTTACTGGAATCAAATACGGGACCCTTCAGTCTGCAGGTCAACGCTCTACCCACTGAACCAAACCAGCTAGGGCAGCAAATAAAATTTTAGGCAGCATTATAAGAAAGAAATGAGAAAAAATGACCCTCTTTCCTCTTTCTTTTTTATTAAATTTACTAGAGGCCTGGTGCATGAATTCACGCACCAGTGGGGTCCCTCAGCCTGGCCTGCAGGATCGGGTTGAAATCAGCTCTCTGACATCCTGCGAGGGATTCCGGATTGCAAGAGGGCGCAGGCCAGGCCAAGGGACCCCACCAGTGCACGATCGGGGCCAGGGAGGGACGAGGGAGGTTGGCCAGCTAGGGAGGGACCGTGGGAGGGCTCCAGGGCATGTCTAGTCCATCTCTCTCAGTTCCAATCAGCCAGACCCCAGCAGCAAGCTACCCTACTGGTCAGAGCGTCTGCCCCCTGGTGGTCACTGCATGTCATAGAGAGAATCATTGATTGGCTGCCTCCTGCATGCAACCTACTGGGGATCGAGCCTGCAACCGGGCATGTACCCTTTACTGGAATCAAATACGGGACCCTTCAGTCTGCAGGTCAACGCTCTACCCACTGAACCAAACCAGCTAGGGCAGCAAATAAAATTTTAGGCAGCATTATAAGAAAGAAATGAGAAAAAATGACCCTCTTTCCTCTTTCTTTTTTATTAAATTTACTAGAGGCCTGGTGCATGAATTCACGCACCAGTGGGGTCCCTCAGCCTGGCCTGCAGGATCGGGTTGAAATCAGCTCTCTGACATCCTGCGAGGGATTCTGGATTGCAAGAGGGCGCAGGCCAGGCCAAGGGACCCCACCAGTGCACGATCGGGGCCAGGGAGGGACGAGGGAGGTTGGCCAGCTAGGGAGGGACCGTGGGAGGGCTCCAGGGCATGTCTAGTCCATCTCTCTCAGTTCCAATCAGCCAGACCCCAGCAGCAAGCTACCCTACTGGTCAGAGCGTCTGCCCCCTGGTGGTCACTGCATGTCATAGAGAGGGGTTGAGCAGCCTTATCATATCATTAGCATATTACACTTTGATTGGTTGAACGGCCGACCAGTCGACCAGACACTTAGCATATTAGGCTTTTATTATATAGGATTGGGGTGACAATGGTTAATAAAATTATATAGGTTTCAAGTGTACAATTCTATAGGTCATCTGTATATTGTATTGTGTGTTTGCTGTTACCCAAAATCAAATCTCCTTCCATCACCATATATTTAACCTCCTTTACCCTTTACTACCTCCCCCTTTCCCTCTGGTAACCACCATACTGTTGTCTACGTCTATGAATTTTTATTTGTCTTGTTTGTTTATTTGTTGTTTTCAGTTTTATATCCTCCTGCGAGGGATTCTGGATTGCAAGAGGGCGCAGGCCAGGCCAAGGGACCCCACCAGTGCACGATCGGGGCCAGGGAGGGACGAGGGAGGTTGGCCAGCTAGGGAGGGACCGTGGGAGGGCTCCAGGGCATGTCTAGTCCATCTCTCTCAGTTCCAATCAGCCAGACCCCAGCAGCAAGCTACCCTACTGGTCAGAGCGTCTGCCCCCTGGTGGTCACTGCATGTCATAGAGAGGGGTTGAGCAGCCTTATCATATCATTAGCATATTACGCTTTGATTGGTTGAACGGCCGACCAGTCGACCAGACACTTAGCATATTAGGCTTTTATTATATAGGATTGGGGTGACAATGGTTAATAAAATTATATAGGTTTCAAGTGTACAATTCTATAGGTCATCTGTATATTGTATTGTGTGTTTGCTGTTACCCAAAATCAAATCTCCTTCCATCACCATATATTTAACCTCCTTTACCCTTTACTACCTCCCCCTTTCCCTCTGGTAACCACCATACTGTTGTCTACGTCTATGAATTTTTGTTTGTCTTGTTTGTTTATTTGTTGTTTTCAGTTTTATATCCTACATATGAGTGAAATCACATGGTTCTTGACTTTTTCTGGAACATGACCCTCTTTTACAAACCATGATCTGCCTCTTCCTGGAATCCTAGGTATCTGACGCCTATTGGAATTCTGCCTCCCTCTCAACAAAGCACTAGAAGAGTGCTAGTGAAGGACAAGTGGCATGATCAAAGAAACTGGGCATTGGGAAGAAGGGAAGGCAAGAATATAACAAAGGGACTTATAGTAGAGAGAAAAACACTTCAGCTTGAAATTACAAATGGTGAAGCAGAGCATTCTTGAAATACACAAAATCAAAATACAGATCAATTTACCACATCTGCTGCCAATATTTAAACCAAAGGAAGAAAAATACTATTTTTTAAACTTGTCATAAAATTGATGGTACAAACTAAAATATATAGTTTCAAAAACATTTGGAAATTTTTTGTTCGTTTTTTATTTTTTTAAATTTATTTTTATTTTTTTTTAAATAATTCTTTAAAATATATTTTATTAATTTTTTACAGAGAGGAAGGGAGAGGGATAGAGAGTTAGAAACATCGATGAGAGAGAAACATCAATCAGCTGCCTCCTGCACATGCCCCACTAGGTATGTGCCCGCAACCAAGGTACATGCCCTTGACCGGAATCGAACCTGGGACCCTTGCATCTGCAGGCCGATGCTCTATCCACTGAGCCAAACCGGTTAGGGCTTTTGTTTGTTTTTTAATCCTCACCTGAGGATATTTTTCCATTGATTTTTAGAAATAGTGGAGAGAGAGGGAAAGACAGAGAGAAATAGCGATGTAAGGGAAACACATCGATTGCTTGCCTCCTGCATGAGCCTGACTAGGGCCTGGGCCGGGGAGGAGCTTGCAATGGAGGTACATGCCCTTGACCAGAATTGAAACTGGGACCCTTCGGCTCTATCCACTCAGCCAAACCAGCTAGGGCTGGAAATTTTTAAATTACACATCAATGATTTCCTAAAGACAAATAATTAATCAAAGGGGATGGCCTAAGTTTTCAAGGTTGTCATCTTAGGAAGACAACTATGTGCTTTCAAAGTATATCTCATAGTTCAATTAACCTCCTACTCAATAGTTCAGAGATCTGACCCAATATTCCAATACTTATATTCTTAATAGGTAACTTGCTCATTTTTCATAAATTAAGTCTTAAAAAAAAACACAAAAAAATAAATAACATATATTCTAAAGAGTAGAATAAAAACGAACCTTTCTGAAAGTTTGTCAGATAGTTTCTCAAGGAACTCCATGACAGTTTCTAAAAATAAAATCCAAAAGAAAATATCTTTACCACTACATAAAAAAATGAGCATACCTGTTAAAATTATAATGTGTCATTATTATACACTACTATACCTTAAAGTGATGATTTTCAAAGGAGAAGCAGGATTGCAACATATTCTAGGCACATAATAAATATTTCTAAATAATTATAATTTCTTTATCAGTAAAACAAGTTCAACTGGCATAGTAATAATCCAAAGCCTTATATTATACCCACAAATGAAGAGTTAATAGGAAGCTAAAGAAAAATATTTAAAATTTCAGTGTTTCTATCTATTCATGTGTAAGAAAAAATACTTAGACATGTCTAATTTTTTTGTTTGTTTTAAAGAGACAGCTAAACTGATATGTTGATAAAAATTAGTAAAATATAGAAGTATGATTCACTGCAAATTAGATTTTAAAAATCAATGTTTTTCAGGGTATTTATTTTTTATATACAGCTGCAGAATATTCTATTCAGATTCAATAACAAAAGAATATATAGCAAAATTAGAACATTAAAATTTAAAGCTGTGAGAATTTTTAAAAAATACTTAAAATACTATAACTGTAAATCTTTATATTTTACAAGCTCATAAAGACCATCCTATCTAATAAAAGAGAAACATGGTAATTAGCCGTACCTCTGACATGCTTCCCATTGGCTAATCAGGGCGATATGCAAATTAACTGCCAGCCAAGA
>NW_005369676.1:327771-331243 GCF_000412655.1 Myotis brandtii | reverse complement strand
GGGCACAGGTGGGGCGGAGGGACACCCCCCCCCCCGCCAGTGCACAAATTTTTGTGCACCGGGCCTCTAGTCTTATATAATAAAAGGCTAGTATGCAAATTGTCCCTTTGACCGGAAGTTCAACCAGGAGTTTGACCAGGGGGCGGGGCTGGCTGGCCAACTGCCCACGGCCCCTCCCCCTGGCCGGCCCCATCCCCGATCACCCCCAACCCTGATTGGGGTCGGGGCCAGCTGGCCAACCTCCCGTGTCCCCTCCCCGCCGCTGGCCCAGCCCAATCGGCTCCGATTGGGGTGGGCTGGCCAGACCTCACCTGTACACAAATTAGTGCACCAGGCCTCTAGTATTGTACAGTGTAATTACCATTATTCTCCATGATAGGAAAGTATTCATGTGTATTTTTGAATTTAGCACTTTTTGTCATTCATTTATGTGTATAGATATTTTATATGTATTTTATAGTTTGCCACAAATTACTGGTATTTCCTCTTTTTCTCTGACTCTTAGGTTTTGAGGGTCCCAGAGCTCACTCAGTCCCAGGACTTCGGTTTTTCATTAAATGTGCTCACTCCCTTGGCAATCTCATACAGTTTCATGACTTTAAATAAAGACCCCAATTTATCGCCATCTCAGAACTTTCTCCTTAACTCCACAGTTGTATATCTAACTGCATACTCAACATGCCACTTGAACACCAATTGTCATCTCAAACTTAACTTGAACCAAACCAAGCTCCTGATCCTCCTCATTTTAGTTAACATCAACTCACTCTGTTTTCCCAGTAAAAAATCTTAACTATTCCTTCAAAATACTATACATACAGAATCTGATCACATTTTACCACCTCCATGGCCACCACCACCTTGGTCAAGCTCACACCCTCCTCATCATGATCATTGAGAAATAACTTCTAAAGGGTCTCTCTTCCACCCTTGCCTGTCTGCAGTGTATTTTGACATCAGCAGTAGATGACTCACCATTAAAATTTAAGTGATATCATCTTACTTCTGTGCTCAAAATCCCCTAAGGACTTCTCATCTCACTTGAGGAAAAGCCCTATTTAATACAGTTCTTTGGTATGCCTGCTTTCACCTCTTAACACTCCCCCGCTTTGCTTACTCCACTTCAGCCACTTTGCCCTCTTTCTTTTTCTCAAACATGTCAGGCACTCTTCTGCACTTGCTATGCTTCCATATGAAACCTTCTTCCCCTACAGAGCCACAGACCTATTCCTGCACCTCCTTCATGCCTGTGCTTATGTCTGGTTCTCAGCAAGCTCTTCCCTGATAACTATGTTTAAAATGGCAACACCATCCCCTACATGTAAAAATTCCATATACCCTTCCCTATTCAATTTTACCCACAATTTTTATTAACTAATAACATAGATTCTTTACCTATTTTTTTTTATCTTATCTGTCTCCCTTCTAAGAATGTAAAATGCACAAGGGCAGGAATTTCCATCTATTGTACACACTAATTTATTTTTATGCCTAGAATAATTAATATCTCACATATAGTAAGAACTTAGTAGATATCAATGAATGAAAACAGAGAATGTAGATGATATAAGATAGGTCTTAAGCAACCTATAGAAGACTATATGCATGGGTGGGCAAAAGTAGATTTATAGTTGTGAGTTCATGAAAGTTTATTCTTGTACTAGAGGCCCAGTGCACGAAATTCATGCACTCGGGTGGCGGGGGAGGGGGGGGTGTTCCCTCAGCCCGGCCTGCACCCTCTTGCAGTCCGGAAGCCCTCAGGGGATGTCCAACTGACTGCCATCAGTCAGACATCTTTAGCGCTGCTGTGGAAGTGGGAGAGGCTCCCACCACCACCACCACTGCACTCGCCAGCTGTGAGCCTGGCTTCTGGCTCAGCGGTGCTCCCCCTGTGGGAGCGCACTGACCACCAGGGGGCAGCTCCTGCATTGAGCGTCTGCCCCCTGATGGTCAGTGTGTGTCATAGCGACCAGTTGTTCCGCTGTTTGGTCGATTTGCATATTAGCCTGTTATGCCTGTGGGATCGAGCCGAAAACGGCTCTCCGACATCCCCCAAGGATCCCCGATTACGAGAGGGTGCAGGCCAGGCCGAGGGACTCCATCGGTGCACAATCAGGCCGGGGAGAGACGCAGGAGGTTGGCCAGATGGGGAGGGACTGCAGGAGGGCTCCAGGGTATGTCTGGTCTGTTTTGCTCAGTCTCGATCGGCCAGACCACAGCAGCAAGTTAGCCTACCTGTCAGAGAGTCTGCTTCCTGGTGGTGAGTGCACGTCATAGCAACTGGTCAACCAGTCGACTGTCTGCCCCCTGGTGGTTAGTGCATGTCATAGTGAGTGACTGAATGGCCTTAGCATATCATTAGCATATTACACTTTGACTGGTTGCATGGACGACCAGATGACCAGACACTTAGCATATTGGGCTTTTATTATATAGGATTACTATATATTAACTAGAGGCCTGGAGCACAAAAATTCATACATTTGGGGAGGTCCCTCAGCCCAGCCTGCACCTTCTCGCAGTCCGGGACCCCTCGGGGGATGTCCGACTGACGGCTTAGGCCCACTCCCCGGGGAATCACCAAGCTAGTAGTCAGACATCCCTCTGGCAGCCTGGGAGCCCTCAGGGGATGTCCAACTAACGACTTAGGCCTGCTCCCCATGGTGAGTGGGCCTAAGCCATTAGTCGGGACATCCTTAGTGCTGCAGCAGAGGCAGGAGAGGTTCCCGCCACCACCACTACACTGGCCAGCCATGATCCAGCGCTCCTGTGGAAGCACTGACCTCCAGGGGGAAGCTCCTGCATTGAGCATCTGCCTCCTGGTGGTCAGTGAATGTCATAGCAACCAGTCATTCCTGGTCGTCCACTGTTAGGGTCAATTGGCATATTACCCTTTTATTATATAGGATTATTGTATTATTTTCCATATGAACAACTATAAACTTAGTTTTGTCCACCTCTGTATTAGAGTATGGGCCTAGGTTTCAGTTCTGCCACTTTTTAACAACGTAGCCTAACCTTAGATTCACTACCTGTGAAATGGATACAAATATCTCCCATAAAAAGCTGTAGATGTAGTAAATGAAATAACATCCAGAATAAGCACTGAATAACATTACAGCTATGTATAAATAATCCTATATAATAAAAGAGAAACATGTAAATTGACCGTCCCTCCGCTATGCTCACCAGCAAATCAGGAGTGAGTATGCAAATTAACCCGACAAAGATGGCAGGTTAATTTGCATACACAGTTGCCAAGCGGCCTGGGTACCAGGAACATCCTCAGGACCCAGGCCGTTCCTAGCCTGTAGGCCCGCGTGTAGGCCCTGAGCGGCCGGGTTCCAGAACGCCCCCAGCTGCTTCAGGCCTACAGATGCAGGCGCCAAGTGGATGTTCCCGCCCCGTGGCCGCTTGCATGTGCGCTGGCACCAAGCGGTGGCCCAGATCCACGCCCCCCAGCCCGGCGCCC
>NW_005369676.1:327318-327584 GCF_000412655.1 Myotis brandtii | reverse complement strand
CCCCCCCCCCAGGGGCAGGGACACGCCCCTAGCCCAGTGGACACAACGCAGGGGGTCCTCTGCGCATGAGCTGCAGAGGAATCACCTTTTCCTTTCTTTTTCAAAATATATTTTATTGATTTTTTCCACAGAGAAGAAGGGAGAGGGATAGACAGTCGGAAACATCGATGAGAGAGAAACATCGATCAGCTGCCTCCTGCACACTCCCCTCTGGGGATGTGCCCCCAACCAAGGTACATGCCCTTAACAGGAATCAAACCTGGGAC
>NW_005369676.1:314402-327178 GCF_000412655.1 Myotis brandtii | reverse complement strand
GGTGATCTTGGGTTTTTCCACCACACTCCTGGAGGAAAAAACGAAGGTCCGCTGCTGGAGGGGCTAAGAAATGTCATATCCTGCCCTAGCTGGTTTGGCTCAGTGGATAGAGCCTCGGCCTGGGAACTGCAGGGTCCGGATTCGATTATGATCAAGAGCATGTACCTAGGTTGCAGGCTCCTCCCTTGGCTGGGGCCCAGGTCAGGGCTCATGCAGGAGGCAACCAATCAAAGTGTCCCTCTCACATTGATGTTTCTCTCTGTCTCTCCCTCTATCTTCACACTCTCTAAAAATCAATGGAAACATATCCTCAGGTGAGGATAAAAAAAAAAAAAGAAAGAAAGAAATGTCATATCCTATGAAAGATACATCTTGAAAATGCCTAAAGAAAGTTGTTATTTTTTTCATGGTGAAGGGACTGGAGTCCGTGTTGATGAAAACACCTTGGCGGCTGCGGTGGCTGGCAGTGGCTGCAGCAGTGGGGAGATGGGGCTGGTGCCTTCCCCTGATCAGCCCGGTCGCCTCCCACAGAGGAAGGCCAGACTGCGGCTTAGGCCCGCTCTCCATGGAGAGCGGGCCTAAGCCGTCAGTAGGACATCCCCTGAGGGCTCCCAGTGTGTGAGAGGGGGCAGGCTGGGCTGAGGGAACACCCCCCCCACCAGTGCACAAATTTTGTGCACCAGGCCCCTAGTATAATATAACATAAAATAGTAATCATAACAATCTGGTGACAACAGTGACTAAAGAAAAAAATGATATATCTATTTTAGAGCTAAATTATGTGAAGCAAATTTTTTTAAAGTTTCAGGGACAAGGGAGTCCAAGGGAAGTGAAAAAGTTTAACAGGCTTCAAGAAAAAGGTAGGTTTTGAGCTGAGCAGTGAAAAACTTAGACAGGATTTTAACAGATTGGGAAGTGGGAGCTGTTCCCAGGCAAGAAACATAAGCAAAAGAACGGGTGTGACGTACATATGGCCTAGCAGAGAGCCTTGACAACGCAAGAAAAATGGCCTTTACAAAAGAGTGATGAATAAGATAGGGTAGATTAAAGAAAACTTTGGAGAAGATATAAGCATGCTAGAGAAAGAGGGGTAAACAAAATAGAAATAAAGACAAAACAGAATACGGATGTGATCTTTTCCTCCAGGAATGGCATGTCTATCCAGGTGCGCAACAGAAACTATGGAGATCCATCGCACTGTCTCGTCCTCCCTCTCAACCAATCTCCAAGTCTTATAAATTCAACCTCCAAAGCATATCTTGAATCTGAACTACCCTCACAAACACCTTTATACTTACTCAACCTCAGTTTTAACTATCTTCTAAATATACTAGAGGCCCGATGCACAAAAATTTGTGCACTCGGGGGGGGGGGGAGGGGGGTTGGGGCACCGCCCCGTCACACACAGAGCAGGGCCGATTGGGGAGTTGGGGCGCCACCCCGTCATGCACAGAGCAGGGCGGATAGGGAGGGTGTGGCCCCGCCCCGTCACACACAGAGCAGGGCCGATTGGGGAGTTGGGGCGCCACCCCGTCATGCACAGAGCAGGGCGGATAGGGAGGGTGTGGCCCCGCCCCGTCACACACAGAGCAGGGCCGATTGGGGAGTTGGGGCGCCACCCCGTCATGCACAGAGCAGGGCGGATAGGGAGGGTGTGGCCCCGCCCCGTCACACACAGAGCAGGGCCGATTGGGGAGTTGGGGCGCCACCCCGTCATGCACAGAGCAGGGCGGATAGGGAGGGTGTGGCCCCGCCCCGTCACACACAGAGCAGGGCCGATTGGGGAGTTGGGGCGCCACCCCGTCATGCACAGAGCAGGGCGGATAGGGAGGGTGTGGCCCCGCCCCGTCACACACAGAGCAGGGCCGATTGGGGAGTTGGGGCGCCACCCCGTCATGCACAGAGCAGGGCGGATAGGGAGGGTGTGGCCCCGCCCCGTCACACACAGAGCAGGGCCGATTGGGGAGTTGGGGCGCCACCCCGTCATGCACAGAGCAGGGCGGATAGGGAGGGTGTGGCCCCGCCCCGTCACACACAGAGCAGGGCCGATTGGGGAGTTGGGGCGCCACCCCGTCATGCACAGAGCAGGGCGGATAGGGAGGGTGTGGCCCCGCCCCGTCACACACAGAGCAGGGCCGATTGGGGAGTTGGGGCGCCACCCCGTCATGCACAGAGCAGGGCGGATAGGGAGGGTGTGGCCCCGCCCCGTCACACACAGAGCAGGGCCGATTGGGGAGTTGGGGCGCCACCCCGTCATGCACAGAGCAGGGCGGATAGGGAGGGTGTGGCCCCGCCCCGTCACACACAGAGCAGGGCCGATCAGGGGGTTGGGGCGCTGCCCCCTGTCACGCTGATCCCGGTGCTGGGAGGCATATTACCCTTTTACTATATAGGATAGAGGCCAGGGGGCCGGCTGGTTTGCCCTGAAGCGGGTCCTGGATCAGGGCGGGGGTCCCCACTAGGGTGCCTGGCCAGCCTGGATGAGGGGATGATGGCTGTTTGCAGCTGGTCACACACCCTTCAGGGTGGGGGTCCCCACTGGGGTGCCTGGCCAGTCTGGGTGAGGGGCTGAGGGCTGCTTTCAGGCTGGCGGTTGTTGACTGAAGCTCCCAACCGCTCCTTTTTTTTCTCTTTTTTTATTTTATTCTTGAATAAATAGAGCTCTGGCTCTAGCTCTGAGGCTTCGTATCTGGTTTGTTTGCCATTCTATAATCGAAACAATGTATAGGGCCATATATGACAAACCTACAGCAACATCATATTCAATGAGCAAAAACTAAAATCATTTACCTTAAGAATAGGAACAACAATGTCCGCTTATACCACTCTTATTCAACATAGTACTGAAAGTTCTAGCCACATCAATCAGAGAAGAAGAGATAAAAGGCATCCAAATTGGCAAGGAGGAAGTAAAACTCTCATTATTTGCAGATGACATGATATTGTACATACAAAACTGTAAAGACTCCAGCAGAATATTACTAGACTTAAAAAATGAAATTGGCAAGATAGCAGGATACAAAATCAACATCCAGAAATCAATGGCATTTTTTTACACTAATAATGAACTCTCAGAAAGAAAAACTTAAAAAGCAATCCCATTTACCACTGCAACAACAACAACAAAAGATATCTAGAAATAAACTTTACCAAGGAGGTAAAAAACCTGTACTTGGAAAACTGCAGAACACTGAAAAAAGAAATACAGGAAAATACAAACAGAAGTATAGAGGAAGCATATACCATTTTCATGGATTGAAAGAATCAACATCATTAAAATGTCTATACTACCAAAAGCAATCTATAGATTGCACAGAATTCCTTTTAAAATACTAAGGCATACTTCACAGGACTAGAACAAATACTCTAAACATTTATATGGAACCATACAAGACCCCGAATAGCTGCAGCAATCTTGAGAAAGAAGAACAAAGTAGAAGGGATCACAATACCGGATATCAAACTATACTACAACGCCCTTATAACCAAAACAACCTGATACTGGCACAAGAACAGGAATATAGACCAATGGATCAGAACAGAGACCTCAGAAATCGACCTAAGTCATTACGCTCAATTAATATTTGACAAAGGAGGCAAGAACATACAATGGAGCAAAAATAGTCTTTTCAACAAATGGTCCTGGGAAAACTGGACAGACATATGCAAAGATGAAACTAGACCACCAATTTACACCATACACAAGAATAAACTCAAGATGAATAAAATGCTTAAATGTAAGGTTTCATCCATAAATACCTTAGAGGAGAACATAGGCAGTAAAATCTCAGACATCTCAAATAGCAATCTCGTTTGCGGATACATCTCCTAGGGCAAAGGAAACTAAGAAGGAAGTAAACAAATGGGACTACATCAAAATAAAAAGCTTCCGCACAGCAAAAGACACAACAATCAAAATTGAAAGGGAACCCACTGTATGGGAAAACATATTTGCCAATGATATATCTGATAAGGGGTTAATACCCAAAATATATAAAGTATACATACAACTCAACAAAAGGAAGATAAACAATCCAATTTAAAAATGGGCAGGAGACCTGAATAGACATTTCTCCAAAGTGGACATACAAATGGCCAAGAGACATGTGAAAAAAAGCTCAAAGTTACTAATCATGAGAGAAATACAAATTCAAACCTCAAGGAGATATCACCTCACACCTGTCACAATGGCTATTATCAACAAATCAAAAAACAGAAAGTGCTGGCAAGGATGTGGAGAAAAGGGAATACTAGTTCACTGCTGGTGGGAATGCAGATTGATGCAGCCTCTATGGAAAACAGTATGGAGTTTCCTCAAAAAATTAAATATCCCTTTACGCTATAAGCGTCTATAGACATGCCACGGGCGTCTATAGCCGCAAACCTCGCATATCATCTCTGGTCACCCAATTTTAAAATCAGACTTGTTAGTGACATCTCTGGGTTTGTAAAGAAAATTATGGTAACTTAAATTCGTAAATATTCCAGCACATATGGGAGAAATAGGGGTGGTTCCCGTTTTGGCATGGCAGTTAACTGGATATGGATCTGCCCTTTGACCCAGCGAGCCCACTTTCAGGAATATATCCTAAAATCCCCAAAACAACAATCAGAAAGAATATATGCACACACACATATACCCCTCCCATGTTCATAGCAGTGTTATTACAATAGCTAAGATTTGGAATCAGCTTAAGGGAGCTTTGGGACTACATGAAATGTAAAAATATTCACATAATAAGTGCACCAGAGAGGAAGAAAGGGAGCAAAGGATAGAGAATGTGTTTGAAGAAATAATGGCAGAAAACTTCCCTAACCTGGTAAAGGAAAAAGTTACACAAGTTCAGGAGGCATAGAGAGTCCAAAGCAAGAGGAGCCTAAACAAGCCCATGACCAGACACATCATAATTAAAAAGCCAAAAAGTAAGGCCAAAGAAAATCTTAAAGGCAGCAAAAGAAAAGCAAACTGTTACCTACAAAGGAGATCACATCAGGCTGTCATTTGATTTCTCATCAGAAACTCTACAGGCTAGAAAGGAATAGCATGAAGTACTCAAGGCAATGGAAAGCAAGGATCTGAAACCAGGACTTTCTTAAGTCTTCTTTCAGCAAGACTATCATTCGAAATAGATGGTGAAATAAAGGGCTAATGGAGTTCATCACCAACAAGCCAGCATTACAAGAAATGCATAAGGAACTGCTGTAATGAGAAGAAATAGAGGGAGAAACTTAGGCATACAGAATTAAAATGGCAATAAAAAGTACCTATGAATAATAACCTTAAATGTAAATGAATTAAATCAGTGGTTCTCAACCTGTGGGTCGCAACCACTTTGGGGGTCAAATGACCCTTTCACAGGGGTCGCCTAAGACCATCGGAAAACACATATATAATTACATATTGTTTTTGTGATTAATCTCTATGCTTTAATTATGTTCAATTTGTAAGAATGAAAATACATCCTGCATATCAGATATTTACATTACGATTCATAACAGTAGCAAAATTACAGTTATGAAGTAGCAACGGAAATAATTTTATGGTTGGGGGTCACCACAACATGAGGAACTGTATTAAAGGGTCGTGGCATTAGGAAGGTTGAGAACCACTGGATTAAATGCTCCAATCAAAAGACAAAGGGTAGCTGAATGGATTCAAAAACATGATCCAACTATATACTGTCTACAAGAGACCCACCTCAGAACAAAAGACTCACACAGGATGAGAGTGAAGGGATGGAAAAAAGTTTTTCATGCTTGTGGAAATGAAAAAAAGCTGGAGTAGCAATACTCATATCATAACCTGTCTGAGGCTAAAACCAACAGTAGTTAGCATATTAATGCAAAAAGACCCATTGGAAGGCCAATGGACTTTGATATTCAGCAGGGCTGAAAATCAGCATAATATTGCCCTGCTGTGGGCTCAATGGCTAAAGGCAATTCCCTAACCTGATAATCCTTTTACTGTTTACCAAACTTTACCTTTGATATGCCTATATGCATTACTAAAGAGCAAATGTGTATTCAAGTGAATAAAAGCAGACTGGACTCAAGTTCAGTGTGCTCTTCACGAGACACCCCTGGCCCCCAATGCCTTCTAAATTCATATTTCTTGTATAGTATTTTCATTTGTGAGTGGCCCCTTCTTCGGATCCTGAACCCTAACCATGCAGGTTGCAGCAATAACCCTGGTAAACATATATGCACCCAATATACGAGCAACTCACTATATATATTTTAAAAAACCACTTCTAGAGAACTTTTAGGGAGAGAACAACAATACAGTCATGGTAGGCGAGTTTAACACCTGCTGACTTCATTAGATAGATCTTCCAGACAAAAATTTAACCCGGAAACAGAGACTCTAAAGCAGGGGTCCTCAAACTTTTTAAACAGGGGGCCAGTTCACTGTCCCTCAGACTGTTGGAGGGCCGGACTATAGTTTAAAAAAAAACTATTAACAAATTCCTGTGCACACAGCGGCGGCAAAAACACCCGGCGGGCCGGATAAATGTTTTCAGCTGGCCGCATGTGGCCCGCGGGCCATAGTTTGAGGACCCCTGCTCTAAAGGATACACTGGATCAGATGAATTTAATTCACATTTATAGAACATTTCATCCCAAAGCTGCAGAATATACATTATTCTCAAGTGCAAATGAATCATTCACAAAGATAGACCACATGTTTGGACACAAAACAAGTCTCTACAAGTTCAAGAAGATTGAAATCATATCAACCATCTCAGATCACAGTGGAATGAAATTAGAAATCAACTACAGTAAAAACACCCCAAAACATTCAAACTCATGGAGGTTAAATAGCATATTATTAAACAATGAATTGGCTACCAACAAGATCAAGAAAGAAATAAAAATCGTCCTGGAAAAAAGTGAAAATGAACACACAACAATCCAAAACCTATGGGACACAGTGAAAGCAGTCTTCAGAGGGAAGTTCATAGCACTACAACCTTCTTTCAAAAAAGAAGAAATATTAATAATAAACTATTTAACCTTAAAACTCAAAGAACTAGAAAGAGGACAACAAGAAAAGCCCAGAGGAAGTAGAAGGAAGGAAATAATAAAAATTAGAGAGCAAAAATAAATGACATACACACACACACACACACACACACACAAATACAAAAAAAAATAAATGAAACCAAGAGCTGGTTCTTTGAAAGGATAAACAAGATTGATGAACCATTAGCCACACTCATCAAGAAATAAAGACCCAAAGAATTAAAATCAGAAATGAAACTGGAGAAGTAACCACTGACACCACAGAAATACAAAGGATTGTAAGAAAATATTATGAACAACTATATGCCAACAAACTGGACAATGTGGCTGAGATGGAAAAATTCCTACAAAAATACAATTGCCCAAAACTGAATCAGGAAGAATCAGAAAACCTTAACAGACCGATAACAACTGATGAAATTAAAGCAGTAATCAAAAAACTTCGAGCAGCCCTAACAGGTTTGGCTCAGTGGATAGAGCGTCGGCCTGCGGACTGAAGGGTCCCAGGTTCGATTCCGGTCAAGGGCATGTGCCTTGGTTGTGGGCACATCCCCAGTAGGAGGTGTGCAGGAGGCAGCTGATCAATGTTTCTAACTCTCTATCCCTCTCCCTTCCTCTCTGTAAAAAATCAATAAAATATATTTTTAAAAAAAAACACAAAAAAACTTCCAGCAAACAAAAGCCTGGATCCAGATGGCTTCACAGAGCAGTTTTACCAAACATTCAAAGAAGAACTAACACCTATACTACTCAAACTATTTTTAAAACTTCAAGAGGAAGGAACACTTCCAAGCTCTTTTTATGAGGCCAGCATTATTCTAATTCCAAAACCAGATAAAGACACTATAAAGAAAGAGAACTACAGGCCAATATCCCTAATGAACACAGATGTTAAAATCCTCAACAAAGTATTAGGAAATTGGATCCAGCAATATATTAAAAAGATCACACACCATAACCAAGTGGGATTTTTCCAGGGATGCAAGGATAGTACAATATTTGCAAATCAAGAAACGTGATACATCACATGAACAACTTGAAAGACAAAAATCACAGGATCATATCAATAGATGCAGAAAAACCATTCTACAAAATCCAACACCGATTTTGATAAAAACTCTCAGCAAAGTGGGAACAGAAGGAGCATATCTCAACATAATACAGGCCATATAAAACAAACCTACAGAGAACATCATACTCAATGGGCAAATACTAAAAACATTTCACCTAGGAACAGGAACAAGACAGGGATGTCCACTTTCACCACTCTTATTCAACATAGTACTGGAAGTCCTAGCCATGCAGACAAGAAGAAGAAATAAAAGGCATCCAAATTGGAAAGAAGGAAGTAAGACTCTCATTATTCGCAGATGACATGATATTGTACATAGAAAACCCTAATGCAGACCGTCAAACCTCAGAGGGAAGGTAGGGGAGGGTGGGGGTAAGGGGGAGAGATCAACCAAAGAACTTGTATGCATGCATATGAGCTTAACCAATGGACACAGACACCAGGGGGGTGAGGGCATGAGTGGGGGTTGGAGGGGTAATGGGAGAATAAGGACACTTATGTAATACCTTAATCAATAAGGACAAAAATATTGAAAAAAAGAAGAAGATATAAACAAATGGAAGAATATATCGTGTTCATGGATTGGTAGAATAAAATTCATTTATAAAATTCATTTATATTATTAAAATGTCCATACTACCCAAGGCAATCTACAGATTCAATGCAATCCCTATTAAAATACCAACAGCATATTTCACAGATCTAGAACAAATACTCCAAAAATTTGTATGGAACCAAAAAAGACCCCCAATAGCTGTAGCAATCTTGAAAAAGAAGAACAAGGTTGGAGTAATCACAATACCAGACATCAAGTTATACTACAAAGTCACCGTAATCAAACAGCCTGGTACTGGCACAAGAACAGACATATAGACCAATGAAACAGAACAGAGAACCCAGAAATCGACCCAAGCCATTATGCTCAATTAATGTTTGACCAAGGAAGCAAAAGCATACAATGGAGTCAAGATAGTCTCTTCAATAAATGGTGTTGGGAAAATTAGACAGATACATGCAAAAAAATTAAACTAGACCACCAACTTACACCATACACAAGAATAAACTCAAAATGGATAAAAGACCTAAATATAAGTCGGTAAGCCATAAAAATTGTAGAAGAAACCATAGGCAGCAAAATATCAGACATCTCTCATGGCAATATGTTTATAGATATATCTCCTAGGGCAAAGGAAATAAGAAGAAAATAAACAAATGGGATTACATAAAAATAAAAAGCTTCTGCAAAGCAAAGAAACCATCAACAAAACAAAAGAGGAGCCCACTGTATGTGAGAACATATTTGGCAATGATGCATCTGATAAAGGGTTAATGTCTAAAATATATAAAGAATTCAAACAACTTAACAAAAGGAAGACAAACAATCCAATTAAAAAGTGGGCAAAGGACATAAACAGACACTTCTCCAAATTGGACATACAGAAGGCCAAGAGACATGAAAAAATGCTCAAAGTCACTGATCATCAGAGAGATGCAAATTAAAAGAACAATGAGGAATCACCTCACACCAGTTAAAATGGCTACCATCAACAATTTAACAAATGACAAGTGCTGGCTGGCAAGGATGTGGAGAAAAGGGAACCCTAGTACATTGCTGGTGAGAATGCAGACTGGTGCAGTCATTATGGAAAACAGTATGGACTTCCCTCAAAAAATTAAATATGGAACTGCCATTTGACCCAGTGATCCCACTTCCAGGAATATATCCTATGAAGCCTGAAACACCAATCAGAAATAATGTATGCACCCCTATGTTCATTGCAGCACAATTTACAATAGCAAAGATCTGGAACAGCCCAAGTGCCCATCAGTAGATGAGTGGATAAAAAAGCTGTGGTACACTGATACCATAGAATACTATGCAGCAGTAAAAAAGAACAATCTCTTTCACTTTGAGACAGCAAGGAGAGACCTAGAGAGTATTATACTAAGTGAAATAAACCAGTAGAGAAAGGCAAGTATCACATGATCTCACTCATATGTGGCATGTAATGAACAAAATAAACTGATGAACGGAGTGGATCCAGAGACATGGAAACATGGAACGGAGTGCAGCATCTTGGAAGGAATGCATGGGAGGTTGGGTGAGTGGGAGGTGATCAGCCAAAGAACTTGTGTATACATATGCATAGCCCATGAATACAGATAATAGGGTAGTGAAAGCCTGGGGTAGGCTGGTGGGGGTCAATGGGAGAAAAAAGGGGACATATGTAATACTTTCAACAATAAAATTTTTTAAAAAGATTTAAAAAATTACAGACTAATATCACCAATGAACATAGATGCAAAAATTATTAACAAAACATTAGGAAACTGATTTTCAACAATACATTTAAAAGATTATACACCACGATCAAGTGGGATTTGTTGCAGAATTCAAGGATGGTTCAGTACCTGAAAATCAATGTGATACACCACATAAATTTAAGAATAAAAATTATAGATCATCTCAAGAGACGTAGAAAAGTATTCAACAAAATTTAACATCCATGTATGATAAAAACTCTCAAGAAACTTAGTATAGAAAAAAACATACCTCAACATAATAACAGCCATATTCACAGACAAACTCACAGCTAACACCATACTCAATGGTAAAAAGCTGAAAGCTTTTTCTCTAGGACCAGGAACAAGACAGGGATTCCCACTCTCACCACTCTTATTCAAAATACTATTGGAAGTCCTAGACACAGCAATCAGAGAAGAAAAAGAAATAAAAGACATCCAAATTGAAAAGAAAAAAGTAAAATTGTCACTATTTGCAGAGGATATTATACTATACATAGAAAACTCTAAAGTTATACCTCCAAAAAACTATTAGAACTAGTGAATAAATTCAGTGAAGTTGCAGAATAGAAAATTAGTTTTCTAAAGACAAATAATAAACTACACAAAAAAAAATATTTTAAAATCCAATTTACAATTGCAAAAATACCTAGGAATAAATTTATCCAAAAAAAATTAAAGACCCCTCCTCTAAAAACTAAGAGACATCGATGAACGAAATTGAAGGATAAACCATACTCGTGGATTAGAGATATTAATATTGTTAAAATGTCTATACTACCTAAAGCAATCTACAGATTCAATGCAATCCCTATCAGAATACCTATGGCACTTTTCACAGAACTAGAACAAATAATCCTAAAATGTATATGGAACCACAAAAGACCTTGAATAGCCAAAGAAATCTTGAGAAAGAAT
This sequence comes from Myotis brandtii, assembly GCF_000412655.1. Taxonomy (NCBI): domain Eukaryota; kingdom Metazoa; phylum Chordata; class Mammalia; order Chiroptera; family Vespertilionidae; genus Myotis; species Myotis brandtii. The sequence goes on along the minus strand of NW_005369676.1, from coordinate 315,861 downwards.
GTTAGAGGTATTACACTCCCTGATTTCAAACTATACCACAAAGCTACAGTAATCGAAACAGTATGGTACTGGCACAAAAACATACATGTAAATCAATGGAACAGAACAGAGCCCAAAAGTAAAAACACACTTATATATGGTCAGTTAATCAACAACAAAAGAGGTAAGGATATATAATAGGGTAAGACAGTCTCTTTAGTAAGTGTGTTGGGAAAATTGGACAAATACATGTAAAAAAAACCAAAACCCAAAAGTAGACCATTTTCTTACACCATATACAAATATAAACTGAAAATGGATTAAAGAATTAAATGTAAGACCAAAACCATAAACGTACTAGAAGAAAACATAGGCAGAAAACTCTTTGACATTGGCCTTAGCCATAAATTATTGGATATATCTACTCAGGCAAAGGCAAAAAAAGCAAAAATAAACAAATGGGACTATATCAAACTAAAAAGGTTTTGCAAAGTAAAGGAAATCATTAACAAGATGAAAAAGCAACTTACTGAATGAGAGAAGGTATTTGCAAACAATATATCCAATAAAGGATTGATCCTATCTAATAAAAGAGTAATATGTAAATTAACCATCACTCTATGACAAAGATGGTGGAGCCCATAGTGGCCAGGGTGGGACGCAGGCAGCGTCACCCTAGCAACGCAAGCCCAGTGTCCGCACCCCGGCCGTGCGGAGGGAGGGGAGGGGAGGGGAGGGGCCCCAGCCGTGTGGAGGGAGGGGAGAGGAGGGGCCTCAGGCTGGAGGCCAGCCAGGCAGCATGGAGGCAGGGGAGGGGAGGGGCACCAGCCCCACAAAGGGATGGGAGGGGCCTCAGGTGGGGGCTGGGGCGAGGGACTCTTGCGTCGTTGCAGGCCAGTTGAGGGACCACCCACCCGCCGCCACCATGCACGAATTTTGTGCACTGGGCCTCTAGTATCTGAAATATATAAAGAACTCATAAGCCTCAACATCATAAAAACAAAAAATCCAATAAAAAAAATGGGCTGAAGACATATAGATAACAAACATAAATGAAAAGATGCTCAACATTACTAATCATTAGGGAAATTAAAGTTAAAACCACAATGAGATATCACCTCACACTAGTCAGAATGGTTATTATAAAAAAGACAACCAATAACAAGTGTTGAGGATGTGAAGAAAAGGAAACCCTCATTCACTGTGGTGGGAATGTAAATGGGTGCAACCACTATGGAAAATAGTATGGGTATTCCTCAAAAAACTAAAAATATAAGTACCATATAACCCAGCAATTCCAATTCTGAGCATATATCTGAAAAAAACAAAAGCCATAACTCAAGATATATGCACCCCTATGTTCACACCAGCATCCTATCTAATAAAAGAGAAACATGGTAATTAGCGTACAACCGCTACCCTTTTCATTGGCTAATCAGGGCGATATGCAAATTAACTGCCAACTAAGATGGCGGTTAAC
>NW_005369676.1:313035-313867 GCF_000412655.1 Myotis brandtii | reverse complement strand
TTCTCCAGCAGGGTGGCCAAGGCCACAGGAGCCCTGAACCTCCCCCTCCTGGGACCTTCCAGATCTCTGCTTCTTCTGTGGGATGGGACCAAAGCCCTTTGGTTTAGTACACGTAGGCTAGGCTCTCTCCAAAGAGCTTAAAGCAAACAAGGAAACCAAGAGATATTCAGTGTCCAGCCCTAGATGTCTTAGCCTGAGTTTTGGCTTCCACAGACCTATCCCTCTCCACCCACCTCTCAAGAGGTTAGAGCACCAAAGGTGAGGAGAGTAAGGAAGACATGAGGACCCCAAGCCTGGGCCCTGGTGATGATGGGAAAGCTGAGACACAACCACCTTAGACCCCTGCCCTCAGCTCCTTGGAGATATTCACAAGGAAGATTTCTACTAGCCTCTAACCTTCCAACAAGAGGATCAAGGCTGGGCTGAGGGACACCCTCCTCCCGTGCACGAATTTCGTGCACCGGGCCACTAGTCTAATCTAATAAAAGAGAAACATGCAAATTGACCACACCTCTGCCATGCCCCAAGCCACGCCCACCAGCCAATCACAGCGATTATATGCAAATTAACCCAACAAAGATGGCGACCGGCAGCCACGGAGCTGGACCAAGCAGGAAGTTTGGTTGCCCCGGCCATGGAGGAAGCCAAGCTTCCTGCCTGCCCTGGCCCGCTCTGGCCTCCGTTCAAGGCAACAAAGTTTCAATTATAGAAGATAAATAAACCAGATACCTGCGCTTCCAGCCAGCCTCCACTGGGAGCTTGGGTGGCTGGGGGCTGTGGCCAGCCTGCAAATAGCCATCAGCCCCTCACCCAGGCTGGCCAGGCACCCCAG
>NW_005369676.1:310211-312884 GCF_000412655.1 Myotis brandtii | reverse complement strand
TGCACCAGGCCTCTATCCTATATAATAAAAGGGTAATATGCAAATTGACCCTAACAGCAGAACGACTGGGAATGACTGGTCACTATGACACACACTGACCACCAGGGGGCAGACACTCAATGCAGGAGCTGCCCCCCGGTGGTCAGTGCACTCCTACAGAGGGAGCTCTGCTCAGCCACAAGCCAGGCTGACGGCTGCCAGTACAGCGATGGTGGTGGGAGCCTCTCCCACCTCCTCAGCAGCGCTAAGGATGTCCGAATGCAGCTTAGGCCTACTTCCTGCTGGCAAGTGGACATCCCCCGAGGGCTCCCAGGCTGCCAGAGGGATGTCTGACTGCCAGCTTAGGCCCAATCCCACGGGGAGCGGGCCTAAGCCAGGAGGTAGACATCCCCTGAGTGGTCCCAGACTGCGAGAGGGCACAGGCCGGGCTGAGGGACCTCCCCGAGTGCACAAATTTTTGTGCACCGGGCCTCTAGTTGTTTATAATAGGCAAGACATGGAAGCAACCTAGATATCCATCGATAGACGAATGGACAGAAAAAAGTTGTGGTACATATAATGGAATATAACTAAGCTATAAAAATAAGAATGAAATCTTGCCATTTTAGACAACATGGATGAACCTAGAGATTATTATAATAACTGACATAAGTCAGACAGAGAAAGACAAATACTGTGTAATTTCACTTATATGTGGAACCTAAAAAAAAAGAACAACAAAACAAAACAGAAATACACTCATAGATACAGAGGACTGATGGCTGCCAGAGGAGGGTGGGCAGGAAAGGGAAAGAAAATTAAGAAACACAAACTTCCAGTTGTAAAATAAGCCACGGGAACATAATATACAGCATAAGGAATAGAGTACACAATATCATAACTATGTATGGTGACAGATGGTTACTAGACTTATTATGGTGATCACTGAATCACTATGTTGTACACCTGAAACTAATATAATATGGTATGTCAACTATATTTCAAAATAATTCAAAGAAAAACCTTTAAGGTGAGAAGTTTAGTTCCAAAAAAATTCTATTTTGTCCTTAAAAGTTGGATAAACAGGCTTACCTGGATTTTTAGCTATTGTTCCTTGGAGAGCTCTGTGTGAATATGTAGAATACCCTACTAACTTTGCCAGAAGATCTCTGTTCCTGAGCAATTCTTCTAAACATCTCAATTGACCAGCATTGGGATAAAGGAAAATTTTATAAGCAGCTTCTCGCACCTATATTTAAACAGCAAATGATAAAAACTATAAATACCATGATACAAATATATAGCCTATGCAATAATAATATAGGCTAACTCTCACCACTTTATTCTTCAAGTGATCCTAGCTATAAAAATAAAATAATGGTTTGCACAAAGTAAATAAAGCTTTATGACTCATAAACTAGTATGAGATACAACATATTTGACTACAGTTCTCTGTTGGGGTATGGTAAGACAAAATTGTATGTAACCCATGTGCCATAAAGCACCTTTAACCAGGTGAAGTGATGACTAATAGGCATTAAAAATCTGTAGTTCAGCCCTAGTTAGGTGGCCAGTCAGTTGGAACATTGTCCTGTATACCAAAATGTGGGTTCGACTCTTGGTCAGGGCACATATCTAGGTTGTGGGTTTGATCCCTTATCGGAGCATGTATGGGAGGCAACCGATTGATGTTTCTCTATCACATGGATGTTCTCTTTCTCTCTCTCTCTCTCTCTCTCCCTCCCTCCCTCTTTTCCTTCCCTCCTTCCCTTCCTCTCTCTCTAATATCAGTAAAACCATGTCCTTGGGTGAGGATTAAAAAAAGAAAATCATTATTATTTATCATACTTTAAAATTGAGTTCTTCATAAGACATGAATAATTAACCCATTTTCATCATTCAAACCATTTATGGAATTAATAATCCCAAAGTTAAAAATTTTAGCAACACTGAAGTATTTGTAATGGTAGTATTATATTATCACTGAATCCGGGCTTGGTTTAAGATAGTAGCAGCACACAGATGGGATCTGAACTATAAGAAAATGGAATACACATACCAAGTCATCTGGTGATTCTGCATGTAGACCATCAATAATTACATGATCTCCAGCAAGTATAAAGTTCTGGCGAATGTGTTCTGGTAAGAGATGCTTCTCAATCTTGTTGGGAAAGTTGGCTCCCATAAGAAATGTACTACTCAAATCCAAGATTTTAACATTCAGGTCCACTGCTCTTTTACGCTATATGGGGGGGGAAGTGGGGGAGTAAAAGTTATTTAAAGGCATTTAAGCAATATTGTAGAACTAATTTAATAACCATATACCAGGTGTACCAGTTAATAATGCAGATTTTGTAATCAAAGAAAACCCATAATTTCAAGAGAATCATCAAAAGTGCTTAATTCAAAGTAAAGTCCATCACTAGCTACACATCCCCCACATCTTTCAGGTAATTTGTGGATACCATCCCTATAGAACTTTTCTTGTTTTGAGGGAAATCATTCAGAGACCTATTTTCCACTTCTTCATACCTTTTGAAGTGCTGCTCAAAAAGTGCGTGTGCCATGGATCTGAACAAGTGGTAATCTAAAAAGAAGGAACAAGGTCTGGTGAATACAGTGGGTGGGTTAATACTTCCCAGGCAAGATCTTTTAATGTGTCTTTAACTGGTTTTGAAGTGTGTGATGATGTGT
>NW_005369676.1:305851-309483 GCF_000412655.1 Myotis brandtii | reverse complement strand
AAGATGTTAACACCTTCAGAAAATTTGACATAGGAAGTTTTGAAGCTTGTTGTCAATACAACAAAATAGCATACATATCAAATCGCATATATATCAACATATGTGTAACTCCATCTACTGAAAAAAATCCTCATTATTAACCAGTACACCTGGTAGATGTCTATTAAATAGACATATAGATGTCTATAAAGATAGTAAATCAACATTAATATTTGACTTATAGTTTCATAAGATCTATACTAATAGAAGGATAATATGCTAATTAGGCCGGGTTGACCGGACATCCGACTTCCTTCCGGACAGTCAACTGGACATCTTCCGGACATCCGACTTCCTTCTGGACAGTCAGGGGGTGACCAGGCTGGCAGGGGACCAGTTAGGGGGTGATCAGGCCAGCAAGCAGAGGCAGTTAGGGGCAATCAAGCAGGCAGGCAAGTGGTTAGGGACCATCAGGCAGGCAGGTGAGTGTTAGGGACGATCAGGCAGGCAGGTGAGCGGTTAGGAGCCAGCGGTCCTGGATTGCAAGAGGGATGTCCGATTGCCAGTTTAGGCCCCATCCCTGCAGAGATGGGGCCCACACCGGCAGTCAGACATCCACTGAGGGGTCCTAAATTGGAGAGGGTGCAGGCCGGCCTGAGGGACTGCCTCCCCCCCCGTGCATGAATTTCGTGCACCAGGCCTCTAGTATTAAATAATAAAATGAATATTGAATATATTATTTATGTACTAAATGTATAACATACTTGCAATATGTTAATTCTATTTTTGATAGACATTTAATATCTAGACAAAAAGATTATCCTATGTTGTACAGTGTTTACATGTTTTAAGACTTACATAATTTCTAGAGTTCTATTTTATGTCTAGGTTATATAACTAATCTTTGAGATGAATAATATTAGGAAGTACAGAATCTTTCCCTATCCCCCAAAAGACGGCTTAGTTAAGAGACTGTAGTTGAATCTAGTCAATACAATGTTTAAAAGTATTTTTAGATTAAAAGTTAAGTATTTGAAATGTAGGTGAGAAAATATACTATCTTAGAAGATTATACTAAAAAGGTGAGGAGAAAGGAATTATTAAAATTCTTCACAAAGTGTAGAGAACTTCCAGAAGGGGGAACACTTTAAGAGTTCTGAATTTTGCAAATACTTTGGTATCTAGAGAACAACAGCAGTGGAGTGGTGAGAACTAGACTGGAGCCCATAAGGCCAGGACCACATATTCTCTCTTTTGTGCCTGGCCCTCACTGTCAGACTCTCACTGTCTGGTCCTCAGATAGCCATAGGTGATGTTGGAGATGGTGTTGGCACATCTATGAGAATTTTATTTGGCAGTTACACTTTTAGGACACACAATCTATGGAAAAAATGTGTAGCAAAGGGGTGACACAAATATTTCGAATGAAATATAAACTATAGTTCAGGTCTACCGGAGGACAAGAGATAAATTTTCAGTTTTTACAAGAAAACTAAACAGGCACCTGGACCTGGGCTCATGATGGGCATCATGTGAAAACAAATGAAGTCTTTCTGGAAAAGGAGTCAATAGCTATTAACAGATTCTAAACCAGCCGTGGGCAAACTACGGCCCGCGGGCCGGATCCGGCCCGTTTGAAATGAATAAAACTAAAAAGAAAAAAGACCGTACCCTTTTATGTAATGATGTTTACTTTGAATTTATATTAGTTCACACAAACACTCCATCCATGCTTTTGTTCCGGCCCTCCGGTCCAGTTTAAGAACCCATTGTGGCCCTCGAGTCAAAAAGTTTGCCCACCCCTGTAGACCCTAAAAAATGATTAAGCAACACTAAAATATTTTTAAAATAAATATATAAGATGCAGGTGTACATTTGATAAGATGCTAAAAATTAAGTATATATTAATAACCAAACATTTTCAATATAGAAAATTCAAACTTTAGGTGAAAAATAATTCTTCAGATATCCCAACATCTTTATAGTCCAGATTTCTCTATGCCTACTTTGTTTCTGATATGGCCAATTAGCACCACCTAATGGTAATAAACGGAATAACAGAAAAGATGAAAGAAATTCCAGGATCCAAAAATTTTCCCCAAAGCCTTTACTATGAAAAAATAAATAAATAAAAAATAACTCTTTATCTGGAAAAATAAAAAGTGGGTTTACTTCCCGACTTCACCAACAATCTGCTAGGCATTTCATCATCTTGAGATAACTAAATGAGCAGTACTCTGAACTCTAAGAAGTCTATGAAATTGTTGTTATTTATTACATAATCACTAAAAACATATACTTCCCTTAATTTCAAAGGGAATTATGTAAATTATATTCAGTGAGACCTTCCAAATTAAATAAGAAAAAAAACTACGACTTGTAGATTATGTTCTTGCGTTTATTTCAAGATCTTTCTTTTAAAAAGTGTAACATTTTTCTTTTATCCTGTCCTTGCGGAGCACCTTAGAGAACAGACATAGAAGTTACAAGAGAGAGACTTAATGTCCATGGGTCCCAGGGAGTTACTTTCTAGGAAGGGCAGCTATTCTTATAAAAACATAAGATAGCCCTGGCCAGTTTGCCTGGGTGGTTGGAGCATTGGCCCATGGACTGAAAGGTCCAGGTTTGATTCCTGGTCAAGGGCTGTCCCTGGTCAGGGCATGTGCAGGAGGCAACCAACCTGTGTCTCTTTCACATTTATGTTTCTCTGTCTCTGTCTGTGTCTACCCCTCCCTTTCACTCTCTCTAAAAAAATCAATGGGGTAAAAAATATCCTTGGGTGAGGATTAAAAAAAAAAACACGTAAGAGAACAAGTTTAATACTGGTGAAACTGACCTTGACTTGACACATAATACTTTTTAGTAAAGTTTCAAAAACATCTTTCATGAGGATTAAATAAAATGATTAAATCATTCAGCTACAGCCTTCCTCCTGAAGACATCAAACTTGATTAATATTAGCAGGCATTATTATGATTCATTATACATTCATTCAATATTTTATTAAGTCCAAAACTGGTATGCATTAAAAATATGATCCACATACTCTATCCTTGAGAAGCATATAATTTAGATGCAATAATAACAACAACTTCAATAAAAAGCAGTTAAAGATAAATGTCAGGTGCATGAAATAAGTAAAATATGAGTTCATATGAATACAGAATTCCACCTCGGAGATTGATGAAGCTTTGCAGACACCATCGGCTGAAGATGAAGTCTTCACAGGGATTTTAGGGGGACAAACCTGGTGAGCAGGCAGAGGAGGATGACACAGAACCACAAATGGAAGGACAGAGTATCATGAATTCACTGAGGCACAGGGAGAGCTTATTATACTTTTTCAATAGACAATGGGAAGTCACTGAAAGGTTCTGGACAGGAGAGTAACAATCAAGTCAATGCTTGAAGGAAATGATTCCAATGTTCAGACAGGTTAGACCTGTGGTCGGCAAACCGCGGCTCGTGAGCCACATGCAGCTCTTTGGCCCCTTGAGTGTGGCTCTTCCACAAAATACCACGTGCGGGCACGCACATACAGTGCAATTGAAACTTCGTGGCCCATGCGCAGAAGTCGGTATTTTGTGGAAGAACCACACTCAAGGGGCCAAAGAGACGCATGTGGCTCGCGAGCCGCAGTTTGCTGACCACTG
>NW_005369676.1:294257-305775 GCF_000412655.1 Myotis brandtii | reverse complement strand
TAGAGCAGCCGTGGGCAAACTACGGCCCGCGGGCCGGATCCGGCCCGTTTGAAATGAATAAAACTAAAAAAAAAAAGACCGTACCCTTTTATGTAATGATGTTTACTTTGAATTTATATTAGTTCACACAAACACTCCATCCATACTTTTGTTCCGGCCCTCCAGTCCAGTTTAAGAACCCATTGTGGCCCTCGAGTCAAAAAGTTTGCCCACCCCTGCTCTAGAGTGTTTGACATACAGGTGGGGCAAAAGCAGATTTACAGTTGTAAGTACATGAAACACAGAGTTTATTCTTGTATTATTATTAATTTTTGTATTATTTTCCATAATATAAAAGTAAAACTACTTTTGCCCCATCTGTGCGTAATATGCAACCTACTAGCTCTGTAACTTTGTATAAATCACATATCCTCTAGATCAGGGGTCCTCAAACTACGGCCCACGGGCCACATGCAAATACAAATATTGTATTTGTTCCCGTTTTGTTTTTTTACTTCAAAATAAGATATGTGCAGTGTGCATAGGAATTTGTTCATAGTTTTTTTTTAAACTATAGTCCGGCCCTCCAACGGTCTGAGGGACAGTGAACTGGCCCCGTTTAAAAAGTTTCAGGACCCCTGCTCTAGATGTCTCAGTTTCTTCATAAGACAGGAATAATAGTAGCACCAGCCTCAAAGCTGTTATCAAGATCTGATGAGCCCTAACGGGTTTGGCTCAGTGGATAGAGCGTCGGCCTGCAGACTGAAGGGTCCCAGGTTCAATTCCGGTCAAGGGCATGTACCTTGGTTGCAGGCACATCCCCAGTGGGGGGTGTGCAGGAGGCAGCTGATCGGTGTTTCTCTCTTATCGATATTTCTAGCTCTCTACCCCTCTCCCTTCCTCTCTGTAAAAAATCAATAAAATATATTAAAAAAAGAAAAAGAAAATCTGCCTTTCATTCCTTATTTAAAAAAAAAAAAAAGATCTGATGAGCGATATATGCTTTGAATAGCAAATGCTTAACCGCTGTTAATTATAATGAGTGTCAGGAAGACAATGGACTGTAGGACAGCCCAGGGATTTGGTGATAAGGATCAAGATGAGTTTTTTGGGGGATGCAGACAGATGCAGGAGAAGCTCTAAAGGAATAATCCAGGGACTTGGTCACTGATTAAGATATGAGAATATTGGGAGTAGAAAAAATGCAAACTGACTAAAATTTTATTTGAATGACTCTGAGAATGGTGGTATCACTGTACAGGGAAGTAAACAATTGACTTGGAGAGGGGAAAATGTGTCCATTTTAGGCAATGTGAATTTACAGTATAGCCTATTAGCCTTGTGGATGCTGGGCTTAGGGTTAGGCCAGGAGTCATGTGTGAGCAGCCTCAGCATTGCTCAAACCCTGCACCAATCAAAATGACATAATCTATTCTATATGTTATATATCCCAAAACCTGGCCCTCTATTTTTCAAGATACTCTAATAAACTAATCTCTATTAATCGGCTAAGTGGCTTTATACTATACTTATTAGGAAAAACTTTTTTTAAATAAAGCATAACTATAGTAGTCTAGACTGCAGGCATGTAGGGGAGTTACTGTGGAGCAAGCAAGTCTTTCAGTGGTGGTCAAGTCACCCCCATTCTTCCAACTTGGAGCTTGATATTGAAATGAGGCACTCAGTTTCTTAAGATGTCATGTTCTGGAAGGAGCAGTGGCCAGGGTTAGGAGTCCTGGAAACTAAGGATGGGAACTTGAATAAAACACTGTATTGTTTCCACACCTGTAAAATGAGGAGTCTTGACAATATAGAAGGCCTCTCTAGTATCAGCTTAAACATTGCACAACCCATACATACTGCTTCAGGAACAAAACTGTGTAGATCTGTCAAAGACATCTATAATATGAATAAATATACCTATGTAAAGGTCTTAATGATATCCCTGTACTTCTACCTCCAGATCTTAATCTTCAATGGTGTCAGTTTTCTCACTCATTTGCCTTGTCTTTCTTGATACTGCCCATCTCATCCTAATTCCAAGACATCTAAAACATCCCTACTGTCTAAAGTCATTTTTAATTCTGAATTATCATGGTGACAGGCCTACTTCAGGAGAGCACTACATTCAAATACAACCTGTAGGAGAATTTCATAATATAAATGATCTAAGCAGTTTTACAATATGCAAATTCAAGCTGTACATGAGGACTGTAGCAACAACGATACTAATTAAATATTAGTAAAACAAGAGAACCCAAAAAACAGAAAGGAAAATTTTACCTTTTCTTTGTCTAGATGGATTCCACTGATTTCAAAATCAAACATAAAAAGTTCGGCCACTCGCCTATAAAAAAAAAAAAAATGAGTCCCAAGTTATAACAGGTAATAATAATTACAAATAAAAATCATTTTTTTTGCTAAATAAATCAGTCTTCTTCAATATTACTGACAAAAAGACAGATGTTTATACACACAAACACACACACACACGACTTTCTTTGAAATGAGATTTAACACCTTAAAGTGAGGCAAAACATTTAGCTGATTGAGTGAATTTTAAACAGTCCTTTTGGTGATCTAGCATCATCTATATTATGCTAACTTAAGAACAGTAAGCCTTAAGCTGAACCAAAGGAATGATGCTGACTCCAATGAGGAGTCAACAAATTTATCTGCTGCTTTTTTCTAGTGGAGGTGGAAATCTTTTCAACTGTCCAGCTTTCCTTCCTTCAAAAATATTTACTGCATACTGAATGCAATGCAACAAATTAGTAGTTGTAGGACACACACATCTGCAACTAGGTAGGCCTATACATGTCTAACTATAATACATGTTATATTTAGCATGTGTGTTGAACAGAACTATACTCTAACCTGTCTGTGGGTAAATACTTATGCATGTTACATATGGCATGTCTCATAAGGAGACAAATACTTTTTAAATGAATTAATAAATACAAGGAAAAAGAAATAATAAATTTCTTAACAGGGATACAAATAAAAGTGGTGAGTTCAAAAAGAGACCATTAATAATACCCTTTAATGTGTCAGCTGTATTTAAAGCATCACCTTTCATTCATTCTTCACTATTGAAAAGCAGGCTCTTCATCAGCGTCAACCCACCATCCTCTTTACCTTGTGCTAAATTTGGGAGGGAAGATTCCTCACTATTTCAAAAATTAATCCTAGTATGTTTTGTAGAGATCAACATTCTTTAATGACCATAAAATGCAGCTGCAAACTTAACAGGCCCTAATTTCCTTACCATTCCTTAATGTAACAATGTCATCAGAGTGTCAAGTACTAGCAACAACAACAAAACAATGGAAGAGAAAGTATCCTGAATAACATATCTAAAGTAAGGGGTGAACTTTTCATGGTACAAGCTAATTAATATACTTTACTTTCCCATTAGGTTACCAGGGAAATAAAAATATTGAATTCATAAAATACAGTAAATGAAAGAAAGTATGTGTGCACTGGAAATAAGACATCATCATGCTGTGCCACAAAAGCATGGGCTGGGACACACAGCTCTTCAGATATATTAGAGTAAAAATATATGATGCCTGACCTCCAGAAGATATTAGACCAGTGGTTCTCAACCTTCCTAATGCCGCGACCCTTTAATACAGTTCCTCATGTTGTGGTGACTCCCAATTTCATTGTTACAAATTGAACATAATTAAAGCATAGTGACTAATCACAAAAACAATATGTAATTATATATGTGTTTTCCGATGGTCTTAGGCGACCCCTGTGAAAGGGTCGTTCGACCCCCAAAGGGGTCGCGACCCACAGGTTGAAAACAGCTGTATTAGACTAATATCACTCTTAAACATGACTGACAAATATTACGGAATCAGGAAACAAGAGTATATCTCACAAGCTGCTATCACCCTTGCCCTTACATAACTGCAACCACCCCTAACGGGCCACCTTTCCTCCAGTCTTGCACTCATGGCAAGATGATCTATCTCAAGGTGAGAAGTCCTTAGCATGATTAACCTGACACCTCACGAAATGTCCTATCCTCCCTGGTGAGATCTCTGAACACTGTCCTCTACCACCAACCAAATCTAGGGCCTCTACTATGGACTCCAATAGAATTTGTGATTTTTGTTTAAAAAAAAAAAATGTTGGGTCAACATAGTTTTTTAAAAGGTTGTGTTGAGGTCACATGATAGAAAATCATGTGGTGAGAGGCCTTCATTGTATAGAGCTATAAATGCTTTACATGGAAATTTATAGTAAACAAAGAAGAAACAAAAAAGTTTCAACCAGTGTTTAAATGTCAATATATGTATTGCAACACATGAAAAACAATTATAATTTGCCTTTTATGTATGAGCTTATTCCTTTATTTGCAGACCACTAACCTGTGAAAGCCACCATGATAATTACTTATTTTAACTCCATCCAAATCCCAATAATTAAACACATAAAAGAGTTTATACTTGGACAAGTTTTCAAAGACCTTCTCCATGAAATTTTCCGTTTTCTTCCAACTATGAGCAACTACTTAGAATATTAAACTCTTTGATGCTGTGCTGGAAGCTGAGTTTCTTGGCTCACAAGAATCGTTTTCTTTCTTTTTAATCCTACAGCAAGCTTGAAACCAATTTCAAGTGTAACACCTCTTTCTGTTAATACTTTTTTTCTGGAATTATGTTATCCAGGTATTTGATCTAATCTTCTGGCTCTCCTTGACTTTTCATAATAGACATATTTATCTTCCTGATTATTGTGCTACTATACTTCGAATGAACAGATTAAAGTTAGACTTCTAAAATTCTGAAAACTCAAGCGAACACATTGTAATTTATTAATTTACCTTCTTTCTTAAATAATGTAAAGTGCTTCACTCAAGCCCCTAAACTATCCCCATTTTCTCTATCTCATATTGATCTCCTTTCCTAAAGAGTAAACCTAAAAAACATACCACTCTCTTTTTTAGAGAAAGTATTTGCTGTTTTTTTTTAATAAGAGAAAAGAAAGAGCAGAAGTTAATAAATTGGTGATGGAAATTTATTCTATAAGTTTATTGTACTACATAAGTTTATTGTATAACAGCTTTACTGTAGAAATGTATGAAAAAATTAAAATCACTAATCCCACCAAAGATAATTGCTATTAAAATTTTTGTAGTATTTCCTTCCAGTCTACTTCTTTTTCTTTTTTTAAGGTTATGAAGAATATGTTTAATTAAATAAGATAAGGTTAGAGATATTAGCACAGTGCCCAGCATATAGCAGGTACTTGAAAAATGTTTGCTGAATTTCTGAATGGACATAGGGGCACTACATGTATTCCCTCACTTAAAAGAGCCATTGTCCCCGGTGCCACACCAGGTAGGCTAGGAGGAAGGGGTTGGGGAAACCCAATGGGACTTCAGCACAGGCTGAGGCAGCATCTTCGTTTTATGAAGATACCAACTGGTGACAATTAACTTGTGACTCACACCAACAATGAAGACCTTCCCTGGTCTTCTATCCAATCTACTTTTGCTATGTTATACCACTTATTTAGAAAAATTAAGATCCAACTAATAGACTTCTGTATCTTGCTTTTTCTTAAAAAATTGTATCACAAACATTGAATATTTCTCTACATCTTTAAATATTCTTCATAAATATGGCTTTCAATGTCTATATTGTGTTTTGTCAAATGGACTAAAAAATGTATTCAAAATTCCTTATTCCTGTAAATCATGCTATGATAAAATCCTTGTTCCATACAAACCTTTATCCTTGTTTGTTTCCTTAGGATAAACTCCAAGAAATTAAAATGATCAAAAAGTATAAACATTGACATTATTATTAAATTGCCCTCCATAAAGATTTATCAGTTTACACTTTAAACTAAAGAGGATTCATTATCCCAAACCATTAAAACATTATTCTTATTCTGTTTCAACATTGTTAACTGATGAGCTCTTAACTTTATTCTACCTTTCTGTAACAGTGATAGGACTCAATTATTGAATGACTACTATGTGCCAGATAACTGACAAAGCATTTTACATTAATTATTGCGTTTAAGCCTCAGAATAATCCCATGAAGTACTTTTTAAATTCCTCTTGGAGAAGCTATGAGCCATCCAATGGAGACAGTCTAATATGGAGGCCAAAATTCCTGTGAAATGAGTTTCACAAAAAAGAATCCTTTACCCTCTTTTCCCCCTCTATAAACGGGTTCATTATTCCTCTTTTCCTTTTTTTTTTTTTTCTTATATAGGAGCTATGGGAAAGGGAAAAAAATTTTTTAAATATGTTTTAATTGATTTCATAGAGGAAGGGAGAGGGAGAGAGAGAGAAACATCAATGATGAGAGAGAATCATTGATCGGCTGCCTCCTGCACACCCATACTGGGGATCGAGTCCATAACCTGGGCATGTGCCCTGACTGAAATCGAACTGTGACCTCCTGGTTCACAGTTAGATGCTCAACCACTGAGCGACACCGGCCGGGCTCTCTTTTCCTTTTTTAAAAAATAATTTGCAAGGCCTTTTAACAGAGGAAGTACATTAACCCTTTATTATGTAACATTTGTCCCAGTTTTTTTTATTTTTAAGATTTTTTTTATTGACTTGTAAGGAGAGAGGAAGGGAGAGGAAGAGAAACATCTATGTGCGAGCATAAACATCGAATGACTGCCTCCTGCACACCCCCTATTGCAAGCATATCAAACTCAAAGGCTAACACGGGCCAAATAAATAAGGTTTAAGTTTATGTGGGCCACAAAAAAACAAAAGCTTCAATTTTCATAGAAATGTAGGTTTATTTCAAGAGACATGCTGAATACAAAGGGCTGAAACAAATGAGTAATTGTTAACATAAAATAATACATTTTAATAAAAATTAATATTTTTTCTTCAACATTAACTTACCAGACACTAAATAACTGCACAAATTAATAAGCGTAACGCAAATAAACCTATTTTTCTTGTTCTCTGAAAGCGAAATATTTTCTATTGCGCACACCAAACAATTCAGTCCAAGACTAATGAGGTGGCAATCAGCTGCTAAACTATTCGCTGCTAGTATTAGTGGAGAGAAATGGTGCGCCTGCGTGTAAGGGAAATGAATGCAACATGATTATAGTAATCAGTCATTAGCGAACGTTGTAGTTCGTTATTAACAATTATGTTTAACAAGATATTGTAAAAATTAAGTTACAAAATTTTTATTAAAACGTTTCTTACATACCATTATATTGGCTGGGCCACAAAAATATTCCCATGGACTGCGAGTTTGACATGCTTACCCTACTTGTAAGCCTGAAGCCTGGGCATGTGCCCTGACCAGGAATTGAACAGGCAACCATTCCATAGACAAGACCACACCCAACCAACTGAGCGACACCAGCCAGGGCAAACGTCTGCAGTTTTAATATTATCAAATAAATCTTTCCTTTTGTGGTCTGACTTTGGTATCATGAGAAGAAAGACCTTCCACATCCTAAGATTCTCAGTACATTTATGATTTCTTCAGAAACAAAACAAAACAACAAAAAAAACACTTCAATTTTAAGTTATCTACTTTTCCCCCAAAATAGCTATCCATTGACCTAACATCATGACCTAAAAACCAAGTCTTTCCCTACAAATGTAAAAATGATACTGCTACCACATACTAAATAGTTTTATATATATTTGTGTCTGAGTCTAAAATGTATCTATTTTTCATTGATCTAATTTACTATTCTATAAGTATAACTAGAGGCCCGGTGCACAAAAATTTGTGCACTGGGGGGGGAGTCCCTCAGCCCGGCCTGTGCCCTCTCCAGCCTGGGAACCCCTCGGGGGATGTCCACTTGCTGGCTTAGGCCCGCTCCCCAGGGGGATTGGGCCTAAGCTGGCAGTCAGACATCCCTCTGGCAGCCTGGGAGCCCTTGGGGGATGTCCACTTGCCAGCAGGGAGCAGGCCTAAGCTGCAGCCGGACATCCTTAGCGCTGCTGAGGAGGTGGGAGAGGCTCCCACCACCACCGCTGTACTGGCAGCCGTCAGCCTGGCTTGTGGCTGAGCAGAGCTCCCTCTGTAGGAGTGCACTGACCACCAGGGGGCAGCTCCTGCATTGAGCGTCTGCCCCCTGGTGGTCAGTGTGTGTCATAGTGACCAGTCATTCCCAGTCATTCTGCTGTTAGGGTCATTTTGCATATTACCCTTTTATTATATAGGATAGAGACCTGGTGCATGGGTGGGGGCCGGCTGGTTTGCCCTGAAGGGTGTCCCGGATCAGGGTGGGGGTCCCTCTGGGGTGCCTGGCCAGCCTGGGTGAGAGGCTGATGGCCGTTTTCAGGCTGGCCACGCCCCCCGGCGACCCAAGCTCCCAGGCTCTCCTTTTTTTCTTTTTTCTTTTTTGGTGGGCTGGAAGCAGGTATCTGAGATTTATTTATCTTCTATAATTGAAACTTTGTAGCCTTGAGCAGAGCCCAGGGCCAGCCAGGGCAGGCGGGAAGCTTGGCTTCCTCCATTGCAGGGGGCAACCCAAGCCTCCTGCTCACTCCAGCTCCGTGGCCACCATCTTAGTTGGGTTAATTTGCATATTCGCTCCTGATTGGCTTGTGGACATGGCTTGTGGGCATGGCTTGTGGGTATAGCAGCGGTACGGTCGATTTGCATGTTTCTCTTTTATTAGATTAGATGTATGTATATGGTATTGTGCTTTTTTTAATTGAATTTATTGGGGTGACACTGGTTAACAGCAGTACACAGGTTTCAGGTGCACAGCTCCACACTAATACAGTGGGGCCTTGACTTACGAGTTTAATTCGTTTCGAGACCGAGCTCGTTAAGGAGCTCATTAACTCAAATTACTCTGTCAACTCAATGCAAAAAATCGGCCGAGAGACAGCTGGTATCTCAAAAAACTTGTTAGTCGGGACACTTGTAAGTCAAGGCCCCACTGTATGCAAATAGACCAAACGGAGGAACAACCGGAACAACCAAACAACCGGTCGCTATGACATGCGCTGACCACCAGGGGGCGTTCGTGGAACATGGTGGGCGTCAGCTGCGGTGGGATGGGGGCACCAGACCAAGGTGGGGCGCTGGTTGCTGTCATCAGAGCAAGCCTCTGGTGGTTACTGAAAATTCTTTGCTACCGCACACCGCGGTCCTGCCCAGCGTTCGCACCCATTGCCAGCGCTGGCCCCAATCGCTCGGTGCTGCCAGTGGGTGCAAGCTGTGGCTGCCAGCCCCAATCGCCCCTAAGGGCTTCTCCACCTCTCCCTGCTCATGAGGGGAGATCTGGGCCAGCAGCCGCCTCTCGCACCCGCTGCTGGTGATGGGCCCCGCTCACACCTGCAGCCAGTGCCGAAGCCGCTGCTTGCACCTGCTGCCAGTGCCCAGTGCTGGTCCCAATCGCTTGGCGCCATCAGCCGGTGCGAGCAGCGGCTGCGGCCCTGATTGCCCCTGAGGACTTCTCCACCTCCCCCTGCTCCTGAGGGGTGATCGGGGCAGCAGCTGCCGCTCGCAGCCACTGACGGTGCCCACCCTGCTCACACCCACTGCTGGCACCAGCCCCAATCGCTCCAAGCCTTCAGTGGATGCAAGCAGGGCAGGCACTGTCAGCGCGTGGGAGCGGTGGCGGCAGGAGCGGGGCTGCAGGCAGACCGGGGACTGGGAGCGGGGGGAGAGGGAAGGGGAGCTGGAACGGGAGGGGCCGGGCAGGGTACGGAGGATGGGCCGAGACCTGACCCTGTGCCTACCGTAGCCTCGCTGCCCACAGTTCCTTTCAAGGTGCACAAATTCGTGCACTGGGCTCCTAGTATATATATAAAAGCCTAAGTGACTGAAAGACCAGTCGACTGGTCGCTATGCTGCGCACTGACCACCAGGGGACAGACGCTCAACCCACAGGATAGGGCTCCCTCCTGTCTGGATCAGGCCTGCGGGGATTAGGCCAAAACCAGCTATCCGACATCCCCCGAAGGGACTCGGATTGCGAGAGGGCATAGGCCAGGCTGAGGGAGCCCCTCTAGTATTTTTAATAATATATCTTATCTGATACAAGTTCTCTTTTTGTATTTTACCAGATTTTTTTCTGCCTATTCTGGCATATTTATGATCTATGACTTCAAAATCATTTTAAGTACCAACAAAAACATCTCCCTTAGATATAAATTGAATAGCATTAAACTTCCAGACCAGTAGAGAACATTTTTGAGCTTGCTTTCTTCTTATCTAAAAATATAGTGAATTTCTCGATCATCTTTCATGTTTCCCAGGTATGTGTGTGTGTTGAGGCTCTGTACTCTGCTTTCCTGAGTATTCCAAGGTGCATTGCAACTTTTGTTGCTCTTGTGAATGGTATCTTCCCTCCATTATATTTTCTGGAGAATGCATTTGTTATAGTCTTTACATAAAACAAAGACCTTCATGGTTTTGGAAAACCCCTAGTAAAATAGGTTTCTTTGGGTAGACTTCTCCAAGAGGGAAAATACAGTCTGTCAGATTTCCAAATTTACTGATCAATGGGACTTTTCTGGAAATACTTTTGAATAATACTAGTATTTCAAAGAATACATCTAAGAATAAGATGGTGACCTACTCAATTTAAATTATTTCTTCTATACAGTAACTTGCTATGACAAGATATTTTATTAAATCTATAATTCTTTGTTTAGCCATTGCCTTAGACTTTACTATATAAAAGGTTCCTTCTAAGTGCTAGCCAATACTTTTGAGGATGTACAAGTGCTCTGAGTTTCAGTAATTATTCAAATTCTTGTTTCCTCCCACTTACAAGTTATCTTTTCTTTCTAGAACAGCAATATCCTACCCAGTTTATTTTTCCTAATACATTTATCATTTTGTTATTTTAAAAACCCTACTGGAATTTTTAAAATTATTATTGACAGTATTATGGATGTCCCCCCGTTACTCCCTTCTCCCATGCCCTGCCCCACCCCAGGCTTTCACCACACTTTTGTTTATGTCCATTGGTCATGCACATCCTATATAATACAGAGGTAATATGCAAATTGACTGCCACGCCCTTGCACAAAATGGCCGTCCCCATGTGGTCACAAGATGGCCGGCAGGGGGGCAGTTAGGCGTCAATCAGGCTGGCAGGGAAGTGGTTAGGGGGTGATCAGGCTGGCAGGCAGAAGCGGTTAGGGGCAATCAGGCAGGCAGGCGAGCAGTTGGGAGCCAGCAGTGCGAGATTGTGAGAGAGATGTCCAAAGGCCAGTTTAGGCCTGATCCCACAGGAGTCGGGCCTAAACCAGCAGTCGGACATCCCCCGAGGGGTCCCAGATTGGAGAGGGTGCGGCTGGGCTGAGGGACACCCCCCCCCAGTGCACGAATTTTGTGCACCGGGCCTCTAATCTACACTAATAAAAGAGAAACATGGTAATTAGCGTACGACCGCTACCCTTCCCATGGGCTAATCAGCATATCCTTATGCAAATTAACTGTCAGCCAAGATGGCGGCCGGCAGCCATGCACTGAAGCGAGCAGGGAGGCTTGCTTGCTCCAGTGACTGGCGGACTCCAACGTTCCCCGCCTGCCGCTGCCGGCCTCTGAGCTG
>NW_005369676.1:291714-292597 GCF_000412655.1 Myotis brandtii | reverse complement strand
GGGCCCCCCCCCCCGCGAGTGCACAAATTTTTGTGCACCGGGCCTCTAGTCCTATATAATAAAAGCCTAATATGCTAAGTGTCCAGTCGTTCCTTCAACCAATCAAAGCATAATATGCTAATGATATGCTAAGGCTGCTCAACCACTCGCTATGATGTGCACTGACCACCAGGGGGCAGACTGTCGACCGGTCGACCGGTCAACCAGTAGCTGTGATGTGTACTGACCACCAAGGAGCAGACGCTCTGACTGGTAGGTGAGCTTGCTGCTGGGGTCCAGCCGATCGGGACTGAGTGAGACGCGCCGGACATACCCTGGAGCTCTCCTGTGGTCTCTCCCTGGCTGGCCAACCTCCCACGTCCCTCCCCGGCCCCGATCATGCACCAGTGGGGTCCTTCGGCCTGTCCTGTGCCCTCTCGCAATCCAGGACCCCTCAGGGGATGTCGGAGAGCCAGTATCAGCTCGATCCCGCAGGCCAGGCCAAGGGACCCCACTGGTGCACGAATTTGTGCACCGGGCCTCTAATATGTATATAAGTTCTTTGGTTAATCTCTTCTTGTTTCCCCCCACGCCTCCCCTGATATATGTCAGTCTGTTCCATGACTCCATGCCTCTGGACATATTTTGTTAATCAGTTTATTTCATTTATTAGATTCCACTTATAAATGAGATCATTTGATATTTGTCTTTCTTTGACTGGCTTATTTTACTCAGCATAATATTCTCCAGGGCAATTCATACTGTCACAAAAGATAAGAAACCCTTCTTTTTTATGGTTGCATAGTATTCCATTATGTATGCCAACGTACCACATCTTTTTTATCCACTCATCTACTGACAGCACTTGGGCTGTTTCCAGATCTTAGTTAGCTATTGTAAACGC
>NW_005369676.1:279800-291698 GCF_000412655.1 Myotis brandtii | reverse complement strand
AGGATATATTCTTTCTGATTGGTGTTTTGTTGTTTTTAGGATATATTCCTAGAGGTGGGACATTAGTCAAACATTAGTTCCATTTTAATTTTTTTCTTAGTAAATTCCATACTGTTTTTCATAGTGGCTGCACCAATCTGCATTCCTACCAGAAATGTACTAGCATTCCCTTTTTTCCACATCCTTGCCAGCACTTAATGTTTGTTGATTTATTGATGGTAGCCATTCTGGCACGTGTGAAGTGATACTTAATTGTAGTTTTAATTTGCATCTCTCTGGTGATTAGTGACATTGAGCATTTTTTCATATGTCTATTGGCCATCTGTATGTCCTCTTTGGAGAAGTGCTTATTCAGGTCCTGTGCCCATTTTTTAATTGGGTTACTTGTCATCCTTTTGCTGAGCTATAAGAATTCTTTATATATTTTGGAAATTAACCCCCTTTTAGACGTGTCATTGGCAAATATGTTCTCCCATTCAGTGGGTTCCTTTTTCATTTTGATGGTTTCTTTTGCTGTGTAAAAGCTTTTTAGTTCCATGTGTTTACTTTCTCCTTTGTTTCTCTTGCCCTAAGAGATGTATCAGTGAAAATTCTGCTACGTGATATGTCTGAGATTTTCCTGCCTATGTTTTCTTCTAAGTTTTGAGTTTATTCTTGTATATGGTTAAGTTGGTGATCTAGCTTCACTTTTTTTCAAGTACCTGCCCAGTTTTCCCAATATCATTTGAGACTGTCTTTACCTCATTGTACGTTCTTATCTCCTTTGTCAAATATTAGTTGACCAGGATGATGTCAGTCACTTTCTGGGGTCTCTGTTCTGTTCCATTGACCTATAGGCCTATTCTTGTGCCAGTACCAGGCTGTTTTGGTTAAAAGATCCTATTGGAATTTTTAGTAACATCCAGAAATGTGGTATGTATCCTATTAACACAAATATTTTGTATCTAAAATGGTATGCTAGTCACAACTTTTAACCACTAAAATATGGAAAAGTCAATTTTTATTAAAGTTAAATAATGGACCTGTCTGGGTAGCTCAGTTGGTTAGAGTGTCATCACAATACACCAAGGTTGTGGAATCCCTGGTCAGGGCGCATACAAGAATCAATCAGTGAATGCATAAATAAATGGAACAACAAACTTCTATTTCTCTCTCTCTCTCTCTCTCTCTCTCTCTCTTTCTCCCTCTCTCTCTCTCTGTCTCTCTCTCTCATTCCCTCCCTCCCTTCCCATGTCTCTAAAATCAATAAATAATTTTTAGAAGAAAATTAAAGTCATATTATGAATAACCTGCTGTTGTCAGTACCAGCTGAGAATAAATCTGGCAAAATTAGCAGTCATTTAACTTTTACTTGTTTTGCTAATAAGGCAATATAATGCTAAATACAATACAGTTATAATAAAGACAAACTATTCTGATGGTATAGCTAGCTTTACTAGTATACTGAGCATAGAATCAATGTGCAGTAGGACCAAATAAACATCTGCATACCAGACAATCAGGTAAAAGCATCCCCCAACACAGCCTTATTATACTACTCATACATCATGCTACTCACATACCAAATTAACACAAGTTCCCATTATCAACTGATCCCTGTTGGGTAGGGCTTCACTTTAAGTCACAAGCCACATGTGGAGACAGAAAGGAGAGAAGGAAGCAGGAGGAGGGAGAAATCAAGGAGTCAAAGAAAGTGTCCCATAAACAAAAAGTAGATAAGTACAAACAGGTAAGAAAAAATGTTAATATCTGTGCTATGACACAAAAAATACCTAGGTGGGTTAATGACAAACCCTACAACACCTATTTTATAGTAAATGAATTTGAACAAAGAAATATGATATCCAAAGTCCAATATCAAATATTTTTATGTATTCACTTAGAAATTAGGCCTTTTCAATTCAGATTAACAAATATAATCTAGTGAACCACAGCAAATCATTGCAAGGGTTTTGACATCCACCCAGTAAATAAAATCAATTTGTTAATATCTTCTGGTGATATCAATTATGGAACTTTAAGCATGAAGCTAAATGTAACTATCAATAGTTTATAGGTATTCATTAATTCTTTAGACACATACTATAGGGCATGAGTGTTGTAGGTGCCAAGTTTGCAGCAGTGAATAAAACAAACCAGATTCCTATTCTCAAGGAACTTCCAGAATAGTGAGGTAGAAAAATGATAAACAAATTAACAAATAAGTTAATGTTGGAAGTGATTAGGACTAAGAAGAAAAACAAGGAGGATTAAGCATATGATCTCATACAAAGTTCTTAGAGGAGATACCATTTGAGTAGAGTCCTAAAGAAAGTGCAGGAATCATGTAGCGATACCTGTGGAGAAACACTCCAGACACCAGGGGGTGTGAGTAGAGAGATACCCAGGAGGAGTCTTCTAGTCTAGCCTCTACAGTCACAATCATAATAAGTGCAAGGGAAATGAGTACCTGGTTTCTGGATCAAGGGAATCCACGAGTTTTTTATCAGCTAGTAATTTTTGCAGGCTTTGATATAATTCCACATTTGTGTTCAACCTATAAAAATTACAAATAAAAAAATTAAATGATTTTCTAATACCTACTTTTTATTTTACATCAAGAGAAGGATGTCAGATTCTAATGTCAGAGGCCAAAAGATTGAAGATTGTTTTGTTTCTTCATCTGGACTAGGAATAGCATAACCATATTTAATGTATTGACAAGCAGTCAGTTGGGCGAAGTGTTAAAATACAAACTGTTTTGGATGGTAAAAGGATAAATTTAAAGTCAGTCAGCAGCTGGAGCCCGGAGAGCAGAGAGGAAAGAGGGGAGGGAAAGAATGTGGTTACCGGTGATTTGACCCCACTGCCATTGAGAACCAGTCCATTAGCAATGTGCAACAGCCATTTGTTCTGGAGTCAGCAGAGGAGTAAGAATGGAAGGGAGCATGAACAAACAAAAAAATTTTGTAGTTCTGAACTGAGTGCTCTAGACACTGGACTGGCTACCTTTGCTCATCTGGATGAGAATGACAGGCCCACATTATGAGAACTCAAAGCCACAGGCTTCAGAGTCACACACTCAGGCTGCAGCATAGGCCCTAGTACTATGCTGTGACCTTGGCCAAGTTATTTGAACCCTTCAGCTACTTAGACCTCAGGTCACCCTAAGGGTTAAATGAGATAATGTGTGTACAGCACACACTCCCCATACTAATGAACCCTAGATATTGTTAGGTAGCCTGTCAGCCTGCCCTTGGCCGCCCCCTACCTGAGTACTGCTCTCAACCCAACCCCACAGTACCACCTTCAGGTCTTGAGTCCTTCTTCCCTGGATGCCAAGAAGCCCTAATACTCTGCTAAATAGTGAGCTGGTTCTAGACACAATGTGTCCCCTGCCTATTGTTCCTCAGGGAAGGGCCAGGTTATAAAAACCATATGCCAATTCCTACTCACAGACTCTTGGATGGTCAGGTTCTCCAGTCAGGTCACAATAAAAATCCTGCAGTTTTTAATAAATCAAAGGATTTCTGTTGCACCATTCTCATGTGCTACCCTGAACGCCAAGGGAACTGAGTTAGTCACCTCCAATCAAAAAACACTCAACAAAGGCAGACACATCACCTCCTCTCCCACCCCAGTCACTCATCCCAGGAAACCAGGAGAAAACCGTGGTTGGTTGTCCATCTCCTCTAAGCTTGCACACCTAAGGAGCTAGTCCATGTCAAAAGGGCAGCAGCTTAGCGGTAGCCTGCATTGCACCTTCTTCAGAAGTTTGAGCAAATCTCCCACCTGTGTCTAAAGTCATAAGATCCTCATATAATATCTATACTTTAGTCTATATCCGGCATTAATTCTAAACAAACACACCTACTTATAGGCTTTTATTCCACTACTGAAAAATAAGTCAATTCTACACATGCACCTAAAATCATTGTATTTTTCACAGATTAACTGAAGCAGTTAGTTAGGATATGACTCAGGTAGACCAAAAGAGAAAATGAGCCACAGCACTCAGTGAGAATAAAAAAAATCAAGGTCTAGTGAAGGCTATGAGTTGGTTGGTGACTTTACTTTTGGGTTCCTGGGCTGGTCTCAGGGCAGCAGAGGAATGTCATGAATAACAAAAGACTGAAACAATGTCCAGTGGAAGTGAAGACTTTGGACAGACACTCTTGATAACACTTCACAACCAATAGGGTTCCCTGTTGTCCTCCCAGACAAATAAGAGCCCATTACACCAGACAGAATCAGGGCACTTTAGGCAGGCAACCCAGGCTTTGGCTCTGACTCATATCTTGGGGCCTTTCCCTAGGCTATACTCTCTCCCAAGGAGACCCCAATTTCAGCCCCTTCTTCATGTTCAGTGTCTGGAATTTGCAGGGACCAGATGTATCCCATTCAACAATTTGATTTTCAATGGCAATAACAAAAATGACATGTCTTGTCCCAAAGAGATCCCACAATGCTCAGTGGGGAAAGCAGCAGCAGCACATCCTGTAGCATCAGGTCCTCCAGGAAGCCTTGTTGAACTGGAGAAGTCACCTCCACACTCGCGCTCCTCCTCATCCAGATTCTGATTTGTGAAAGTCTTCCCGTGCTGACTGGCCCTGATTATTTGGTTGTGAATTCATGCCAGGTGAGCACAGTGCTCTCAGTAGCTTTAGACCAGGAGTGGGCAAACTTTTTGACTCGAGGGCCACAATGGGTTCTTAAACTGGACGGGAGGGCCGGAACAAAAGCATGGATGGAGTGTTTGTGTGAACTAATATAAATTCAAAGTAAACATCATTACATAAAAGGGTACGGTCTTTTTTTTTTTTTAGTTTTATTCATTTCAAAGCGGGCCGTAGTTTGCCCACGGCTGCTTTAGACGCTTTCTGGCTTTCTGGAATGGCATCATGCACCTAAGTGTTTTTTAATATGGCACTGTCCACCTCCAAGTTATTTTAACAAGCCGCTTGGAACTCTTGGAGATGGCTTACAATATTTAAATTTACCTCAAAATAACTTTTAAATAAGTCACTTCATCATAGTCTCAGCCTGCCTCAGCCCTCCAGGTAGTTTTATCATCTCTCTAGATGTGTCTAATTCCAAATCCACAGAGACTGCAAGGCCACTGTGTAGAGATAATGTTGGCTTCTTGCCCTGTGGTCCAGAGCCATCAACACAACAAGAGTTTAATTACATGACAGTCTAAACTCCAACTTAATACTGAGATACTAAAAAAAAACTGACTTAATATAACCAATGATAATAAGGATATTGGAGGTTTGCCATGTTTCTGACACCTTTATGAGCACTTGTATTATTTTATTTTCATCACAACCCTCAGAGGCAAATCATTTTATTACCCCATTTACAGACAAGGAAACTAAATGACAAATAACTAGCCTAAAGTCACACTGCTTGTGCAGGGAAGATGAGAGCTGCTGCCTGCCCCCTGGGCCCTCCCCATTGCCCATCACCCTGGGCAGCTGTGCAATATTCACACATACTATCCCCCACCCTGCTGGGGAGGAACAAGCCCCACGTATACATTTCCTAGAGCACAAATCCACAAAACTACGTCACCCAATACTGTAACGAAGGGGGAAGAAAACATACTTTTCTACCACGGTACCAATACTTCTACAAGCTTCTTCTGCTGCCTCTCTGAATGCTGGCTCAGGGTGAGCAATTTTCACAAAATCAGCCTAATGAAGAGAAAAGACAAAACAAAAAGGGAATTTGATGGGAAGCTTTCTTCCAAGATCTAAGGGGGAAATGAAAAACCTAGTTTTAAATGTGCCATTTGGCTTGACCTATGCATTTCCATTACTGAAATTTTCCTAACTAGTAGGGAGGGCAAAGCAGCTTCTTTCTGAACATTATTCTGTTATTCCTTGGAACCAAGTTTGTTTCAGCCCGAAGATTTTACTATTTTTACTAACTTTCTTTTAGAAAAATCTTTCTCCTTCTAATGTAAATATATACCAAGTGAATTCTTCCTAATTCTACAATTCAAACAAGCAGATTCTTGTTCACATATTCCAAGTCTTTCTAATTAAACTCATCTACAATATGGTTCTCACATGTTAACCTGGATTCAGGGAACAACTCTTAGAGACTTTTCTTTTTTCTTTTTTAATTGACACATACTACAGTTTCAAAACTGATTTAACTACATTCTAGCCTTTGTGCAGAAAACAAAGGCATATTCTTTCGTTATAGCCCATGTAATAAGTATGAATTCCTAGTCCTAATCTAAAGGGCACACAGCTACCACTGCTGAGAGGCTGCTATATTGACCTTAGAATCAAACTGAGCTAGAATTCATATTTTAATATGAAATCAGGTAAAACTAGATTTTACTTTTCATGTTAACTGCAGTACATTGCAAAAAAAAGCAGGAAAAAAACAAAATGCTACACTATTTTTCCTTTATCCTCCAAGAAGACATGTATGACGTATAACAAAATAAGATCACAAGTAAAATTTCCTAATTTTATTATCAAATACTTTTTAACAAAAAACATTTAAATCCATAGTTACATACAACTTTTGATGAAATAATAACAGTATTAAAGCACCTGAAAACTGAGCTATGTAAAATTAACAATATATTGTATAAATTGTCAATTTACATGTTGCAGAATTTATAATTGATATTAAAACTTAAAACACTAGCATACTCATTTGTAGCAGCGATGAGAGAAACAATTCTGTTACACAGCAAGGGTATTAAAAAAGAAAAGTAAAGCAAAATGACAACTTGGTAGAAAATACAGTTTTTAAAATCATTGTCTTATAACGGTATTAAATTTACTGACAGGTAAAATCTTAAAAGTTCAAAAAGAAAGAAGCTTCTTTGAAATTTTTTTCCCCAAAGACATATATTAGTTTTTAATGTGATATTAGACTTCATAAATATAAAACTCTTCACAAATAGGACAAGCTATGGGGCAGAGAAGTTAAAATCTTTTAACAAAGGAGCAAAAGCAAAAGCAAAAGGTGGAAAAAGTCCTAGAACACTGCTTAATTAAGATGGAGGCTAAGACAACAAATAAACAGTGAGTCCTGGGATTTTTTACATAAAAAGCCACTAGTCAATTACACATAGTGAAAATCACTGACATTTTGTTTTTCAGATTTCAGTGATATAATTCAGCAGGGAAGGGAGACCTCCTTTTTGGCAATACATCTCATATAATTTACATCATTCAAAGCACTAGCATACACTTACTAAAGGAACAGAAAGAACCAAGATCCATTAAAACTGAGACCTGACAACCAGGGGCCCACAACGTATCTCACTTCACTCTTGAAAAAACAAACAAACAAACAAAAAAAACCCTTCAAAATATTTTATCAACTTCCTTAGAACTAGGACATTTACTGTGATTGTATGATGATCTGAAAGGTGTTACTGCTCAATTTAGTTGTATGGGAAAAGAAAACATTTCAGGAGAAAAAAATGAAGAGGCTTTAAATTAGGTGAAAGAAGTCAACCTCAAAAGGCATATATGGCCGAAACCGGTTTGGCTCAGTGAATAGAGCGTCGGCCTGCGGACTGAAAGGTCCCAGGTTCGATTCCGGTCAAGGGCATGTACCTGGGTTGCGGGCACATCCCCAGTAGGAGATGTGCAGGAGGCAGCTGATCGATGTTTCTCTCTCATCGATGTTTCTAACTCTCTATCTCTCTCCCTTCCTCTCTGTAAAAAAATCAATAAAATATATTAAAAAAAAAAGGCATATATGCTTCCAATTACCTGACATTTTAGAAAAGACAAAATATAAATATGTAGAACAGTAGTTGCCTAGGGGTAAGAGGTGGGGGTAGTGGTGTAATTATTAAAGGGAGCTTTTTTGGAGTGATAGAATATTTTCATACTCTGTGGTGGTAGCTACATGAAAAATGAGTTAAATTCATAGAACCGTACCACCCTCCCCCCAAGAACTCAATTTTACTATATGATAATTTTTACAATAAATAAATAAATACTCTTTTAAATGATGGGAAGGCTAACCAACTTTCCAACCTCTCCGGGTAAGGTTTCATCAGATCTAAGCAGCCAGCCAGCCCCCAGGAGTGTACAGAACAGCAGGTAAGAACATGAGCTCTGCAACCAGACTACCTGGACTCAAAGCCCAACTTCTCCTTACTGGCTAGTTGACCTTGGACATATCATTTAACCTCTTAGTGCCTTTCTTTCCTCATCTGAAAATTAGATATGGTGAGAAGGTTCAATCTATTAATCCAGGTAAAGTGGTTATCACAGCCTGGTGCTTAGTGAGATTTAAAAACAAGTTAACACTATAATGCTTCATGAGGTCAGAGATTGGGTCTGTCTTAATCAGGACTGTAATTCCTAGTGCCTATTACAGAGCCTGGCACGGCACATGGTGGGGGCTCAATGTTAAATGAATGTGAAGAAAGAACGATATACAGTCCAATACCAAGGAGACAGCAGCATGAGTGATCACGATCTTGCATCATGTACACCACTATAGTCACCTTCATTGATATGACTAATCAAGACGTGATTCTCTTGGGCTGACAAAATCATGCCTTCTGCCTTAGCAATGGGTTTTGTGTTTGAAGAAACCTAGGTACACTTCTATTTCAACTTCAAAATATTAAGAAACAAGCATTTTTAATATAATCAGTTTGATGTTAAAACCTTACTTTTAATTACAAAATGCATTCCCTAAAAGGTTTATAAAAACTGGTTTTTATAAGATTAATTTTATTGTAAACAAACATAAATTTTTATTAGAATTTTGGTAGTTTTCATAAAGAAAGAATCTTGGTCACGGAAGATGGCGACATAGATAAATGTGGTACTTGCCTCCTCCTACAACCTCATCAAAATTACAACTAAACTACAGAACAAACATCATTCAGAACCGCCTAAAATCTGGCTGAGTGGAAGTCCTACAACTAGGGAATTAAAGAAGCCACATCAAGACTGGTAAGAAGGGTGAAGGCATGGAATGGGCTGGTCCCAAACACGTGTGGCAGTTTTTTAATTGGGAGGGATATCTTAGCTGCAGAGGTTCCCTCTGAGGACTAGGGGTCCCAGCCCCACACCAGACCCTTCAGCCCAGATATCCAGTGTCTGGAAGAGAAGTCCCCATATCTTCAGGCTGTAAAAACCAGCAGGGTTTTTGGCTGAGAAAGACGGAGGCTGCTGGAATCCCAGTCAGTCCTATAAAAGAGCCTGTGCACAGACTTACTCGAACTCACTCACTCTGAACTCCAGCATTAGGGCAGCAGCTTGAAAGGAATCAGGGACATATGGGGAGGAACTAAGTTGTCTGGCATCAGGACAACAGCTGGTGGGGCAGCTTTCTCCCAAACAAAAGTTCTAGAAGAGGCCATTGTTCCTTTGCTGAATTCTCCCCCCACACAGAGCCCCCAGGCAGGCACCATACCTAAGACTCCATTAACCTGGCTCATACTGTTTGCCCAACCCTGGTGATTCCCTGAGACCTCATCCCACCCAATTTGCAGGCCCACCCAAGCTGTGTCCAATGGCTTTTACATATGACTGGTTCACAGCTTGACCTCTCCTGGGAACCTTCAAGCCCAACACAAATAGCAAACATCTGCAGATCACTGTAGCTTGTGTCGGATGCCCCCAGGCAGAGCACACGAAGTAGCAGACTTTGCACCTCCCAGGAGGCCCCAGAGCCAGTGCACCCGGTAGTCAGCTTCAGACTACGTCAGATTACAACCCTACCACCTCCATGAATGACACAAAGTCCCAATGAAGCAAGTCCTGCTCCATAGGGTCAGCTCATGCACAGCAGCTCTTCCACTGTAGCTACAGCCGACTGGTCTGGATGTCAATCCCTTCCAACAATCAAGGCTCAACTACAACAGGACAGTGTACATAGCCTACGTAGGGGTACACCTGGAGTGCCCAGCTCAAATGACTGGGAAGCTGAGCCACTGGGCACTCTACCAAGTCCAGAGGACATAGCAGCTCTACTTAATATAGAACCAAACACAGGGAAGCAGCCAAAATGCCAAGACAAAGAAACATGTCGCAAATGAACAAAACAGAAAACAACTCCAGAAAAAGAATGAAATGAAATGGAAGCAAGCAAATTACCAGATACAGAGTTCAAAACAATGTTTATAAGGAGGCTCAAGGAACTTACTGAGAACTTCAAGGAGCTTTGAGAACTTTAAGGACTTAGTCCTTAGTGAGAACTTCAAGGAACTTAGTGAACACATCCACAACATAAAAAAGGACCAGTCAGAAATTAAGCATACACAAACTGAAATGGAGAATAATTTACAGGGAATCAACAGTAGAGTAGAGGATGCCGAGAATCAAATCAGCAATTTGGAATATGAGGAAGCAAAAAATACCCAATCAGAACAGCAAAAAGAAAGAAGAATCCAAAAATATGAAAATAGTATAAGGAACCTCTGGGACAACTTCAAGCATACCAACATTCGCATCATGGGGTGCCGGAAGGAGAAGAGAGAGAACAAGAAATTGAAAATCTATTTGAAAAAATAATGACAAAAAACTTCCCTTACCTGGTGAAAGAAATAGACATACAAGTCCGGGAAGTACATAGAGTCCCAAACAAGATGAGTCCAAAGAGGCAGACACCACCACACATCATTATTAAAATGCAAAAGGTTAAAGATAAACAGAGAATCTTAAAGGCAGCAAGGGAAAAGCAGCAAGGGAGTACCCATAAGATGTCAGCTGATTTCTCAATAGAAACTTTGCAGGCCAGAGGGAGTGACAAGAAATATTCAAAGTAATAAAAACCAAAGACCTATAACCAAGATTACTCTACCCAGCAAAGCTATCATTTAGAATTAAAGGTCAGATAAAGACAAGAAAATGCTAAAGGAGTTCATCACCACCAAACCCTAATCAACAATTGAATCTAAAAATCCAAAATAAACAAACAAGCAGAACAGAAACAGACGCATAGAAAGAGAGAACATTCTGATGGCTGCCAGACGGGAGGGAGATTAGGAGGATGGGTGAAGAAGGTGAAGGGATTAAGGAGCACAAATAAAAATTAGTTATAGTGTAGTCATGGGGATATAAAGCATAGCATAGAGAATATAGTCAATAATATTCTAATAACTATGTATGGTGTCAGATAGGTATGAGATTTTTCAGGATGATCACTTAAGCTAATCACTGGGGTATACACCTGAAATTAATATAATATCTATGTCAACTGTAATTGAAAAATTTTTTAAATGATTTTAAAAAAAAATCTTGGTCATACAAAAAAAACTTTGACATATGAGTGATCATTCTTTTACTACATATGACATGTATATTTTATTAAATATACATATTAAATTACAAGTTCTAAATATTACAATTTCCTACACATTTTCCCATTCTTAATGACATACTTCACTATAACAAATTACATATAACAGCTCTCAAATAGTTCAGACATTTTTAACCTTGCAGTCTAATATTAAACCTAATAAACTTTAAATTTTAGAGAGGAAGTTACAAGTCTTAACACCAAATCTTACCAAGTCAGCCACCCTGCACAAGGCATCAGAGAGCTCATCAAAGATGAGCACAGTCTGTGGTCCAGGTGGAGTGGAACATGCACGCGCCACCAGCAAATCTGTCTTTCTCAAGGCGTTTTCTTGTGCGATACGAAATCCTTCTGGGGCACTGAGCTCGGGAACTCCAAAAAGACCCTGAAATTCAATGAGTATTTCCAATTTATTACCAAAAATATTATTTTTTGGTATGTATAAATACTATTTTTCATAAAGAAAATCTTGGGTTTTGTTGGTCTATTATATAATTACTAGGGGCCCGGTGCACAAAAATTTGTGCACTGGGGAGGGGGTTCCCTCAGCCCAGCTTGCCCCCTATCACATACTGGGAGCCCTAGGGGATGTCCTACTACCTGCTCCCTGCTCCC
>NW_005369676.1:275459-279401 GCF_000412655.1 Myotis brandtii | reverse complement strand
CCGATCGCTGGCTGGCTCCTCCCTGACCCAGGCCTAAAGCCTCAGTCTGTGGCTTGGAGCCGACATATGCAAATTAGCCGCCATCTTGGTTGTCAGTTAATTTGCATATACTCACTGATTAGCCAATGAAAAGGGTAGCGGTCGTACGCCAATTACCATGTTTCTCTTTTATTAGTGTAGATAATATCTGTGATCACAGAATCACTTTCACATCCTTTCATGGTTTAAGAGTGTAATTTTTCTTCATTTTTAAATTATTTATAAAAAATAACAATTAAAATATGGGTTAAAAATCAAGCTATGTCACTACTACAGAATCTAACTAATAAAATAGTTACAAAGGTCAAATGAGATAATACATGTTAAAAAACGAAACATTTTAAGCGTACCTATAGATGTTAGCTATAGTCATTACTAGCTGTGTGATTTGGCCAGCTTCTTTCTCCTCCTAGGCCTAAATTTTCTCTTAAGCACAATGGGGATGACAATACATATCTCACAGCATGCATACAGGTACTAGAAAATATATATAAGTCCTTTAAACACTGTTTGTCATCTAGTGAGGTCCAGTACAAAACACAAATTATTCTACAATTATAAATTAGGAACAATGAGTTGATATTTCAGAAAGACTTAATAATCATGTTAAACCAAGTCATAGGCTGAAACTTGCAGCAAATTTTACAGTTTCCAAAAGCATTTAAATGTCTTATAAAGACAAAAATCACTAATCTAATGGGAACAATCTTATTTTTGGACCAGTTCAACCACACTTATTTTTTTTTTTTTGCGGGGGGGGGTGGGGGGGTGGGGGGTGGAGAAAGCACACATCTACTTTATCTACTTCATGCCAAACAGTGAACTATGTATTTTATACAAGCCTCTCACTTAAATACCACAATTCTAGAGCAGGAACTACCACTCACTGTTTACAGATAAGAAGACAGACTTAAGAGTGAAGGAAAAGATTGAGGTCACTAATTAATTTTGGGAAAATCAGAACTTGACTGGGTTCCCTACACCTCTAAAGCCCACACTTTCTCCATTCTTCTGTATAGCAATTCATCTGTTTGAAAGTTTTCTCTCCTTCGAAGTCGAGCTCTAGAGGCAGAGCCCTGCCCTTCATCATTTTAACCAGCTGCCCAACATTGTGCCTAAAACATAGGGAACTGGAATAAATCAAATTAATGGAGCACATGCTCAACTTTGTAAATTAACTTTGTAGATGCTTAATATGATGATTTTGGGAAATACCAGGAGGTAAAACTTTTAGGCCTGGTAAGGCCTACTGTTTCTGTAAGAAAGCAAGTTAAGTTGTTAATCTCTCTTCAAACAATACTAAGAACTTGAAGAAAATAAAAATAGTTGGAGGCAGAGTAGAATCAGAACCATATATAAACTTTATCTTTATACTGATTTCATCTGAGTCAAGCACAGGCTAGTTCTACTTCCGTGTACACCTCTTCATACTACCGTTGGGAATTCTAAATCTCAGACTATAAGTTATGGTAATACAAAAAAACTAAACAAACCTTTTTTTTCAGTCAAAAACTAATTCATAAATTTGAAAATCTGGTTTCAGTACTTAAAATCATGACATACAAAAGAAAACAAAACTAAAATTTCATCCACCCCAAATCAACCTTACGCTTCACTTCTTTCTGCTCAGAACTTATAGGTAGTTCTCCACACACCAATTGTTAATATCAACATTTTTATTTACTTATATGGAAGTTAGTGTGGCAAATTTCATGCAAAAATTTGAAAATGGACAAAGCTAATTAAGGAGATAAAATAAAATAAAAACATCACTAAATTTACTGCAACAATATTCTAGACTCCACTTTGTATAAAACTTAATGGCATAATAAGGAAATAATAAAGGCAAAAGTAAAACCTAAAACTGACATAATCCACAAAAGTAAAGTAGAACAGGCATCGGGTAAGTCCCTTTCAACCCTGCCTTCCATTCACCTGTAATTCAGCCATTCAACAAATATTATTGACTACTGAAGCCAGACACCATGCTGGGCAGCAGGGATATAGAAATTAATAGAAACCAAAGAATTCAGTCAGTAATTTCCTGAAGGAAGAAATCAATGTGAACAACTCCACAGCACCATATTAAGTTAACTTATTTTCAACAGCTTTTTTTTTTTTTTTACCAAAAACACACACAAAAAACAAGAGAGCCCAAAGCTTTGAAAAAAGTTAATCGAATTTCAGGCATCAATGCAATTACTAATGACAGAACTGAAGGCATGTGTGTCCTTGCAAAAGGAATACGTGTCACCTAATGTGAACTCACAGGGCCAGGCCTCTTGGGCACACGTGTAGGGTTGGAGCAAAAGTGAATTTAGTAGGAGCTGGGCTCAGTGTGAGGAGAGGATGGCACCAGAGGGGCGGAATTCACTTCCAAGATGAACTATTTTAACTTTTTGTGGAGCAAGGGGTTCACACAGAGATAGGTCCTAGGACCCAAACTGGTGAGGGGACCACTAAAAACCGCCCCGCCCCCTTTAACCCAGCCCCTCAAACAGCAAGCCGCAAACACTTCCTGTATAACGTGGGTTCTCTTCCCATGTCCTCCCGGACCCCGCAAGATTTGTCCCCATCCACGCCCCACGGAGAAGAGGGCCAGCTTATCCCAGCAAACAAGGAGAGCCCTGGCCCGCGCCGCTCACCCGGCGCTCTCCAAACAGGTCCAGG
The DNA here is from genome assembly GCF_000412655.1 of Myotis brandtii. Taxonomy (NCBI): domain Eukaryota; kingdom Metazoa; phylum Chordata; class Mammalia; order Chiroptera; family Vespertilionidae; genus Myotis; species Myotis brandtii. Next base: position 276,692 of record NW_005369676.1, on the reverse strand, counting down.
CGCAAGCCCTGGGGCTTGACATTGAATGCGGCACCCACTGGAGACCAGCCGGTGCTGACCCGTCGGGCCCGGAGCCCGGCTCCGAAGCCTCCCAGGCGCGAGCGCCCTGGCAGCAGAGCCGATGCCCGGGCTGTAAGGCCGCCCAGCCTTCTGGTGCACAGCATTGTGTCCCGGAGCATCCCCTTCCCGCGCCGCGTGGCCCCCGCGGGGCTCTATGGCTCCTCTGGGAGCTGTTGCACAGCGTTTCCTAGGCAGCGGCCCTACGCCGGTCACGTGAGACCCTCACTTTCCAGAACGGAAGGTTGGCTCTCAGGATGTGGTCACGTCTGCGTCGTCAAGGCAAGAGCGTCGCCTCGCCGCCTTCTCGGCAGCTGCTGCGGTCTTGCGCCCCCGTGTGCCCGGAGTCAGGAACGGCCAAGGTTTACGCTTCCACCAAGTAGCCTGCCCAAGAAGGCCAAGTCACATTACAGGATGAATTTTTCCAGGAGAGGCAGTGAACACCCAGAGGAGAAAGCCTGGACGTTTGAGGGTCTTCCCCGACGTGACATGAGATGACTCAAACTCCGCTAGAAAAGATAGGCGAAATTAAATATATGGTGTGACTTCACATCAGAGCTATGGTTGTGTGGAACCAAGTAAATTAACTACCAGTGAAATTTCATCTACTTTGAATTGGAAAATTATTATAATAACCTACACTATAAATCTGAAGGCAGAGGGGTTTGCCAAACTTTAATCAACAAGATAAAAATGAAAAGATTTGGGGGCAGGGGAGGCATTAGGAAATTGTGATTTGGGACTTAGTACAGAGCATGTGGAATGGCGCTGCTAGGACAAGAATGGGGGACTCTGACAGCCTCAGCCTTCTTGAAGTGTATGGAAGTCACCCACAGTTGTAGTCATGCTCAAGGTCTTGTCCAGGATCCGAGGCTTTACCTTGCCAAACTTGAACATCTCATCTGCAGAAAGGCAATTGTACTGGGCACCTCATGTACTTTAGAGGAGTGCACAGACATTGTGTGAGAGGGTTTTGTTCACAGTAATGTGATTTTTTTTTAATTAAATCTTTATTGTTCAGATTATTACATTTGTTCCTCTTTTTTTCCCCCCATAACTCCCCTCCTTCCAGCTCCCACCCCACCCTCCGCCCTCACTCCCCACCCACTGTCCTCATCCATAGGTGCACGATTTTTGTCCAGTCTCTTCCCGCATCTCCCACACCCCTTTTCCCCC
>NW_005369676.1:273067-274492 GCF_000412655.1 Myotis brandtii | reverse complement strand
ATGGGGCTTTGGTGCTCACTGAGTCTGCCCCCTGAGTGTGTCTTTTATGGTTCCACGGAGCTGCAAACTGGATGGTCCCACTCTGACCTCTGGGCTTCCTGGCTCCTGGATCTCTAGGGAGGTGCTAATCTAGCCTTTGCCTGAGGCTCTCTGGCAAATGCCTCTGTGCAGGGCTTGGGCGGGGCGGGTCCCACGGGATCAACAGGGCGGAGGAGGGAGCAGTTATGGCTGCTCTCAGTCCGTCCCCAGGGGCTCTGCCTCTCTGTCCCAGCAACGGCTGCAAACCTCGGAGGGACCGTAGCCAGACAGTCCTGCTTCTCCCGTTTGAGTCTGGGTCCCTAGAGACTCGCTGGAGCTCAGAGTCTGAGGCTCCCTCCGGATTGAAACAGACAACCGCACCCTCAGCCACCAGCCCGCGCTGCGCGCACTCCGCACCTTAGTATTTTACTTCAGCACTGCGCCTCCTCTGATTCTTGGTTCCTCCTAGTTGTAGAACTTCCACTCAGCCAGCCTTCCTGTGGTTCTGGGTGATGTCCGTTCCGTCTTTTAGTTGTATTTTTGAAGTGGTTGTTTGAGGCAGCAAACTCCGGCGTTAACCTATGCCGCCATCTTTGTGATTTTATTTTGAGACACTTATGTGGGCAGAGAGGGGAGAACCAATAGTTGGGGAAAGGACTGAGGGAAAGTGAGGCTGCCAAAGAAGCTCTTACATTTTGCCTGGCTGTCTCCAAACACCTGCCACTTCTTGATCTCTCAGTGGATGGAGCTACTGAATTACAATCAACATGGGACTGGTCCCTTGAGAATTGACCGTTCTGTAGATATGAAGCCAGGCAACTCTGTATGAGAAGGAAGACCACCTAGGAAAGCAAGGAGAAAGAGACTGCTGTACAGCCTCCTACCAGCTTCTCAAATATCACCTCTCCACCCCAGCTTTATGCAGGAACTGGATACCCAATGACTCAGATAAATCAGTGTCTGAATGTAGAGGGTATTGAGGGCTGTGGTCTTCTGTGAACAAATTAAAGCATGATTCATTTGCCTTAGTTTCCAGAGGTGTGACTTGTACAAAATAACAAGAACCCAAATGAACCTTTCTATTCCATGGCAAACTATACAGGTTTTTAAATGTACTTTATTTAGAGCTAATGTCTTGCACTTAGGGGAACAACCTTGCCTGCTGGGTTTGAGCAGTCCTAAAAACAATCTGTAAAGTTCCAGAGAGCCAGAAACAAAGCCCAAGAGTAGTGCATGCTTCCTATGGACAGCTTCTAAATGTTCCCCCTCCCCTCTAACAATTTAGTTTTAAAGGAAGTTTGTTTTCAATGTAGCCTGGTCAGGAAGAAAAGCCAAAGAGATGATGATGATGAAAATGATTATAAATAACAATTATAATTTTGTTAATACCATCATATGTGTGTGTGT
>NW_005369676.1:266521-272983 GCF_000412655.1 Myotis brandtii | reverse complement strand
ATATATATGATTCTTTACAAGTTAACTATAAATTTATATTTCATTTTGTAAATGTGGTAAGTTGTGAGTTCCTTTTCTACTGGCTTTTTAATAAAAGACTTAAAGTTATTTAGACTCCCCAATTCCTAACTCCATGTTTATTAATATCATGCTATCTTTACCTGATTGGTTCTTAAGGGACTCATGTTTTCTGGTGGCAGCCACCCCACATTGCAGACCTAACACCTATGTAGCAGGCCCTTACAGAGATGTCAATGTGTCCTGTTAAAAAGAAAATTCACCCTGAGCAGTTTGGCTCAGTGGATAGAGCGTCGACCTGCAGACTGAAGGGTCCCAGGTTCGATTCTGGTCAAGGGCATGTACCTTGGTTGCAGACACATCCCCAGTAAGGGGTGTTCTGGAGGCAACTGATCAATGTTTCTCTCTCATCGATGTTTCTCTCTATCCCTCTCCCTTCCTCTCTGTAAAAAAAATCAACAAAATATATTTTAAAGAAAGAAATTTCATAAATATGTTTCACAAACATGCTTATTGTATCATCTTTTTTTCTTAAAAGGGTTTAATATCTGAGAGCTTTTGTTGGGGTCCAACCCCAGCAGGTCCAGGGGTCCCCAAAGGTGTGGACGGAGTCGGCGAAGAAGGAATGACACGGAGACAGCCTTCAGTTGATCAGCAGCCTAGTCAGGACCTCTAGCCAGGATCTCCAGCGAAGTTCTGGTTAGGATCTGATCAGGATCTGATGTTTATTGTCTTGTTACATCTATATTTATACCAGCCGATTTTAATCCTGTCAATTTCTATTGCAAAGGTTAGGGCGTTTCTTATCTCCATTCCAGGGAGTAAAGATTATGTAGCTTAAGCGTGATTGTTTGTAGTTAAAGTGATTAACTACCCGCCTGGCACTTAGTTAAGGGGTTGTATCCCCTCCCTAACCTCAGGGAAAAATCCCTACCTGGGGAAACAACCTTTCTCGGAGAGGTGACCTTGGTTAAAACACATGGCTCCTAAGGAGAGCAAACATATTAAGAACAATATGCTATATATGCCAGGTCCCTTGAAACATATGCTGTGCAGATGTTTCTTTCCTGCAGCGACTGTGTCAAGCAGCAAGGATGGACCGGCTTCCGGCAAGCTTTTCTTTTCTTTTTATAAAATATTTATTTATTAAATGATTGGGGTTACATTAGTCAACAAGAACATATAGGTTTCAGGTGTGAGTTTCTATGTTACAAGATCTGTATATTGCACCATGTGCCTACCACCCAAAGTCAAATCTTCTCCTGTCACCTTATATTAGGACCCCATTCACTCTGGCAATCACCACACTGCTGTTTGTGTTCAGTTTTCTATCCCACATGTGAGTGAAATCATATAGTTCTTAGCTTTTTAAAAAATATATTTTATTGATTTTTTACAGAGAGGAAGAGAGAGGGATAGAGAGTCAGAAACATTGATGAGAAACATTGATCAGCTGCCTCCTGCACACACCCCACTGGGGATATGCCCGCAACCATGGTACCTGCCCTTGACCGGAATTGAACCCGGGACCCCTCAGTCCACAGGCCAACACTCTATCCACTGAGCCAAACCGGTTAGGGCTGTTCTTAGCTTTTTCTGGCTGACTTATTTCATGTTATCAGCATCCATCCATGTTGTTGCAAGTGGCACTATTTCATCCTTTATTATGGCTGAGTATATTCCATTGTGTAAATGTACCATATCTTCTTTATCCAGTCCTCTATTGCTTGTTTCTATGTCTTGGCTACATGAATAATGCTGCAATGAACATAGGGGTGCATATATCTTTTCAAATACATGACTTCAAGTTTTTTGGTATATACACAGGAGAGGTATTGCTGGGTTATATGGTAGCTCTATTCTCTGCTTTCCATAGTGGTTGTACCATCTACATCTCTACCAGCAGTGAATGAGCATTCCCTTTTTCCCACAACCTCTCCACCACTTGTTATTGCCTGTCTTGTTGATAATGGCCACTCTGACAGGTGTGAGGTGTTATTTCATTGTAGTTTCTATTTAAATTTCCCTAATTGCCAGTTAGGTTGAACATCTTTTCATATATCTATTGGCTGTTTGTATGTCTTCTTGGGAAAGGTGTATTTTTAGGACATCTGCCCACTTTTTGATTGGATTGTTTGTTTGGTGAGTTGTATGAGTTCTTTATATATTTTGGAAATTAAACTTTTGTCAGAGCTACTGTTTGCAAATATCATATCCCATTTGGTTGGCTGCCTCTTTGTTTTGTTGTCAGTTTCTTTTGCTGTGCAGAAACTTTTTAGTTTGATACTAGAGGCCCCATGCTCGAAATTCGTGCAAGAGTAGGCCTTCCTTCCCCTGGCTGCCGGCACCAGCTTCCCTCTGGCACCTGGACCCGGGCTTCCCTCCCAGCTCCAGCTTCATCCGGAAGGTCGTCTGAAAGGATGTCCAGTCTAATTAGCATATTACACTTTTATTATTATAGATAGTCCCATTCATTTATTTTTGCCTTTACTTGCCTTGCCTTTGGGGTCAAGCTCATAAAATGTTCTCTACAACCAATGTCCATAAGTTTGGTACCTATATTTTCTAATTGTAACTTGTTGTTTTGGACCCTATATTTAGGTCTTTGATCCATTTTGAATTAATTTTTGTGCAAGGGGACAAACTGTAATCCAGTTTCATTCTTTTACATCTGACTTTCCAGTTTTCCCAGCACCCTTTATCAAAGAGACTATCTTTAAGCCACTGTGTGTTTTTGGCATCTTTTGAAAATTATCTGTCATATATATATAGTTTTATAGCTGGACTCTCTATTCTGTTCCATTGATCTGTGTGTCTGTTTCTCTGCCAATACCATGCTGTTTTCATTATTGTAGCTCTGTAGTATAATTTGAAGTCAGGTAATGTGTTACCTTCAGCTTCATTCTTTTTTTTCGGAATTGCTTTAGCTATTCAGGGTCTTTTGTGGTTCCATACAAATCTGATGATTTCTCATTCTATTTCTTTAATAAATGACATTGGGATTTTGATGGCGATTGCATTAAATCTGTATATTGCTTTGGGTAATATGGCCATTTTAACTATGTTGATTCCTCCAATCCATGAACACAGGATATTTTCCCATTTTGTTGTGTCTTTTTCAATATCTTTTAATAATGCTTTGTAATTTTCAGTATATAGGTCTTTCATGTTTTTTGTTAAGTTTATTCCTAGGTATTTTATTCTTTTGGTTATAATTGCAAAAGTAATTTTCTTTAATTTCTTTTCTGAAGTTTTGTTGTTAGTATACAGGAAAAACAATGATTTTTGCACATTAATTTTGTATCCTGCCACTTGACTGTGTTGGTTTATTGTTTCTAATAGGTTTTTTTTGTTGTTGTTTTTTATGGAGTCTTTAGGGTTTTCTATATACAGAATCATGTCATCTGCAAAAAGTGACAGTTTTACTTCTTCCTTCCCTAATTGGATGCCTTTTATTTCTTTCTTTTGCTGTATTGCTCTGGCAAGAACTTCCTGCAGGTGGGCCATTCGTTCCTCTCAGGGCCTGCAATTGGCCTGGGAGGCTGCGGGCAAGCCTCCCTTTCTTCTCTTGGCCTGTGATCAGCCAGGGAGGCTGCCGGCGGCCCGCCCTTTCCTCTCTGGGCCTACCATCGGCCACGGAGGCTGCAGGCGGGCTTGCCCTCTCCTCTCCCAGCCTGCACTTGGCTGCGGTGGCTCAGGCCAGCCCCCGTGTCCCTGTCCTGTCTGCTCTGGCCCCCCTGTCTCTGTCTCTGTCTCCGCTCAGGGCCTCACCTGCACACACAACCTCCTGTCTGGTCGTGACCCGTTACGGCATCCCAGCCTAATTTGCATAATATATTAGCAATAGTTAGCACCTCTACACATCACATAGTTATCATTTCTTTTTTGGTTGGTGTAATGAAGATTTAGTCTCTCAGCAAGTTTGAATATTACAATATGGTTGTCTATATTCACTATACTTTGAAGTAGCTCTCTGGGACCTTTGTACTACTGGATGTAAGTTTGTACCCTGAACAATATCTCTATTATTGCCCCACCCCCTCAGTCCCTGGTAACCACCATTTTACCAATAATTATTAATTCAATCCTCTTTCTTCTGTGTTCAGCTACCAGAGACAGCAACAAAGTCATGGAGAAGTACATGCAGCAGAGAGTCTGTCCTGGGAAGCATTTACTAAATGTGGCCAATGCAGGAAAGATGCTGGGCACAGTCACATAGGCCTCAAGGACCCTCGAAGTGGGACACTACGCACACTTGCTAATGAAAGACATTGGGGGTTGCAAGGGTCTATGAGCCTCCCCAGGAGAGGCAGAAACCAATTATTCCTTAGTTTAGACTCCAGTTAAATAAAATAATTTCTGTGTATTTTCTAAGCCTGAGCTCAGTATTGTGGTTGAGTCTCAGAGGGAAGGTAGCTAAAGATGTTAAATGATTGAGTAGTATGGACCTTCATAACAGTTGAATAAGGCATGGACCATCACTTAGAAAGAAAGAACTCTAATAAATCTATATTAAGACCTTCAAACTTCCCCTTTTAGTAAAATCGTGACTTAGGTAAAATTGCAAATATGAAATTATAAAGAGATGATCTGGCACTTGGTTTGATTTTTTTCTTTCTCTTCCATTCATTTTGCATTTCAGAAAACCAACTAGCATATGATGACATAAACAGGATGCTGAGTCTTTTGCTTCCTGCCTACATTAGAGGATGTGTGAAATGAAGTGCTAACATGAAGGTACTAGAGAAACGTTCAGGGGAAATGTAAGTGGAAACTCAGTGGGCAGAAAGGCACAGTGACCTGTTTATGTTATGGATTCTTCCTCACCTAATATGTAACTAGAGTACATTACATTATATATAAGTTTTAGATTTTATTTTATACTAGAGGTCCGGTGCATGAAATTCATGCACTGGGGGCAGGGGTGGGGTCCCTCAGCCCGGCCTGTGCCCTCTCGCAGTCTGGGAGCCCTCGGGGGATGTCTGATGAGGGGAGCAGGCTAAGCCAGTAGTCGGACGTCCTTAATACTGCCATGGAGGCAGGAGAGGCTCCTGCTACTGCGGCTGCACTTGCCAGCCATGAGCCCGGCTCAGGGCTTCTGGCTGAGTGGTAATCCCCCTGCGGGAGTGCACAGACCACTAGGGGGCAGCTCCTGCATTGAGCATCTGCCCTCTGGTGTTCAGTGCATGTCAGCTCTGGTGGTCAGTGCGTGTCATAGTGACTGGTCGTTCTGCAGTTTGGTCGATTTGCATATTAGTCTTTTATTATATAGGATATTGGAATACAGGATGTGTGTTTTTTGGGTTTTTTTGCAAATAAAATATAGAGAAATGATTCTATGTGGTGGATAAAGTTGAACATAAGACATTTTGTTGCTAAGAAGGTATCAAAATTGTGGAATTAACAAATTTAGTGTGGTAGTAAACATATTTCAACCATATGATTCACTGGTACAGATTAAAGAAAATTCACTGGGAATAGAAGGGGATAGATTCCCGGCGCCGCTCGGGGAGGTGCGTCTCCGGCATGGCTGCAGCCGACCCTGGGGACCCGGCGCCAGCGCCAAACCCTGCCGGGCTACTGCTGGGCCATATCGTGGCCTCGGGGACAGTCGCTCAGGAGATATTAGATATATCTAAGAAATCTACTCCTTGCTTTGTGAACTTCTCCAGGCTACAGCAGATCACAAATATTCAAGCTGAAATCAATCAGAAAAACCTGGAGATTGAACTTCTAAAACTAGAAAAAGATACAGCAGACATTGTTCATCCTTCTTTTTTGGCTCAAAAGTGTCAAACTCTGCAAAGCATGAATACTCATTTGGAAGCAGTGCTAAAAGAGAAGAGGTCCCTCAGGCAAAGACTGTTGAAACCCATGTGCCAGGAAAACCTGCCTATTGAAGCAGTTTATCACAGATACATGGTACATTTGCTGGAGTTGGCAGTGACTTTTATTGAGAGATTAGAAACCCACCTTGAAACAATTAGAAATATTCCTCATTTAGATGCAGATCTAAAGAGAATGAGCAAGGCTTTAGCCAAGATGGATATTTTGGTGACTGAGACAGAAGAACTGGCAGAGAATATACTCAAGTGGCGAGAACAACAAAAGGAAATTTCCTCTTGTATCCCCAAAATATTAGCTGAAGAAAATTATCTTCACAAATGTATTGTAACACCATAACGCCTTCTTTATCTTTACTTCTAAAGTTTATGTCCAAACTATTAATGCCAAATGATACAACTTGTTCAATTAAGCAAAAATGGTTTCTTTTTGCTTAATTGTATGTAGTCGTGTGAAGTCCATTTCTAGTCAATGATAACATGGGTATATATAGGCTTTGCTGCAGCCCTCTCTATGTTAGAGTACTAAAATTCCAAGTTCATTAAGACCAAACTAAATTTTCCTTCGTTTTTCATATGTGCACCTGAAAATTTTTTTTTT
>NW_005369676.1:249227-265733 GCF_000412655.1 Myotis brandtii | reverse complement strand
AAGAACTTTAAGCTAAAATCTAGAAGGGTAAATGAGAGTTAATAAATGTCTAGAATTCTTTAAAAGAACCAAGCAATGTAAATCTATGGCATTAAAATGAGTATCCTAAGAGTACCTTGTCTTTGGAAATGTCCTCAAAATGCCCTAAAAGTTTTCGAGGGCAAGCAAAATGACATAGGTAGAGGTAGCCATTATGAAAAGACATTTTGCATGGACACAGACTATATTCAGTGAAGGTCTGAGGAGGGGGCATGGAGTGGGGTAGAGGGGGGAGACATTTTAAACTTAAGGGAGGGGGCATGGAGTGGGGTAGAGGGGGGAGACATTTTGAAAAACTTAAGTAGGAAAAATGTTAATGGGGATAATGGAGAAACTTCAGATTGAGTATATTATTGTGTTAAAGAAATCAGTCAGTTTCAGAATTCCTACTATGTGTGCAGCCTATTGTTAAATGTTGTACATAAAAAGGAAAATTGGACAGATCCTATTTCTTTCAAATGGGTGACAGATAATTATACAAATAATTATCACACCGTGAAATTGGCATTAGGCTGGGGGCTTGCACAAATTCCCCTGACAGCCCTGATGGAAATGGGACAAAGAAGAGTTAGGTGAGGCATTTAAATTCATGCAAAGTTATTGATGGATTTATATGTTAACAAACCAATAGCAACATTGGTTTAGTTGGGGGCAGGGGGTGGGGGAGCTGGAGGGTGGCAGCAGTTACCAGACATGCATCACATTAGAAAGACAAAAAGAAACCAGGAAATTCTCTTCCAAGACATCGTGGGGAAAAATATCCATAACTTCCTTCTGGTACAATGTGCTTGCTAGGAATTTATTTTTTCCCCTCATAATTAAAATCACACACATACTCAAGCCCTTAGAGTTTTGTGAGCATATTACATATTCAAGACATCAACTGAGCATGGTATTGTCAAGTGTGTGATTATAAGGAAAGGGTTACGGAAGGGGGTGTTTCAGACGTGAGAAGGCTGGATAGAAGGTTGAAAAACACCGTTTTCCTATTTGCAAAAACTCTGAACTTTTAAGCTCCCCAAAATACACGTGTGTGTGTCTGTGAGCGCAGGCAGATCTATTTTGGTAGGATTTAAAAACAATTTTTAAAAATCATGCTCTCTCTGTGTTGTTGCGCTGCAAACATGGAGCACCCCCTTAGGATCCTGTGGCAAAAGCTGCAGCAGAAGCACCGCTGGCGGCGCTGTTTACTCTGCTTTCCAAGCAACCCTCTCCCCATTCCCCCACTGGGAGCCACCATCTCCGGGGGGGAAATATCCATAACTTCCTTCTGGTACAATGTGCTTGCTAGCAATTTATTTTTTCCCTCGTAATTAAAATCACACACATACTCAAGCCCTTAGAGTTTTGTGAGCATATTACATATTCAAGACATCAACTGAGCATGGTATTGCCAAGTGTGTGATTATAAGGAAAGGGTTAAACAGAAGGGGGTGTTTCAGACATGGGAAGGCTGGATAGAAGGTTGAAAAACACCGTTTTCCTATTTGCAAAAACTCTGAACTTTTAAGCTCCCCAAAATACACGTGTGTGTGTCTGTGAGCGCAGGCAGATCTATTTTGGTAGGATTTAAAAACAATTTTTAAAAATCATGCTCTCTCTGTGTTGTTGCGCTGCAAACATGGAGCACCCCCTTAGGATCCTGTGGCAAAAGCTGCAGCAGAAGCACCGCTGGCGGCGCTGTTTACTCTGCTTTCCAAGCAACCCTCTCCCCATTCCCCCACTGGGAGCCACCATCTCCGAGCCTGGGTCACCTCTGGGGACCTGGAACTGGGGGCAGGGGCCCAGGAACCTGGTTCGTCTGGAAAACTTTGCTGCTCGTGGGAGCGAAGGCTCTAGTCCTGGTGCATGGGAACGCACCACCAGCCAGCCGCCTCCGCCTGGCGCTGGGCTGTGGCCCTACCTCTCCGGGTGAGGTATGGGCTCCCTGTGTTCAGCCAGTGGGCCGGGCTGGTAGTGCGAGGCGGGGCTGAGGGTGGGGGCTCGGCTTCGTGTATGAGGCCAGTGGCGCCAGTTTAACTTCTGACTTGGGGTTATTTGGGGAGTGTACGAACCGCACAGGCTGGTGGAGGTGGTGGAGGTGGTGGTGGTGGTGGTGGTGGTGGTGGCGGCCGCAGAGGCTGCCACAGACGGTGATTTTAAAAAAAAGGCAGCAGTGAGTGATGGGAGCATCATGGCTCCCGGGCGCAGGGGCGGGCAGGAGTGCTGAGAGAAAGGGGAGCATCCGAAACCCAACAGCAGCTCTGGAGGCGCTGGCCTGGTTTTTGTTCGGCTGTGCTCAGTGCCAGGCAGCCCAAGCGAACAACTCCAGTCACAACAGCAATCCACCTTCCCGCAGCCAAAGGAGACTGGACTGCCATCCATCCTATTGTTTAGACACTTGCCAGGAGCTCTGGAGTCAGTGGAGCCACCAAATCCTTGCTCCTGGTCACTGCTCTCCCCGGCCAGGCTGACAGGACTGGACACTCCAGCGGCAGGGCTGATGGGACTGGGCACCACCATCTTGTGGCTATGGGCGCTGCCATCTTTGTGTCAGACTGATGGTTATTTTGCATATTACCCTTTTATTAGACAGGATATGATGTTATCCTATATAATAAAGAGATAATATGCAAATTAACCCTCACTCTGTAAAGTGATCACAAGATGGCAGCCACAGAGCGGGGGTAGGGCAGCGGGGGTGGGGCCAGTGGCTGCTCCACATGCTTCCGCCAGGGTTCCTGCAGCCCCATGGCTGCGGCCCTTTCACGCGGCTTCTGTCAGGGGTTTCCGCAGCCCAAGCGCCGGGGGAGCAGGAGCGGAGGAGGTGGGGTTGCCATGGAGCCGGAGTGGAGAAGGTGGGGAAGTGGAAGTGGAGGAGGCAGGCCACCACCGGAGAGGAGGAGGCAGGGCTGCGGGAGCCAGAGCTGAGGTGGAGGGGCTGCCTTGCTCCCACAGAGGTGGTGGGTGAGCCACAGTTCAGGAGCCTCCAGGAGTGGCGACGCCAGGCCATCCAGTGCTGCATCCAGTCCCTGAGGCATGCCCGCCAGGTCCGTGATGCCAAATGCCCGCAGCTGTCCTGCCAGAAGATGATGTGGGTTGTGCAGCACACCAAGGGCTACCAGCGCAAGACCAATGGAGATTGCGGAGTGTGCAAGCAGTTCATGGCCCTTTGTTGCTACCATGCCAAACACTGCCAAGGAAACACATGCCCCATTCCCTACAACCTCAACATCAAGCAGAAGCTCTGCCAGCAGAAGACACAGCACCACTGGCAGCACGCGTAGCTCATGTGCGAGCAAATGCCACCATCAACACCCGCACCGTGCCTCAGCCGAGTCTGCCTTCCCCTCCTTCAACACCACCCCGGCCCCACACACTGCATCCCAGCACACCCTGGACACCACAGCCCCCCAACTCTGCCCCAGACCTCGCCTGTGAGCATGTTACTAGCCGGCTTCTCCAGTGTGGCCAGAACTCAGCCCCCCACCAGTTTGCACTGGGAAGCCCACTAACCAGGTGCCAACCCCACCGCCCTCCACCCAGGCCCACCTGCAGCAGTGGAGATGCTCGGAAGATTGTACTTGAGGCGCAGCAGCAGCACTTGTACTGGGTGAGCACCAACAATGGTATGCCCTTGAGGCACAGTGACCCCCGAGAACCAGATGGCCCCCATGGGCCTGAATGTGACCCAACCAGGTCAGTGGGCCTGTTATTCTGCCCCTCCAACCCCCGGCAGTGGCAGCTGGCACCCATCCCCCAGCAACAGCCAATGTGAGGCATGCCCAGATCCATGATGTCTATGCAGACCCAAGATGCAGCCACCTCAGAGCATCTCTCCAGGTGCCCTGCAGGACCTGCTGCGGACCCTGAAGTCTCCCAGCTCCCCCAGCAGCGGCACGTGCTCAATATCCTCAAGTCAAACCCTCCGCTGATGGCAGCTCTCATCAAATAGCACACAGCCTGCCCTAACCGGTTTGGCTCAGTGGATAGAGCATCGGCCTGCGGGCTCAAGGGTCTCAGGGTCGATTCTGGTCAAGGGCATGTACCTTTGTTGCGGGCACATACCCAGTAGGGAGTGTGTAGGAGGCAGCTGATCGATGTTTCTCTCTCATCAATGTTTCTAACTCTCTATGCCTCTTCCTTCCTCTCTGTAAAAAATCAATAAAATATATTAAAAAAAAATAGCACACGGCCAAGTAAGTGGCCACCCAGCCCAGCCTTCAGCTTTAGCCCAGCCTGCTGAATCTGAACGCCATGCAAGCCAGCAGGTCACGACCTGCTGTCCCTCCGCAGCAGCAAGCAATGGGAGGCCTGAACCTCCAGGGCCAGGCCTTGAACATCATGAACCTGGGCGCAACCTCAGCGTGGCGAGTATGAACCACAGTAGAGATGCCATGGAGCAGCAGCAGCAACAACATTGCAAGAGGCATGTCCGACTTTCAGTTTAGGCCCGATACCACAGGGATCGGGCCTAAACCGGGATCGGGCCTAAACCAGCAGTTGGACATCCCCCGAGGGGTCCCAGATTGGAGACGGTGCAGGCTGGGCTGAGGGACACCCCTCCAGTTCACAAATTTCATGCACCGGGCCTCTAGTATGTAATAAAATTAAAATCAGCTGCCTTATCTCATCAAGACATACCTATGGTTTGAAACCTTTGGAAACTGCCTCCATAAGCTGTAGAAGGGAACTAATTTGCACATAGTTACAAAATCAGTCAGAGAAATTCTCTAAGCATGCTCACAATTTGACATTTTTTTTTTTCTGTCTGCACTGCTGGCAAAAATTTCTTAAGGAAGAAATGCTTTCACCTGACAAATTTCCTTGCATAGATTTGTCACATTGTGTCATCTTAAATTGCCCTGGTGAGTTAAATAATGTGTTGTCACTGAGCAGAATTTTCTGTTTCTTTGGGGTTGGATATTTTCCAGATGCTCATTGACTAGAGATACCTGGTATGTTTTTATCTCATTATTAGAATACGAATGAATTCATCTTGGAGTCTCATCTTATAAGGTACAGTCTCTCAAATAATTATTTTTATTTCTGAGATAGTAGAACAAAGCTAAAATTTTCAGAAACTTTATAGAGCTGAAATATGCTTTAGCCTTTTCATCACAAAGAGTCTGTGATTATAAATAAATCATTTGTTAACCTTAAAAGGGTAATCTTAAATCTGTATGGAAACATCCTCTGGCAACTCATTTGTGTTTGATATTCTCTCAGGATTTCTATAGTTTCTGATCACAGGATGTGTTTATGAAGCTTCTTTATAAAATATAGCCTAGAGCTGAATAATTAAGATTTTAATTTTATGCAACTAGATTGCTCTCCTTCACTTATAAAATTGAATAAATGCATACACGGAAGGAAAATGTTATTAACCTTTTCTTTATTTATTAGGCATCCATAGCACACATCAAAATACCTACGTAGAGTTATAGGTTGACTTATTTTATTGCTATGCACTGTGAATTTCCATAATTTTATGGATAGTGGTTTGCATATTTCATAAAATTGAATTGTATTTCATAAAATTGATTATAGTACATACCAATATGTACTATATTATTTTATTTTATTTCAGCATCACACTGATCTTTCTTTAAAAAATTTTGTAACAGCTTTACTGAAATATAATTCACATATAATTTACCCATTAAAAATGTACAAGTCAATGGTTTTTAGTATATTCACAGTTGTGCAACCACTAACATTATATAATTTTAGGACATTTTCATTGCCCTGAAATGAAATCCTGTACTCATTAGCAGTCACTCCTCACTTTGCTCTAAGTTCATCAAGCTCTAGGAAACTGGTACTGAAGGAAATAGGTTCTTTTTGTGTTGCTGGAAAGGAAATTCAGGAACACACATAAGAGGATTTTAAGTGACAGTGGCAATATATATGTTAGAATGAAAGAGATAGTAGACCCTCAGAGAGGCAGAGAAGGGGCAGACTGCTTGGACAGAGGCAAAAGGAGAATCCTCTGCGGTTGCTCGCTTCTCCCTTTGTTGCAAGTCTCATGGGGACCTTCAGAATTTAGGAGTAAAGAAGACAAAACATATGTGCCCCATAGAAGGCATGCTCCAAAGGGATGCACAGGGCACAGATGCCCTTGAAGAAGCTGCTGCACTCAATGAGGCAGCTCAGCAGCACTCAGCTGGTAGAGTGCATTCACTGCCCCCCTATACCTTGCCCAATGTCTCATCCACAGCCAGGTGGTTCAGCTCTATCTCACTTCAGAAGTCCAGCTTCTGGGTCTGCAGGCCCACACTTGTGCCCATGGAGGCCAGGAGGGTCAGGGTCCAGAGCTGTAGTGCCATAACCAGCTCAGTCTCTGCTCCAGGCTGGCATTACAGTTTTTAGCTGTACAACCTTGGGCAAGTTACTTAACTTCTCTGTGCCTCATTTCCCCATCTGCACGTCTGCTGCCAAGGCTCAATGGTACCCTGTGCCACGCCAGCACGTCCAAGGGTGAACCTGAGGAGGGGTGGTGAAGGATTGAAGAAAAGTCAGACAAGAGAATACAGCTGGGGCTCGGTGGATCTCCTGTGCCTGGATGAGGACACAAAAGACCCAGCCTGCAAGCCGATGCTTTATTTTATAGTCTGATTAAAACAAGGATAGATTAACATGTACACAAATGTTCTTGTTTTGGCAACACTTGCTGCACCTCCCACAGCCCATTAGCTACTTAGCAAGGAATTAGGGAGTCCTACAAGGTCAGACTTAATTATGCTAGGAGAGCTCTGTCCTCCAGGCTGGGACTTGTTTGTGGCCCTGCCACAGGTCAGCCCGAGGCTTGACCCTAGAGCTGCTCCCTACAGTACCCAGACCATGATTGGCCTGCGCTTCTCTCCACACAGCTGCCACAGAGGTGAGACTTTGTTCTACATCTATGTATTTTCTTGGCTTTTGGGGAAAAGCAGGCTTTCTTTCCTTTATTTTCTCAGGCCTGTGCTGGTGCCCTCCCACTATCCAATCCATTTCCTGGATCTTTTGGGGTTTCGGCCCTTATCCTATCTGACCATTTCCCCAGATTTTCCAAGGCTAGTCCCTTCACAGGCTTGGCTCCTACTGTGCATGCCTCATAGTTCTGCTTTGTCATTTGGCTTCTATTGCACATGCATGCCATGAAAAGAATTTCCCTTTCAAATTTCTCCCTCCTCATTTATCTGGTGGAACAGTGTCAGATACTCCCTGGGGTGACTGAAAAGCATCTTTCCTGCCTACTTGGATGCCTGGAGTGAATGTGAAACTGTCCTTTCCTAGTTAATCCAGCTTAATCAGATGTCTGGCTCCCTTCTCTTTGTTAATATCTAACTAACTGGCTACTTTAATACAACCACTTATCTACTTTCTGTGTCTTTATATTTGACTGTTCTGAACCTTTCATATAAATATAATATGTGGTTGGTTATGATTGGCTTCTTTCACTTAGCATAATGTTTTCAAGGTTAATCCATGTTGTAGCAGGTATTATTAGTACTTCATTTCATTTTATTTCCAATAATATTTTATTTTACTCATATGCCACATTCTGTTAGTTGATGGACATTTAATTTGCTTTCACATTTTGGGTATTTTAAATACAGCAAAACTTCGATTTTGTGGACCTCTATTTAATGGACTTTGGATTTAATGGACAAAGTTTCCGGCTATATGTCATATGTGAAAATTAACACTCTGTCATTTTAAAATGCTTTTAACCAAGAGTTGCTTATAATTAAACAGGTTATTTTTTATTAATTCACTCTTATTTTTAACAAATTTTAGTGAATAGGCCATATGTTGGGAAAACACTGTAGTAATTTTGTCAACATAAATATTACATATCTACAACTATAATTTACATATTTAAATCCAGGAGTCACTGGTAAACAGTGTTCAATGAATGATTAGCACGTGATCACACTGCATTGAGGCTGGTAATTAGTACTGTTGTCCTGTGGTGTGACTTTCTGCAGCAGTTTTAACACCCACCAGCAGATGTTCTGAAGTGCTTTAAGCCACGCCTCATCAAGGTGACTGGTGAATGCACGCATTTACTAGACCTATTCAATATAAATTTAAAATTACAGTAATACACATAGAAAACTTTTCTGTGAAATTAAACTTTTCATACATACTTAATTTTAATTTTACAAATGTATCTACATAAGTAAAAAGAGGTAAACTAACTAATTTGTCAACTTTTTAACATATGCATTTGGAAAACCTATTTTATTGTATAACAGACTTTCAGCTTTAATGGACACCCCCTCTCCCAAATTAGTCTGTTATATTGAAATTTTACTGTAATGTTGTTATAACGTGTATGTACAAGTCATTATGAACATGTTTTTTATTTCTTTTGAGTATATATCTAGGAGTGGAATTGTTGGATCATATGGAAACTCTACGTTTAATTTTGAGAAAATGCCAGGTGGTTTTCCAAAGTGACTGTATAATTTACAACACTAGTGGCAGTGTATGAGAGTTCCAATTTCTCCACATGCTCACTAACTCTCGTTATTATCTGCCTTTTTTATTATACCTGTCTTCGTGGGTGTGGAACAGTATCTCAATGTGATTTATATTTGTTTTTCCCTGATGGCTAGTAGATGTTGAGCAGCCTCCCTCCCTCCCCAGCACACTGACCGAAACTTTGTGGTAGCCCCTGAGCCAGAACCAAACTAAACTACTATTGGATTACGAATCCTCTGAAACTGAGAGATAATCAGTATTTGTTGTTTTAAACTGTTAATCTGCTAAAAATTTAGGGTGATTTTAACACAGCAATCTATATACGTAAAAGCCTAAAGTGACCGAATGACTGGTCGACCAGTTGCTATGATCGCACTGACCAGCAGGGGGCAGGCACTCAATGAAGGAGCTGCTCCCTGGTGGTCAGTGTGCTCCCACAGCGGGAGCGCCGCTCAGCTGACTGACGGGCACCAGACGCTGGGCTCACAGCTGGCGAGCAAAGCTGCGGCAGCACGAGCCTCTCCTACCTCCGCAGCAGCGCTACCGAGTGGAGGCAGCAGGTGCAGCAGGGCTGAGATGAGTGGGAGTGGCACAGCGCCCACCCTGGGCTCGGGCTCCTCCCAGGCCACCTGCTGCTTCGTGAAATACTACATCCCTCAGGGGATGTCGGACTGCCGGTTTCGGTCCGATCCCCTCAGGCCAGGGCCAAAACCAGCAGTCCGACATCCCCCGAGGAACTGGATTGTGAGAGAGCACAGGCCAGGCTGAGGGACCCCACTGGTGCACGGATTCATGCACCAGGCCTCTAGTAGATACATAATATACATGGCAAAACCTCAATAAATGGTAGTGGTGGCAATGATTGTGATGATAATGATGGTGATGAAGATGAAAAAGGAGGAGGAAGGTAATGGTATTAGCCTAAAAATATGTTTGGCAGGGGAGAAAAATCTTTTTCTTTTTCTTTGGCCAGCTTTTGTCTCAACTATGGGGAAAAGAGTGCTGTGATGTTGCTTCAGGGGTGAAGCTCTTGCTGGTGTGGGGAAAAGATCTATGTGTTTATGCTGTGCTTGATTCTTCCCTAATACCTTGACCCTGTGACACATTATATAGGATACACACCAGCAATGTCCCACTTCACACAGAGCTCTACCCAGGTGTCAACAGATGGGATTTTTCACTCGTTATGAAATTACAAGCCACTGAGCAGTAGCAAAATTATACATCTAGGACAAAATTCAGGTACAATCTAGAAATATGTGCTTGATTATGCACAAATGACTGCTATGACTTCTGTCATCTTCATGCTTTAAAATAGAGATGAGAACAATTTGGGTTCTGCTGGTCACTAACCTTGGGTGGATAGGATGTGGAGGATTATGTAATGGTAATGGTAATGATAATGGTAATGATAATGATAATGGTAAGGGTAGTCACTATGTACAGGTCAAACCTGTACATGAACACATATATTATCTGTAATACTTATCACAACCTTGATAAGTGAGAAGATTTCATTTAAAAGATGTTATAATTCACCACCCAAAGTTGCTAGTAGTGATAAGGCTGGGCTTCAGACCTGGTTCTGATGCTCTCCAAAGAATGAGTTCTCTCCTCTGTACCACACTGTCCCCCTTCCTTACTACATAACCATTGCCAACTTTAGAAGGTAAATACTTTTATCCAGATTATAGAACTGTTTGAAGTTGGTGGGTACAAATATAGAATTTGATTTGTCTTCAATACCTCTTTTAGTTATATGCTCTGTTCAATCTCTTCCCATTCATAAATGAGATTTGTGGCAGCAATATAGCTTTATGATTACTTTCAGTTATTAAGTCAATGCAGCCTGTGGTAGGAAGCTCTGAACATGGCTCTCATGTTAGAGAGGCCCATGTGGCAAGGAAATGGCCAATAGCCATGAAGAAGCTGAGGCCTTCAGTCTAAGAGTATACAAGGGACTGAATCCTTCCAACAACCATGTCAGTGAACTTGTAATTAGATTCTTCCCCAGTTGAGTCTCAAGATGATTGTAGGCCCAGCCTTCACCTTGATTGTAGCCTGAAACAGAGGGCCCATTTAAGCTGTACCCAGATTCCTGCCTCACATACACCATGAGATAATAAATATGTTTTTTAATCCACTAACTCTGTTTTGCAGCAACAGATCATTAATATAGTTTGATCGAGTTTAAAATTACAATCTGACATGTAATTTAATATTTATTTCTTCTCTTCTTTCTTTCCCCTTTTTGGTGTGGCTCAGGAGACTTGCATGACCTTCATTCCTCACTCCACCCCTACCATTTTAGGTTCCTGTCTCCCAGAGTAGGTTGGGGAGGGGTGGAGAAACATGGAAGGACACCAGCATCTCATACCTGACTGGTACCTTTTTCCTCTCTGACATTACTGCTTCTCTGGCTTTGACTAAATGTTGGACAAGTATTCATATAATGGCTCTCCTCTGGGACATATGTGAGGGTGAGTTCTTTGTAGAACCTTTTGTAGCTTTCCAAGGTTTTTTGGTCTTTTCTGATACCCTCTATACAATCCTTCCTCCCCATAGTCTACTCTATAAGTGCTTATTGTTGACTTCTCCTCACTGTCAGTGAAATGTTGATGAATACCTGCAAGGTGGCTCAAGTCTGGCTACATTTACTTGTGCCTATTGCCCACTGTCCCTCTGCTCTGCTATTTCTTTTAAATAGGATTGGAAGATTTAATAAATAAAAACACATTACATACAGTTAAATTTTAATTTCAGATAAACAATGAATAATTTTTAGCATAAATAAGTTCCATGCATCCCATATTTTATCTGGCCACCTTATCCTAAGGCTCTTGTGTTATTCTCAAGTAGCATACAGAGGAGAGATGAGTAGGACCCTTGCCAAACAAGGGAATGAAATTCTAATATCCCTCTGATGATCAAGTAGGATGATTCTCCTGACTAACTCCTTGATTGACTTGACATGGGAAGCATAGGCAAGGAGGGAAAAACTCATCATGAATACTGAATTCCATTTACATTTCTTTCCAGTGGTTTCTTTGATTGCCAGGTTTGCATTTGTAGACTAAGAGAGGGATAGGTAGTGAATTTTTGGGGGGGGGGTGTTTAGCCCCATTGTGTCTTATGTGATGCTTTCTTGGACTCAGCATGGACTCAGATTTGTGGCCTCAAATACAGGAAAATAAGAAGTATTCCATCCATATCCTGTACAATTCCAGAACAAATGCATCAGGGCAATCCAGATTTTCTCTTCTGAAGTTGTGATTTAACTTGCTTTTATTATCTGAAGTCATCACTTGTATTTCAACAGCATGTGGGCTTGACATTTGTCAGAGTTTCCCTTCCTTTTTTTTTGTTTAAATATTTTCAAACACTCTTTCCCTGATGCCATTTTGAGAACTTGAATCTTTATTAAGACATATGTTCTTGAGTTGGTGAGATGTTAAGCTTTGATTAAAGTTCTCAATTAAGTTGGTCCCACATCTTCTCCTAAATTTATTGCTGATGCTTCTTGCCAATGGTGTTGCCAAACACTTGCCCAGATTCCCCATATAGGATCCAGGTACTCGTTTCCAAGGCTGCCTACAGCTCACAGCTCAGGCACTTCCAGTGAATAGCCCCAACTAAGGGAACTACCTCATCTAGGGCAGCCTGCATTTCATGCCTGATTACTAAGAGAGGCTAAGGGAGGTGAAGGAGAAAGTATGGTATAAAATGGGCATATTTGGGACAATTTCTTCTTTTTCAGAGTTTCTCCCTTGAGTTTGTCTGTATCCTTTGTTGCAATCATATTGCTTAAATTCTGCACTTTTTTTCTGATAAAAATGTGTTTTATACTAAAATTTCTCTCAAAAACTAGTTTGGAAAACACAACAGGATTAAATTACAAATATTTTCATTTCAAATATTATTTTTTCCAAGATATTTCCTCAAAACTAGTTGAAAATGCATATTCATTACAACATGCTTACGTTTCATTTTTTCCATTAAAAAAATTATTTTTCACCTAATTTTTTACTCAAAAGTTGCTTGAAAGCTTTATTTCATTTTTTTTATCCCAGCAGGCATTCTGCACTTGCATGTTGAAATTATTATTTTTTTAGATTTTTCCTAAATATTGGCTTGGAAATATGACTTTTTATCACAACAGGCTTAAGTCTTATAGCTTTCTACAGAATTTAAGTTCATTTTATTAAAAACAATATTTTTCCAAGCTGAGTTTGAGGAAAAATATCTGGTATAAAACAACTTATTCAACAGAAAAATGTTCAATTTAAAAACTTTTTAATAATCAGGGGCCGTCCCTACCTCACCGGGGCCGTTTCAACCTCACCGGGGCCGTCCCGACCTCACCAGGGCCGTTTCAAAATAATCATATTTTCAAGGTAGTCAAAATTTAATTTTTTCTTATTAGAACTGAAGAATTATTCTTTCCCCAACTCATGTTTTTAATAATGATTTACAAATAGGTTCAGTTCAGCATGTTTTATGTGTATTGATATCTAACATTATTCATGACATTATATGGGTCAAAAGGCTTGTTTGTTTATCCTTTGATGAAATTTTTACAATTCAGCTGTATTTTTAAAAAATCTTTATTTTTGAACGTATTACGTAAGTCCCGTTTTTCTCCTATGACCTCTCCTAGCCAGCTCCTCCCCTCTCCACACACACACAGACACCACAGGACTTTACCACCCTATTGTCTGTGTCCATGGATTATGCATATATGCATACAAGTTCATTGGTTGATCTCTTCCAACCCACCCTTTCTTGCCTTCCCTCTGAGGTTCAACAGTCTATTCTATGCTTGTTCCCAATATTGCCTTGTCCTCCCCACACCCTTAAAAATATCCTCTGTCCTACACAGATGATCTGGTAATATCTCTTTTAAATTCTTCATGGGCTCTCCATCATCAAAAAATGCTGGGTGCTTCGGTTTTGTGGAGGGGGTAAGAGGCTACTATTGAGGGCTGGGCAAGCACATGGAGAGTCTGAGTTACAAGGGCTCCAGGCTCCCAACTTCTACATCTGCCAGAACAGTTCTGATGGTTTCTGTTCTAGAGTTCCAAAGTTTCCGGTACATTTTCCTTTATAAAAATGACGCCCAGGCTTTTATAAAAAGCCCAATTTTTAGTGGTATGAGTTGCAAATATTTTTTTCCTATTTTGAATCTCTCTATATATACTAGAGGACAATTATAACTTTAAATGCTTTATTTTTCCATTTTAACAACAGCAACAACAACGAAATCAACTGGAACTCTCACATGCCAAATTAGGAGGAAGTTTAGCATCTTCATTTTAGGTTACCTCCTGATAGTTTTTGAACTCTAGGAATTTATATGTTTTCAAAGTTGAGATTAGTAAGGGGAACATGAGATGGGTCATTACTTCCTGCAGCCACATGATGTCACTATGGGCAAATGGTCTTTTGACAGATTCTGAAGGTTGGCTTCTGGCTCATACCTGCCAAAGTCACTGAGAATATATATATTTGGTTAATCCTCACCCCAGGATATTTTTCCATTGATTTTTTTAAAGAGTGAAAGGGATGGGGAGAGACAGAGAGAGAGAAACATCAATGTGAGAGAGACACATCGATTGGTTGCCTCCTGCACGTGCCCCAACCAGAGCCAGTAATCAATCCTGCAACCGAGGTACATGTTCTTGACTGGAATCGAACTCAGGGCCCTTCAGTCTTCAGGTCGACACTCTATCCACTGAGCCAAACCAGCTAGGGCAGTGGTTCTCAACCTTCCTAATGCCGCGACCCTTTAATACAGTTCCTCATGTTGTGGTGACCCCCAACCATAAAATTATTTTTGTTGCTACTTCATAACTGTAATTTTGCTACTGTTATGAATCATAATGTAAATATCTGATATGCATGATGTATTTTCATTGTTACAACTTGAACATAATTAAAGCATAGTGATTAATCACAAAAACAATATGTAATTATATATTTGTTTTCCGATGGTCTTAGGTGACCCCTGTGAAAGGGTCATTTGACCCCCAAAGGGTCACTTATTTTGAAAAGTTAATAATGTGGTAAAAGAAAAAGTTATAAGCTTATAATTATTTTATATTTTTATAAGTACAACAAAAAGGGAAAAGAATATGCTAGAATGAATGCTAGAAATTTGGAGGGAGGCAAGATCGCAAAAGATATTGTATATTGTAATAAGTATTTTGTATGTCATAGTATGTAGATTTTGTTCTGTAAGTAATTGAAAGTCAGAAGAGAACTTTAAACATCAGAGGGACAGGATTAAGTTTGTTTTGAGAAAACCACTGCCAGCGGTTGTATGGAAAGTGAACTATGATAGGAAGAGACCAGTGGTAAGGAAGCTATCCTAGTCAAAGGGCTGTTGTCAAAGTTTAGGCAAGAAATGTTGAGGGCTTGCACCAATGCAGTACTAATGAAACTAAAGAGGAGTGATGAATTCCAAAGATATCTGAGGTATAATTGATAAAAAATTGGTGAAATTGTGAGTCAAAAAGTAAAGGAGAAAACAAGAATGGCCCTAAAAGCTTGGATGTTGACGTCATATTGAATGAGTTTTCAAACTTTTCTTCCTCTTTGATATTTTTGGAATAATTTAAGAAAAATAGGTATCAATTCTTCTTTTAATGCTTGGTAGAACTCACCTATGAAGCTATCTGGTCTTAGACTTTTGTTTTTTGATTACTGATTCAATTTTGCTTCTCATAATTGGTTTGTTCAGTTTTTCTGTTTCTTCCTGATCCAGTCTTGAAAGATTATATGTTTCTAGGAATTTTTCCATTTTTTCTAGGTTGTCCAATTTGTTGACATATAAGTGTTCATAGTATTCTCTTACAACCCTTTATATTTCTGTGGTGTTGGTAGTCACTTCTCTTTCATTTCTAATTTTATTTATTTGGGCCCTCTTTCTTTCTTGATGCATTTGAA
The DNA here is from genome assembly GCF_000412655.1 of Myotis brandtii. NCBI lineage: Eukaryota > Metazoa > Chordata > Mammalia > Chiroptera > Vespertilionidae > Myotis > Myotis brandtii. The sequence goes on along the minus strand of NW_005369676.1, from coordinate 250,298 downwards.
TGAAAATATACCTATTTTATTTATCTTTTCAAAGAACCAGCTCTGAGTGTCATTTATGTTACTCTATTTCATCTATTTCTGCTCAGGTATTTATTATTTCCTACCTTCTACTTACTTTAGCTTTGTTTGTTCTTCCTTTTATAGTTCCTTTAGGTGTAAGGTTAGATTGTTTATTTGAGACTTTTCTTGTTTCTTGAGGTTGGCATGTATTGCTATGAATTTCTCTCTTAATAGTTTTGTGGTGCCCCAATGATTTGGGATCATTATGTTTCCATTTTCATTTGTATCAATATATTTTTTATTTCTTGATTTCTTCATTAACCCAGTGATTGTTTAGTAGTCTGTTGTTTAGCCTACAGGTGTCTGTTTCTTCTACTTTTCTTCTTGTAATTGATTTCTAGTTTTATACTGTTGTGATCAGAGAAGATGCTTGATATGATTTCAAGCTTTTTAAATTTACGGAGACATGTTTTATGGCCTAACATGTGGTCTATACTCGAATATGTTCCATGAGCATTGTAATGAATGTGCATTCTATTGATTTTGAATCTAGTATTCTGTAAATATCTGTTAAGTCCATCTGACCTAGTGTGTCATTTAAGATCACAGTTTCCTTGTTGATTTTTCTGTCTAGATTATTTGTCAATTAATGTGTTTGGGATGTTAAAATCCCCTACTATGATCCTATTACTGTTGATCTCTGCCTTTATGCCTGTTAATATTTGCTTTATTTACATGTTCCTACATTGGGTACATACATGTTTATAAGTGCTATATCCTCCTATTGGATTGATTCCTTTATCATTTGTAATGCCTTTTTTTTGGTCCCTTGTAATAGTTTTTGTTTTAAAGTCTATTTTGTCTGATATAAGTAGACCTTTCTTTTCATTTCTATTTAAGGAAATATCTTTTCATCCCTTCAACTTCAGTCTATGTGTGTCTTTTTATCTAAACTGAGTCTCTTGTAGGCAGCATATAGATGAGCCTTTTTAAAAATCTTAATTCATTCATTCACCTTATATCTTTGTATTGCAACATTTAGTTCATCTACTATATATATATATATACTAT
>NW_005369676.1:225805-249133 GCF_000412655.1 Myotis brandtii | reverse complement strand
ATATAGCTGTTTTATTAATTGTGGTCAGGTTGTTTTTTATAGTTCCCCATTCCTTTTTTCTTCTATTTCTCTATTAACTTGTACATGGATGACAATTTTAGTGACTTGTTTGGGTTGCTTTTTCTTATATTTTGTGTATCTCAAAGGTTTTTGGTTTGTGGTTAACATAAGATCTATATATATAAAACCCTAATATGCAAATAGACCAAATGGCGAAACAACCAAACAACTGGTTGCTATTACGTGTGCTGACCACCAGGGGGCACGCGCAGAACATGGTGGGCGTTGGCCATGGCGGGATGGTGGAACAGGTGAGTGGGGGCATCAGACAAAGGCGGGGCGCTGGTTGCTGTCATTGGGGCAAACCTCTAGTGGTTACTGAAAATTCTTTGCTCGTGTGCACCACAGTCCCACCCGGCACTTGCACCTGCTGCTGGCGCCAGAGCCACCGCTTGCACCTGCTACCGGTGCCTAGTGCTGGCCCCGATTGCTCAGTGTCATAAGTGTGTGCAAGTGGCGGCTGCCGGCCCCAATTGCCCCTCAGGTCTTTTCCACCTTCCCCTGCTCCTGAGGGGCGATTGGGGCAGTAGCTGGGGCCTGCACCCACTGTTGGCGACGGCCCTGCTTGCACCCGTTGCTGGCGCCAGAGCCACCTCTCACACCCACTGCTGGTGCTGGACATGCTTGCACCAGAACCACCACTTGCACCCGCTGATGGTGCCCAGCACCAGTCCCGATCACTGGACGCCATCAGCGGGTGCAAGCGGCGGCTGCCAGCCCTGATTGCCCCTGAGGGCTTCTCCACCTCCCTGGCTCTTGAGGGGTGGGTGAACAGGGCAGCAGCCACCACTTGCACCCACTGCTGGTGCCAGCCCTAATCGCTCTCGCCATCAGTGGGTGCGAGTGGGGCCAGTGCAGTCAGCACGTGGGAGTGGCAGCGGCCGGAGCAGAGGTGCCAGCAGAGAGGGGACTGGTGGCTGTGGTGGGAGGGGCTGGGCAGGGGTGCAGAGGATGGGCCAAGACCCACCCCTGTGCCCACTGCAGCCTTGTGGCCCACAGTTCCTTTCAAGGTGCACAAATTCATGCACTGGGCTCCTAGTTCACATATAGCAACCTATATTTGTAGCAGTCTAACTTAAGTTCATGGTCACTTAAGTTGGAAAGCATTATAATTTACTACATTTTTTGTTTTGCTCACTACCCCATGTTTATGTTTCTGAAATGATTTTACACTTCTCTTGGACATGTGTGTTTGTGTGTATCCCTTAATTTACTTTTTATTACTTTTGTCTTTTAACCATCAGACTAGCTTTATAATTGGTTGATCCATTTCATTTACTAAACATTTGCCTTTATATATCTTTTAGTTTTAGTTTTGGCCTTTTATTTTCCACTTAAAGAAGTCCATTTAACATTTCTTTTAATGCTGGTATGGTGGTGATGAACTTTTTAAGCTTTTGTTTGGGAAATGCTTTATCTCCCTTTCTGTTCTGAATATAATTTTTGCTGGGTAAAATGTTCCTGGTTGTAGGTTTTTCTCTTTTATTACTTTAAATATGTTATGCCATTCTCTTCTAGCCTGCAAAATTTATGCTGAAATATTAGCTAATAGTCTTATGGGGCAATCTCTTATATGTAACTAGCTGTTTTTCCCTTACTGCTTTTAAGATTCTTTCTTTATCTTTAACTTTTGGCATTTTAATTATGGTGTGTCTCAGTGTGGGCCTCTTTTGGTTAAACTTTCTGGGACTTGGATATCTGTTTTCTTCCCCAGGTTGAGGAAGTTTTCAACCATTATTTCTTCAAATAGGTTTTTTTGTCCCCTTTTCTCTCTTTTCTTCATTTGGGTCTGCTGTGAATGGAATGTTGGTATGTTTGATGTCCCAGAGTTTCCATAATCTATCCTCATTTTTTGAGCTATTATAATATTTTACCTATCTTAATTATTTTATTATTTAGTTGTTGTTGTTGTTCTGATTGGTTGATTTCTACTACCTTGTCTTCCAGCTTGCTGACTTGCTCTTCTGCATCAACTATTTGTCGTTGATTTTCTCTAGAGTATTTTTCATTACATTTATTGTATTCTTCAGTTCTGATTGGTTCTGTTTTATATTTTCTACCTCTTTATTTAAATTCTTACTAAGTTCTTCTATTCTTCTTCCTTCTTCCAAGTTTACTGAGCATCCTTATAAGTAGTATTTTGAAATTTCTATCTGATAGATTGCTAGACTTCATTTTGTTTAGTTCTTCCTTGTCCGCCCCCGCCCCCCCCCCCACCCCATTCCTTCTTTTGGAAGATATTTCTCTGTCTCATCATTTTGGCTTTCTCTCTGTGTTTGTTTATATGAATCAGTTGGTATAGTAACCTTTCATGGTCTCAAAAGAGTAGCTTTGTGTGGGAGCTTTTCTTTTGCAGACTGCCTGTGTCAGGTGTGTTTGGCAGGCCAGCTGGAGATGAAGCTACAATAGGTATGGGCTATGGGATGTCCCAGGAACAAGACTTGCTGGAGTTGCCTGACAGGCTGTCTGGGCTTTCTCTGCCTGTGGGGAGTCCTGCACTCAAACCTCACTGGGAATGCCTTGGAAGGTAGGCTGGAAGTATACTTAGAATAGGCCTGAGCCTTAAGAAACCCCAGTGGTGGCTCTGGGTTCCAAAATGGTGGCAGAGTAAGTGAAAGCTACACTGACACTCTCCCAGGCCCAAACTGGAATTACAACCAAAATAAAGACCATCCTGAATAATAAACTTAGGATTAGCTGGAGAGAACCCTGATAACCAAGGATGGAAAGTAGAGACTGCATAGAGATTGATAGGAAGTGTGGAGGCATGAGACGGCTGACCAGGCTCTCACAGACAGCAGCTAAAGGTCCAGAGGGATATCTCAGTTGTGGGGTGTTCCCATTGGGAACTCTGGGGTCTGAACTCCAAGCTGGACTTCCCAACCCAGAATACCCAAACTGAGAAAGATGCCCACATAACATCTGGCTGTGTAAAGCAGCAGGGTTCCCGTCTGCCAAGGAGAGATGGCTAGAAATGCAGACACTCTCTTAAAGGGCCAACACACAAAATCCCCTGTGCAGCCACTCCTCTTGGGCTCTGGCAGAGGGAGGACAAAGTGGAGTAGAGCTATATGAAAAGAATTCAGGTTTGGAGGCTCTGGAGTTAGACCTCAAAAGGCAGCCACCCCAATTTCCTGTGCTGAATCATTTCCTCATGCTACAGAAGATGTCTTTGTCAGGAAGAACTTTACCATCCAGGCAGCTTTAGCCTGAGGGTTAGGGAGTGAGGGGAAGCAATTGCCCCATGCTGTGGAGTCTACAACTTCTGTGGTCTATAGCCTGAGGCTCAATAAGACTCTGTGAATAAACTTCAGACTTCAGGCAGAGGTTGCTCTCTGGAAGTTTTGCTCTTTGCCTGATCTGTTTCTGGATCTGGCCTTACTAAAAGCAGATGTTGGTGCACATCTTGGTCCTTTCCAAAGGAACCCAGCCCCAGCAGAGGGATCCACAAGCTGTGGATTGCTGATAGCTTCAAATGGTACTTAGGGCCAGAAACAAACAGCATCTGAAATTGTCCTGCACCAGAGACTGGGAATTGTAGCATATCTACCTAATACATAGATACAAACCCAAACAGGCAGCCAAAATGAAGAGACAAAAAACAAAAAAAACAAAACAAAAACACACACACAAAAAAACAAGCCCCAAATGAAAGAACAAGGGAATTCTCCAGAATAAGAGCTAAATGAAATGGAGATAAGAAATCTATCAGATGTAGAGTTCAGAATAATAATTACAAGAACACTCAATAGCATGAGGAAAGATATAGAAATTACAAAAAACGACCAGTTGAAAATGAAGGATGACATAACAGTAGTAAAAAACACACTGGAAAGAATAAACAGTAGATTAGGGAAAGCTGAGGAATGGACCAGTGAATTAGACAGGGTAAAAAAAAAAATCACTCAATCAGAGAACAAAAACAAAAACAAAACAAAAAACAAACAAACCAATTACTTTGTTCTTCTTTCTCAAGATTGCTGCAACTATTAGGGGTAAGTTTTGGTTCCATATAAATTTTAGGAGTGTTTGTTCTAGGTATATGAAATATGCTGTTGGTATTTTAATAGGGATTGCATTGAATCTAAAGATTGCTTTGGGTAGTATGGACATTTTAATGATGTTGATTCTATGGTATATTCTTCCCCTTTTTTATATCTTCCTCTCTCTCTCTCTCTCTCTCTCTCTCTCTCTCTCTCTCTCTCTCTCTTTATCAATGTCATATAGTTTTCAGAGTACAGGACTTTTCCCTCCTTGGTTAAGTTTATTTCTAAGTATCGTAATTTTTTTGTTGCAATGTTAAATGGGATTGTTTTTTTAGTTTCTCTTTTTGAAAGTTCTCTATTGGTGTGCTATGGATTTTTGGGTGTTAATTTTGTATCCTGTTATGTTCCTGAATTCATTTATTAAATCTAATACTTTTTGATCAAGTCTTGAGGGTTTTCTATGTACAGAATCATGTCATCTGCGAATAATGAGAGTTTTACTTTCTCCTTTCCAATTTGGATACCTTTTATTTATTCTTTTTTTAAAAAAATATATTTTATTAATTTTTTTACAGAGTGGAAGGAAGAGGGATAGAGAATTAGAAACATCAAAGAGAGAGAAACCTCAATCAGCTGCCTCCTGCACACCCCCTACTGGGGATGTGCCCACAACCAAGGTATATGCCCTTGACTGGAATCGAACCTGGGACCCTTTAGTCCGCAGGCCAATGCTCTATCCACTGAGCCAAACCAGTCAGGGCTATTTCTTCTTCTTATCTCATCACTATGGCATGACTTTCAGAACTATGTTGAACAAGAGTGGTAAAAGAGGGCATCCCTGCCTTGTTTCTGTTCTTAGGGGAAATGGTTTTAGTTTTTGCCCATTGAGTATGAGTTGGCTGTAGTTTTGTCATATATGGCCTTTATTATATTGAGGTATGTTCCCTTTATTCCAACTTTAATCAGAGCTTTTTATAAAAAAGGGTGCTTTTTATGCATCGATTGATATGATCATGTGATTTTTATCTTGCAGTCTGTCAATGAGCTGTATCACATTTATTGTACCAGCCTTGCATTCCTGGAATATGAAATGATACTAGAATGCCACTGTATACAAATCAGGCTGATACTGCCACAAGAACAGGTATATAGATCAATGGAACAGAACAGAGAACCCAGAAATGAACGCAAGCCTGTATGCTCAATAAATATTTGATAAAGGAGGCAAGAACATACATTGAACCAGAGACAGTCTCTTCAATAAATGGTTTTGGGAAAATTGAGCAGGTAAATGCAAAAAAAAAAAATAAAAAAAGAAACAAGACCACCAACTTACACCATATACAAGAATAAATTCAAAATGGATAAAAGACTTAAATGTGAGACGTGAAACCATAAAAATTCTAGAAGAAACCATAGGCACCAAAATCTCAGACATCACTCATTGCAATATGTTCACCAATACATCTTCTAGGATAATGGAAATTAAGGAGAAAATAAATGGGACTACATAAAAATAAAAAGCTTCTGCATGGCAAAAGAAGCTATCATCAAAATAACAAGAGACCCCACTACATGGGAGAACATATTTGCCAATGACACATCTGATAAGGGGTTAATCTCCAAAATATATAGGAAACTCAAACAACTTAACAAAAAGAAGATAAACAATCCAATTAAAAAATAGCCACAGAACCTAGACACTTTTCCAAGGTGGACATACAGAAAGCCAAGAGACATATGAAAAAAATGCACAAAGTCACTAGTCATCAGTGAGATGCAAATCAAAACGACAATGAGATATCACCTCACACCTGTCAGAATAGCTATCATCAACAAATCAACCAATGACAATTGTTGGCGAGGTTGTGGAGAAAAGGGAACTCTAGTACATTGCTGGTGGAATGCAGACTGCTGCAGCCTCTGTGAAAACAGTATGGAGTTTCCTCAAGATATTAAAAATGACACTCCCACCGAAACTGGTTTGGCTCAGTGGATAGAGCGTCGGCCTGCGGACTGAAGGGTCCCAGGTTCAATTCTGGTCAAGGGCATGTACCTGGGTTGCGGGCACATCCCCAGTAGGAGATGTGCAGGAGGCAGCTGATCGATGTTTCTCTCTCATCGAAGTTTCTGGCTCTCTGTCTCTTTCCCTTCCTCTCTGTGGAAAATCAATAAAATATATTTAAAAAAATGACACTCCCATTTGACCCAATCATTCCACTTCTATGAATATATCCTAAGAAACCTGAAACACTCATCAGAAAGAATATATGCACTCCTATGTTCATTGCAATGCAATTATACAATATTCTTGGAAACAGCCTAAGTGCCCATCAGCAGATGAGTGGATTAGCAAACTATGGTATATTTACACAATGGAATACTACATAGCAATAATGTAAAACAACTCTTACCATTTGCAACAGCATGGATGGACTTGGAGAGTATTATGCTGAATAAAATAAGGCTGTCAGAGAAAGGTAAGTATCACATGATCTCACTCATATGTGGAATCTAATAAACCAAATAAACTGATGATGAAAAATAGACACAGAGTCATAGAAGCATGAATAGACTATTTAACCTCAGAGGGAAGGCAGGAGAGGGTTGGTGGGAAGGGAACAACCAATGAACTTGTATGTATATATGCATAACCCTTTGACACAGACAATAGTGTGGTGAGGGCCAGGGAGAAGGGAGGATGGGAGCAGGCTGGAATGGGGGGTGGGGGAGGAGGACCTATGTAATACTTTCAACAATAAAGATGTAAGAAAATAAATTTTAAAAAAGGAGCACAGCTTAATGGAGTTGTGGAACGACATGATATGTAACAATATCATTATCATAGAAGATACCAATGGATAATACCTACGGATACCTATGGATAATTATCATAGGAAATACCTATGGATACCAGAAGGAGAAAAAAGTGACTAAGGGGTAGAGAACATGTTAGAAGAAATAATGGAAAAAATACTTCATAACCTGGTGAAGGAAAAAGTCACACAAGTTCAGGAGCCAAACAGAGTCCCAAACAAGAAGAACCCCAACAAACCCATGCCCAGACACATCAAAATTAAAATGCCAAAAATGGAAGACAAAGAGAGAATCTTTTTTTTTTATTGCTTAAAGTATTACAAAGGGTATTACATATGTGTCCTTTTTTTTCTTCCCCGCCCTTGACAATCCTCTGGCCCCCCCTACCCCCCAGTGTCTTATGTCCATTGGTTATGCTTATATGCATGCATACAAGTCCTTCGGTTGATCTTTTACCCCCCTCCCTCCTGCCCCCCCACCCCCCCTGGTCTTCCCGCTGCAGTTTGACAATCAGTTTGAGGCAGCTCTGCCTCTGTATCTATTATTGCTCAAAAGTTTATAATGGTCTTTATTATCCATGAATGAGTGAGATCATGTGGTATTTTTCCTTCATTGACTGGCTTATTTCACTTAGCATAATTCAAAGAGAGAATCTTAAAGGCAGCAAGAGAAAGCAATTTGTTACCTACATAGGAGCTCCTATAAAGCTGTCAGCCGATATTTCATCGAAGGCCTACAGGCCAGAAGGGACTGGCATGAAGTATTCCAGGTAATTAAAAGCAAGGATCTGAAACCAATACTACTATATCCAACAAGGCTATTATTCAAAAATAGATGATGAAATAAAGAGCTTCCCAGACAAAAAAAAAAAAAAAGTCTAAAGGAGTTCACCACCACCAAGCCAGCATTGCAAGAAATGTTAAAAGGACTGCTATAATAATAAGAATAAATATAGGAGGGACAAAATAGTGGCGGAACAGATGGACACATCCCGAGCCTTGTCCCAGAGCAGACAGAACGAACAACAATATCAAATAACATCCACCCTGAATTGGCAAAGTGGACACAGCGGGTGAGATGATTTGCAGCCAGGATGGGCAGAGGACACCTGGAGAATGCCCAGGGCACTGCGACCATGCAAGCAGTAGACATGTGAGCAGCCGCTCCTGTCTGAGGAGAAGCAGCTCTGAGAGCAGCCGGCCCCAGGCCTGGGAGCGGCAGCCTCATGGGGCCTGCCCCCGTCCAAGGAGCAGCAGCTGTGTGAGTGGCCCGCCCCCCATCTGAGGAGCAGCAGCCATGTGAGCAGCCTGCTCTTGTCCAAGGAGTAGCAGCCGTGTGTGCAGCCCACCCCAGTCCAAGGAGCAGCCCACCCTCACACAAGTAGCAGCAGCTGCATGAGCAGCCTGCTCACATCCGAGGAGCAAAAGCCCCACACAGCTCACCCCTATCCGAGGAGCAGCAGCCGCATGTAGCCCACACCCGTCTGAGGAGCAGCAGCTCACCCTCATCTGAGGAGTGGCAGCCGCACACAACCTGTGCCTGTCCAAGGAGCTGCAGCCACATGAGCAGCCCATTCCCGTCTGAGGAGCAGCAGCTGCCTGAGCAGCCTGCCCCCATTCAAGGAGCAGAAGCTGTGTGAGCGCCACCCCATATGAGGAGCAGCAGCCTCATGTAGAGCTCACACTTGTCCAAGGAACAGCAACCTCGTGAGCAGCCTGCCCCCTTCCAAGGAGCAGCGGATCCACAAGCAGCCCACTCCCATCCGAGGAGCAGCAGCTCCGTGAGCAGCCCACCCCCATTTGAGGAGCATCAGCTGCCCAAGCAGCCCACCCAGGTTCGAGGAGAAGCAGCAGCCACATGTGCAGCTCACCCCAGTCTGAGGAGCAGCAGCCTTGTGAACAGCCTGATCCTGTCTGAAGTGCAGCAGCTGTGCAAGGAGCCCGCCCCCATATGAGGAGCAGCAGCCCTGCAAGCACCCTTCCCCTTTCCAAGGATCAGCAGCCTCGCAAGCAGCCTGCCCCAGTCCAAGGAGTGGCAGTCCCTGCAAGCAGCTTGCCCCCATCCGAGGAACAGCAGCTCGCGAGTAGCCTGCCCCTGTCCCAGGAGCAGCAGCTCCATGAGCAACCCATGCCCATCTGTGGAGCAGCAGCTGTATGAGCAGCCTGCCCCTGTCTGAGGACCAGCAGTCCCGTGAGCAGCCCACCCGTCTATGGAGCAGCAGCCACAAAAGCAGCCTGCCCTCGTCCCAGGAGCAGCAGCCACATGCAGCCTTCCCCCATCTGAGGAACAGCAGCCTTGTGAGCAGCCCACCCTAGTCAAAGGAGCAGCAGCTGCGTGGCCAGCCTCCCCCCACAAACCAGAGGAGACACCACTGCTGCGAACAGCACCCACCAGAGGAGCTACTGCTAACTGAGAAGCAGCTGCTGCTGCAACCACCCAAGAAACAGCTGCCAACCAAGGAGCCATTGCCACCCAATGAGCAGCCCCTGCACAACTTGACACCTAGGTCCTCCAGTGAGAAAAAAAATGGGTAGACAAAGAAACCCCCAAAGAAAAGAAAAAGAGGTATCACCAGAAAAGCAGCTAAATGAAACAGAGGCATGCAATATGTCAGAAAAAGAATTCAGAATAAGGGCCATACAGTTTGTAAACTGGATGGATGAAAAAATCAACAACTTATTTGAGAATCAAGAAGAAATAAAGAGTGATATAGCTGCAATAAAAAACACCATGGCAAGTTTCAACAGTAGACTAGGAGAAGCGGAGGACCGAATTAGCGAATTAGAAGACAGGGAAACAAAACACACCCTAGGGCTGCCAGAAGGACAAGAAGAGCAGCAAGGATTAGAAAATATATATGAAGAAATGATGAAAGAAAACTTCCCTGAGGTGGGGAAGAAAAAAGTCACACAAGCACAGAGAGTCCCAAGCAAGATGAATCCCAAAAGACCCACGAAGACACCTCATAATTACAATGGCAAATGTTAACGACAAAGAGAGAATCTGAAAGGCTGCAAGAGAGACAGAGTTACCTACAAAGGATCCCCCATCAGATTATCAAATGATTTCTCAACAGAAACACATCAAGCTAGAAGGGAATGGACGGAGGTATACAAAGTAATGCAAAGCAAAGGACTGAATTCAAGAATACTCTATCCAGGAAGACTATCAATCAAAATTGAAGGGGAAATAAGGAGCTTCGCAGACAAGAAAAAAAACAAACAAACAAAAAAACAAACTAAGGGAGTTTATCACTACCAAGCCAGCAATGCAAGAAATGCTAAACAGAATGCTGTAAAAAGAAGAAATAAAAAGTGAAGAAGGAACACAGGCACAAAAAATAAAAATGGCTACAAACAAGTACCTATCAATAATAACTTTAAATATAAATGGACGAAATGCTCCAATCAAAAGACATTGAGTGGCTGAATGGATAAAAAACATGACCCATATATATGCTGTCTACAAGAGACCCACCTCAGAACAAGGGACTCACACAGACTGAAAGTGAAGGGATGGAAAAATATCTTTCAGGCAAATGGAAATGAAAAAAAAAAAAGCTGGGATAGCAGTACTTATATCTGACAAAATAGATCTCAAAGTGAAGGCCATAACAAGAGATAAGGAAGGCCACTTCATAACACTAAAGGGATCAATATAACAAGAGGATATAACCCTAGTAAACATATATGTACCCAATGCAGGAGCACCCAAATACATAAAAACCTCCTGGAAGATAAGAAAGGAGAGATCTACAACAATACAATCATAGTAGGGGACTTTAATACACCACTGACATCACTGGATAAATCCTCTAGACAAAAAAAATCAGCAAATAAACATCAATTCTAAATGACTCACTAGATCAGATGGACTTAATTGACATCTTCAGAACATTTTCCCCCAAAGCCACGGAATATGTGTTCTTCTCAAGTGCACATCGGACATTCTCAAAGATAGGCCACATATTGGGTCACAAGCAAGGTCTCTGAAAATTCAAGAAGATTGAAATCATATCGAGCATCTTCTCAGACCACAATGGCATAATATTAGAAATAAACTACAATAAAAACAATAACAAATTTAAACACTTGGAAGCTGAATAGCATGCTATTAAACAATGATTGAGTTATCAAAGAGATGAAAGAAGAAAATAAAAACATCCTGGAAACAAATGACAATGAAAATACAACAATACAAAAATCTATGGGACACAATGAAAGCAGTCCTGAGAGGGAAGTTTATAGCTCTACAAGCCTACCTCAAAAAACAAGAAAAATTGTAGTAAATCATCTAACTCTACAACTTAAAGAATTAGCAAGAGAGCAACAAGAAAAGCCCAGAGTGAGCAGAAAATAAACAAATGGGACTACATAAAAAAACAAGAAAAATTATGAGTAAACTACCTAATCCTATAACTTAAAGAATTAGAAAGAGAACAGAAAGAAAAGGTCAGAGCAAGTAGAAAGAAGGGAATAATAAAGATCAGAGCATAATTAAATGACATAGAGACTTTTAGTTTTTGTTTTTTAAAAAACAATACAGCCCTAATCGGTTTGGCTCAGTGGATAGAGCGTCGGCCTTTGGACTGATGGGTTCCATTCCGGTCAAGGGCATGTACCTTGGTTGTGGGCACATCCCCAGGAGGGGGTGTGCAAGAGGCAGCTGATCAATGTTTCTCTCTCATCGATGTTTCTAGCTCTCTATCCCTCTCTCTTCCTCTCTGTAAAAAAATCAATGAAATATATTTAACAAAAAAACAATACAAAAGATCAATGAAACCAAGATCTGATTTTTTAGAAAAATAAACAAGATTGATGAACCTTTAGCCAGACTCATCAAGGAACAAAGAGATATTTTGACTGAGGAGCACTAAAGGAACAATGTAGAGACTGGTAAGAGAGGGAAAGTCATGGAAATAGTGTACCCCCAGAACTGGTGCTTGGCTGAGAGGCAGGAGGGATAGTGGCTGCAAAGCTCCCTCCCCTTGGGAGTATGGACCAGCATCCAAATGCAGGAATCCAACTGAGCAATGGAGACAGAAAGGAGAAGCTGGTCAGTGTCAGGCAAAATAGCTGCTCAGTCTGCCTTCAAGGAGGTGTCCATACCAGTGAAAGAATGCACCTAATGGTGGCAGCCCACACAGGAGAGAGTTACTCAGGGTACTGACTACTAGAAAGGATGTGCCATAGTGTGTGGCTCCAGAATAGAAAGGGTCCTATGGGCTGAACCCAGCAGTGACTAACATTAACCTCTGCCTTCCTATAAGGCATTGTACAGAGCCCCAGAATGCATCCAAACTGTGTGGTGCAGGGAAGGGAAAGAGGGCCCTCCTGCTGCCAGAGAGAGACTGGAGCTGCAGGAAGGGCAGAGTGGGGATTTATGACCTGCACTAAAGTGAGCTGGTTTTGGGAGCAGAGCTAGGAATCTTGGCTCCAGCTTTACTAAGATCAGCTATGCAGGAACACTTTGTGGGGCTGACTTTGAAATCCCTTCTTTCGATGTTGCTGTATTGTTTTTGATTTATTATTTTTTGCTTTGCTTGATTTTTGTTGTTGTTGCTGTTGTTTTTGTTCTATTTTCAATATTTTATTGAGATTCTCTGCTTTATTGCTTTGATATTATTATTATAATTATTAAGTTTATTGCTTTTTCACTCTTGTTTTTTCAGTATCTCTTACTGGCCTCCTTCCTTACTCTATCGTATTCCCCATCCCCCTTTTATCTTTTTCCTTCTTTCTTTTTCTTTAACCTTTCTCTCTCTTCTTGATACCACTGCATAATTTTTTCTTTCTTTCTCTGACTTCTTATCTTTTTTTAACCATTTTCCTATCTTACTCTCTACTCTTATTTTTTTGCTCTTCCTTATTTTCTTTCAGAATCTTTTGCCTGCCCTTTTATCTCCCAGTAGCTTCTCTATTTTCTATTATTATTTTTACTATTAGCAATAATATCATTTTCTCTCTCTCTTTTTTTTAACTCAGTATTTGTGTTCTCTCTTCTCTTTCCTAATTCGCTTTTATTTTGGGTTGTTTTCATGACATTTTGTATGTTCCAGTTTGTTTCCTGTCAGTTATGTTTTGTTCTGTTTTACTCTGTCAGCACCTGTACAACAACTCACATGATGTGGTACTGGCTGAGTCTCACAGTTATACAGCCTGAAAAAAGAGTTCTCCCATGATGGTACAGTAGCAATATAGACCCAATCACAACATAAGTGTCCAAATAACCCACAAAATGGACATGCCTAGGGTGTACTGCTCAGAAGTACAAGGAAAACACGCCTCTAGGTCCCATAGGACATTTACTATAGAAGATCACCCTAAAACACTTGGGGTCAGAGCAAATATACCTAGTACATAGATACAAACACAAAGAGAAAACTAAAATGAGGAGACAAAGTAACAACCTCCAAACTAAAGAAAATGAAGAATCACCAGAAAAAGACCTAGAGAGATGGAGGCAAGCAAGTTATGAGACATAAATTTTAAAGTAATAGTTACAAAGATGCTCAAGGAACTTAGTGACAATTACAAGAAACTTAGTGAAAAATACATTAGCATGAAAAAAGATATAGATGTCATGAATAAGAACCAATCAGAAATGAAGGCTACTATATCTGACATCAAGAATATGCTGAAAGGAATTAAAAGTAGGCTCACTGAAACAGAGGATAGCATAAGTGATTTAAAATATAAGGTAAAAATAAACCACTTAATCAGAGAAGCAAAAAGAAAAAATACTTTAAAAGCATGAGTACAGCTTAAGGGAACTTTGGACAATAAGAAACAAAACAACATTCACATCATAGGAATGCAAGAGGGAGAAGTAAGTGAGCAAGGTATAGAGAATCTGTTTGAAGAAATAAAGACAGAAACCTTCCCTAAACTGGTGAAGGAAAAAGCCACACAAGTTCAGTTGGCACAGAGGGTACTAATCAAGAGGAACCCTAAGAGATCCACTGCAAGACACATCATAATTAAAATGGCAAATGTTAAGTACAAACAGAAATCTTAAAGTCCACAAGGAAGCTGCCTAACATTATCAGCTGATTTCTCAGCAGAAAGATTACAGGCTAGAAGCGAATTGCACAAAGTATTCAAAGTAATGAACAGCATGTATCTGAAACCAAGACTACTCTATCCAGCAAGGCTATCATTCAAAATAGGTAGTGAAATAAAGAGCTTCCCAGACAAAAAAAAAAAAAGGCTAAAGGAGTTGATCACCACCAAACCAGCATTTCAAGAAATGTTAAAGGGACTGCTGTAATAATAAGAAATATACCTATAGAGAAACATAGGCATAAAGAATAAAATGACAATGAATAAGTATCTATCAATAATAACCTTAAATGTAAGTAGATTAAATGCTCCAATCAAAATACATGATAGGTCAGTGATTCCCAAAGTGGGTGCTACCGCCCCCTGGTGGGCGCTGCAGCGATCCAGGGGGGCGGTGATGGCCACAGGTGCATTTGTTTTAACTTTTTTTGTATTACCTTTCTATTCTGAGTTCAATAAATAGTTTCATAATTTCAAACTTCAATGTTTCTAATTTACACCTTTCTTTACTATATTTTACGAAAAAGGTAGAAACATTAATACATATATCTTTCTGTTTAATTGCTATTAAAATTAAAAAAAATTAATTTCCAGGGGGCGCTGAGTAATATTTTTTCTGGAAAGGGGGTGGTAGGCCAAATAAGTTTGGGAACCACTGTGATAGGTGAATGCATACAAAAACATGACCCACATATATGCTGTCTACAAGAGACCCACCTCAGAACAAAAGACTCATGCAGGATGAAAGTGAAAAGATGGAAATGAAAAATAAAAAGCAGGGGTGGCAATACTTATATCTGACAAAATAGACTTCAAAGTAAAGGCTATAATAAGAGAAAAAAAAAGGCCATTACATAATACTAAAGGGATCAATCCAACAAGAGGATATAACCCTGGTAAAATATATGCACCCAAAATGTACTTAAGGAGGACTTAAATATATAAAAAAGCTCTTGGAGGACTTTACGAGAGAGAACAACAGCAATACAGTCATAGGAGGATACTTTAACACTCCACTGACATCACTGGATAAATCTTCCAGACAAAATATTAATAAGGGAACAGAGACCTTAAACTACACGCTGGATCAGATGGATTTAATTGACATTTACAGAAAATTACACCCCAAAGCTGCAGAATATACATTCTTCTCAATTGCACATGGGACATTCTCAAAGATAGACCACATGTTAGGACACAAACAGTCTCTACAAGTTTAAGAGGACTGAAATCATATCAAGCATCTTCTCGGATCACAATGGCATGGAACTAGAAATCAATTATAGTAAAAACACTAAAAAACATTCAAACACATAGATGCTAAATGTTATTAAATAATGAATGGGTTACCAATGAAATAACAAAAGAAATTAAAAACTTCCTGAAAAAAAATGAATACACAACCACCAAATAACTATGGAACACAGCGAAAGCAGTTTTGAGAGGGAAATTCATAGCATTACAGGCCTAAATCAGGAAACAATAAAAATCTCTATTAAATTATTGAACACTAAAACTATAAGAATTAGAAAGAGAAAAACAAGAAAAGCCCACAGTAAGTAGAAGGAAGAATCAGTAAAGATCAGAGCAGAAATAAATGATATAGAGACAATAAAACAATATAAAAGATCAATGAATCTAAGAGCTGGTTATTTGAAAATATAAACAAGATTGATGAACCTTTAGCCAGACTCATCAAGAAATAAAGAGAGAGGACCCAAATAAAATCAGAAACAAAAGAGGTGAGATTACAACTGGCACCATAGAAATACAACTGATGGTAAGAAAATACTATGAACAACTATATGCCAACAAGCTAGACAACCTGGATGAAATGGACAAATTT
This sequence comes from Myotis brandtii, assembly GCF_000412655.1. Classification (NCBI taxonomy): domain Eukaryota; kingdom Metazoa; phylum Chordata; class Mammalia; order Chiroptera; family Vespertilionidae; genus Myotis; species Myotis brandtii. Next base: position 233,363 of record NW_005369676.1, on the reverse strand, counting down.
CTAGAAAAATACGATTTTCCTAAACTGAATCAGGAAGAATGAGAAAACCTGAATAGGCCAATAACAACTGACTAAATTAAAGTAGTAATTAAAAAACCTCCCTGTACACAAAAGCTCTTATTTGGATGGCTTCATAGGGGAGTTTTACCAAACATTCAAAGAACTAACACCTGTCCTCCTAAAACTATTCCAAAAACTCCAAGAGAAAGGAACACCTGCAATCTCTTTTTATGAGGCCAGCCTTATCCTGATTCCAAAACCAGATAAAGACACTACAACAAAAGGGAATTATAGGCCAATATCCCTGATGAATATACATGCTATAATCCTCAACAAAATATTAGCAAATCAGATCAGAAATATATTAAAAAGATCATACACCATCACCAAGTGGGATTTATTGCAGTGATGGAAGGCTGGTACAATATTTGCAAATCAATAAATGTGATACATTACATAAACAAATTGAAAGACAAAAATCACACGATCATATCTATATACACAAAAAAAGCATTAGAAAAATCCAGCTTAATTTTTTGATAAAAACTTTTAGCAAAGATTGGTTTATCATATATGGCCTCTGAAAAATTCTGGCACTTGAAGGTTTCATAGCCCAACCTAACCCAGTTGCACACTGCCTTGCATCTTTTGCTATTGTTTCATAAATCAGTCAGGTGGAGTCTGTGTGGAAAATAGGGAGTCACATTGCTGGGGATGTTACTACCTTCTCACCCTATTTCTGACCATAGGGCCTCCAAGAAACCCCAACCTTCAGAAACCAGCAAGAGTCTCTGAAGGGAATGGAATTGCTGCTTGAGGGAATTGACTCTACTACTTTAGAATTAGGCTTTTGACTGTTCCCATTTTTCTCTTTAAGAATGGCAGGGGTATTCATACTGGCTGATCCCGGATTAAAAAAAAAAAAAAAGAATGGCAGGGGTTAATTATTGTTGGAGAGGAAAACAGTTTCTATCCACTCCAAGCTATTTAATTTTTAAAAATATTTGGTTTATAGTAGAGACTAGAGGCCCAGTGCATGAAATTCGTGTACTGGGGGTTGTCCCTCAGCCCAGCCTGCACCCTCTCCAATCTGGGACCCCTCGGGGGATGTCCGACTGCCGGTTTAGGCCCCATCCCCCAGGGACATCCCTCTCACAATCTGTGACTGCTGGCTCCCAACCGTTCGCCTGCCTGCCTGCCTGCCAGCCTGATCACTCCCTAACCACTTCCCTGCCAGCCTGATCGATGCCTAACTGCTCCCCTGCTGGCCTGATTGCCCCCAACTGCCCACCCCTGCCAGCCCAGTACCCCCCAACTGCCCTCCCCTGCCAGCCTGCTTACCCCTAACTGCCCTCCCCTGCAGGCCCAGTCACCCCCAACTGCCCTCCCCTGCCTGCCCAGTCATCCCAAACTGCCCTCCCCTGCTGGCCTGGTTGCCCCTAACTGACCTCCCCTGAAGGCCCAGTCTCCCCCAACTGCCCTTTCCTGCTGGCCATCTTGTGGCAGCCATCTTTTGACCACATGGGGCAGCCATCTTGTGCAAGGGCATGACAGTCAATTTGCATATTACCTCTTTATTTTAATATATTTTATTGATTTTTTTACAGAGAGGAAGGGAGAGGGAGAGGGATAGCAAGTTAGAAACATTGATGAGAGAGAAACATCAATTCAGCTGCCTCTTGCACGCCCCCTACTGGGGATGTGCCCACAACCCAGGTACATGCCTTGAACGGAATCGAACCTGGGACCCTTGAGTCTGCAGGCCGACGCTCTATCCGCTGAGCCAAACCAGCTAGGGCTTACCTCTTTATTTTATATGACTAGAGGCCCGGTGCAAGAAATTCGTGCACGGGGGTGTTCCCTCAGCCCAGCCTGCACCCTCTCTAATCTGGGACCCCTCAGGGGATGCTCTGGGATGGGGCCTAAACCGGCAGTCGGACATCCCTCTCACAAACTGGGACCACTGGCTCCTAACTGCTCACCTGCCTACCTGCCTGATCACCCCTAACTGCTCCCCCCTGCTGGCCTGGTCGTCCCCAATTGCCTCCCTCTGCCGCCCTGGTTGCCCTTAACTCCACCCCCCCACCAGCCTGGTCATCCGTCACTGCCCCCCTCTGCTGGCCTAGTCTCCCCTCACTGCCCCCCCCCATTGGCTTAGTCACCCCTAACTGCCTCTCCTGCCTGCCTGGTCACCCCACGCAGTCTGCTGTTCAGTCGTTTGGTCGCCCCTCACTGCCCCCCATGCCCGCCTGGTCGCCCCACACAGCCTGCTGTTCAATCGTTTGGTCGTCCCTCACTAACCTCCCTGCCGGCCTGGTTGCCCCATGCAGCCCACTGCTCAGTCATTTGGTCAGCCCTCACTAACCCCCGTGCTGGCCTGGTCCCCCCAAGCAGCCTGTTCAGTCGTCTGTTCAGTTGTTTCGGTTGTGATGGTCACTTAGGCTTTTATATGTATAGATAAGGCTGTCAGCTTAGGGTACTTCCTAGAACTATATAAAGGTCTTTTAATATGTTAGGTGCTAAGCAGAGAATTGGAGCCTGCAAAATATAGCTTTTATAAAACTGAGGGCTAAACCCATTTTGAGGTATTCTCTGGCCCAAATTACAGAAGAAAAACTTTAATTATGTAAGTGCTGTATTAATGGTTTTCAATGTGTGGTGAGCACTTGCATCAGATCCTCAAGGAGAACTTATTTAAAATGTAGATTCCTGGCTAACTTTTTGCGTAACAATAAGAATATCTGGATATGGGGCCTGGAGAATCTATGTTTTATTTTTTTAATATATTTTTTATTGATTTTTTACAGAGAGGAAGGGAGAGGGATAGAGAGCTAGAAACATCGATGAGAGAGAAACACCGATCAGCTGCCTGCAACCAAGGTACATGCCCTTGACCGGAATCGAACCTGGACCCTTCAGTCCGCAGGCCGACGCTCTATCCACTGAGCCAAACCGGTTAGGGCAAATCTATGTTTTAAATGAATTTCCTTGGTGATTTTTCTAAGGATCACTAAATAATGAATGTACTTTAAATTTTACATTCTAAACTTGAAGAAAACATTCCATAGTTGTTATATTCACAATTTTAATGTTATTTCTGGCTTAAATAGTATGGTAGGCAGATTTCTAAGATGACTCCTAATGATCCATACCCTTGTAAAACCCTTTCCCCTTGACTGTTGGTGAGTCCTGTAAGTTGCTTCTAACCAGTAGACCATGGCAAAGATGATGACATAACAATTCCTTGAATATGCTACATTATATAGCAAAGATGGAGGGATATTGCATATATAATTAAGTCTCCTAAATAGTTAACTTTAATTTTACTAATGGGAGATTAATTTATGAGCCTGACCTAATCAGTTGAGACCTTTAAAATGGGGTCTAGAGGTCAGAGACAAAGGAAGTTGGCAGAGACATTCTCCTGTTATTGGACATCCACTCAAGTCAGAGGAAGAGGGCTATCTCCACCTCAGTTCTTGACTTCTCATAGAATGAATTCAAATGAGTGACTCCAGATAATTGCATTATGTTAAAGCAGTTTATTAAGAAAGCTGAACATGCAAATTATTAAAGGAGCAAGGCAAGCAAATCTATCATCCAGAATAAAGCACAAATGGACTCTCTTGGCTAATCAGAGGAATGAGTGGGGTGGGGGGTTTCTGCCTTGTATACTTTTCTGTCTGTAGATTTTAAAATTCCTCTGCCAAATATCTTGGTATAGATTAATTTTCAAGGTCCCCCTTTTGCTTTATTGTGGCTTTCCCCCAATTTGTGAGAAGCACCCGGCAATTTTATTTTACCAAACCCCAACACTATGGCTTCTCTGTTTAGGGAGTGGGATGAGGTAAGACTATATTCTTACTTCCCCCTCCTCCTTCCTCTCTACTGTCTTTTAGTTAGTTTTAGGGTGTTTTATGCTATGTATTCTCTGGTTGCATTAAGATTCCCCTTATTCCCCCCTGCTGTTCCCCCTCCTTTTCTGGATTCTTTGCTCCTGTCCTTGGCTGGGGAAGATAATGGCTTGTTATTTATAAGCTGGCTGCAGGCTGCCAAACTGTTTGGTCTTGTTTAATTTTCTTTTTTCCCCCCAAATTACTTTAAAAAAATCTTTCTTGTTGAAAGTATTATACATGTCCCTTTTTTTTCTACCATTGACCCTTTCTAGCCCTTCCCCATTCCTGGCCCCAGGCCTTCACCCCCTATTATCTGTGTTCATGGGTTATGCATATATGCATATGAGTTCTTTGGTTGATCTCTTCCCACCCATGCACACACCCCTGCCTTCCCTATGAGATTCCACAGTCTGTTCCATGCTTCCATGTCTCTGGATTTATTTTGTTCATCAGTTAATTTTGTTCATTAGTTTCCACTTATGAGGGAGATGATATGATACTTGTCTTTCTCTGATTGGCTTATTTTGCTTAGCATAATACTTTCCAGGTTCCTCCAGGCTGTCCCATATGATATGAGATTCTTCTTTTTTACTGCTGCATAGTGTTCCATGGTGTAAATGTCCCACGGATATTTTATTCACTCATCTACTGATGGACCCTTGGACTGTTTCCAGATATTGTAAATTGCACAGCTATGAACATAGGGGTGCATATATTATTTTTGATAGGTGTTTCAGGTTTCTTAAGATATATTCCTAAAATTGGGATCACTGGGTCAAATGGAAGTTCCATTTTTAATTTTTTGAGAAAACTCCATATTGTTTTCCACTGTGGCTGTAGCAGTCTGCATTTCCACCAGCAGTGCACTAGAATTCCCTTTTCTCCACATCCTTGTCAGCACTTGTCTTTTGTTGATTTGTTGGTAGCCATTCTGACAGGTGTGAGGTGATACCTCATAGTCTTTTTAATTTGCATCTCTCTAATGATTAGTGAATTTGAGAATTTTTTCATATATCTCTTGGCCATCTGTGTGTCCACTTTGAAGAAGTGTCTATTTATGGCCTTGATTAATTTTCTTGCCTCAGTTTTCCTATTCCTCCTACTTTGGAATTTTTCTAGCTTCTCGCTATCTTATAACATCCTTGGCTGTACATGAAATGTCTTCCCAACTACTCCTTGTGACCCAGCTCTTGGTACTAAGACACCTACTCAGAATTGTATTCCCAAGAGGATATCTGTCCTGTAATCCTAGCTGAGATGTTAACTAATAATTACTGCCAGCTCTCAGCTTCCAGGGGATATTTGAATTCTAATGGTAGGAGTAGCATTTCTGATAGTTAAAATTGAAGTAGGTGGGTGAAATTTTGAGAGTTAAAGAATTCTCAAACCCCATCCCATAGATGTCTGCACCGCTGTGAAGGCTGGTTCATGCAAGAAACACAGGTTATAGAAAACATAGGCAAGGTCAGACACTGAGGATATTAGTCCAGTTCTTCTTTCAGACTCTCATTATCATTTCTATCTGATTGAGGACACTCAGGATGTGTTTTGAGAACTTGCTACCTAAAAATGATGAACTATGGAAAGGAGGGACAAGGATATATAACCACAAATATTTATTGAGAATTAATATACCAAACACCAAACTAGGTACACAGCTGAATAAAACAGGTAATGTTCTTGTTCTCATGACACATGAAATGATAATGATGGGGACTAGAAAGTAATTAAGTATGTAAATATATACTTTGAATTGCAATAAATTCTGAGGGAAAAGAAGAGGATAATGAGAGAGTTACCAAAGAGGTCTTTTAATTTTACCTAGGGGAAGATAAACTCAATAGTGAAGTTTGCACACTGGTGCCAAAATGTCTGGATTCAAATGCCAGCTCAGCTGTGTGATCATGGGCACATTACTTAAGCTTAAAATGGGGAGTTGTTACTTTATGGAGTCATGTGAAGTAATGGATTAATATATGAAAGTGATTAGAATAGATACTGGTACATAGTAAACCTTTAGCTATTATTATCGTTACTGGGGATTGGGGAGGGAGCTTTATTGAGGAAATGCAAGCTGAGGCTGATTAGGAGAAAGCTCTATGAAGATGATAAGAAATGGAATCCTGTCAGAGTTTAAAGCTTCTGAGATAAGAAGGGGTTCAGTACATTTGAGGAACAGAAAGAAGAAAGAGTCCATCTGGAATATGTCAAGTGACAAGTCTTGCAATGAAGCGCCAGAGGAGGACATAATCAGATTATATCAAAATTTGAAAAGCATTTTAAGGATTTTTAATTTTATTCTAAGTGCAATAGAAAGCTATAAACATGTTAAAATGGAAAACGACATGGTATAATGTATGTTTTAAAAGAAAGAACATTCTGTCTACCCTGTAGAGAATGGACAAAAAATCTCAGGTGGGGAAACCAACTAGAGGACTGTGTTAATCTAGTTAGGGTTCTCTAGAGCAGTGATTTTCAATTGGTGTGCCATGACACACTGATGTGCCACAAGAATTTCTAAAACATGCAATACCATTTAGTCAGGGACAATGACCTCTTTTTCCTTAAATTGTCAAATAAAATAAAATGACAACAGCCAACACAACAGTAGCCTTTCAGTGTGAATAAATCAAATTTATACCTCTTTTATTCAGACCAGCAAAATATGTATTTTTTGTGTGCTGCAGAATTTAAGTGTTGATCTCATATAAAAAGAACCTTCACAGCAACATCTAGATTGATGTCTGAGCAAACTACTGAGCAGCATAGCCTACCATTTTGATGTATAAAATTAATCATTCCTGGCTGGCATGGCTCAGTGGTTGAGCGTCAACCTATGAACCAGGAGGTCAGAGCATGTGCCTGGGTTGCTGGCTCAATCCCCAGTATGGGGTGTGCAGGAGGCAGTCGATCAATGATTCTTTCTTATCACTGATGCTTCTATTTCTCTCTCCCTCTCCCTTCCTCTCTAAAATCAATAATAAAAAAATATATATTTTAAAAATTAATCATTACAAGGGCTATTTCTATGTTCCAGGTGAGAGATGATGGTGAACTTGGGTGATGGCTGTGGTGATTGAGAGAAGTGGTTGGAGTTCATATTTAGTTTGAAAAAATAATGAGCAGAACTTGGTATCAATTGATTGTGGCATGGTAGGAATCCAGAACATCTTGACTTTTGGCTTTAGCAAAAAGTATAGCTATACCTCAACCATCTAGACAAAGGCAGGAAGTAGGGGAGAGAAAAAGAATCAGAGATGAATGGGTTAGGGTTAGGGTTAGGGATAGGGTCAGGGAGGAGGGAAGAAGAAAAAGAGAAAAGGAACCAGCAGTAGGCATCTTTCCTGTGTGGAGGTCCTACTTGGTGTTGGGTATATTGTGGGGGAAGCTTAGCTCATGGGCACCAGTACTTGGCAGCTGCCTTATCTAGCAGGGGACTGTGGCATCCTATCTAATAATAGACAAACATGATAATTGACCGAACCTTTGCTATGCCTCCCATTGGCTAATCAGCATGATATGCAAATTAACCACCAACAAAGATGGTGGCTAATTTGCATACTGCAGGCAGGGCGGGACAGCGCGAGCCCCTAGCGCGCCATGCCATCCAGGTGCCTGTGTGTGACCCCAGAAGCCGCCTGCCTGCCGTCTGTGTGTGCGGC
>NW_005369676.1:222631-224639 GCF_000412655.1 Myotis brandtii | reverse complement strand
CACTAATAAAAGAGAAACATGCAAATTGGTGTCACTCCACCATGCCCACCAGCCAATCAGAGCAACTATGCAAATTAACCCAACAAAGATGGCAGTTAATATGCATACATAGGCGCAGAGCGAAGACTGAAGACTGAACACTGAAAACTGAAGACTGATACACAGGCGCAGAGCGAAGACTGAAGACTGAAGACTGAAAACTGAAGACTATGGCCACAGCGGAGAAGCCAAGCCTCGCTGCGGCCAGACCAAAGGCCTGGGTCCCGGGTGCTGGAGGAAAACCGGTGCCAGCAGCCAGGGGAAGGAAGGCCTGTTGCGCGAATCTTCGTGCAACGGGCTTCTAGTACATGAATAATGACCTTTGACAGCAATGCCCCTGACTCCTATTAAAGGTGGCCCAGTGGAAGTCAGGTACTCACAGGAAGGACTGGCTCATCCCACTATGACCCCAAATGGGTCTATGGAGAAAGGGTAGCACTTCCTTTTTACAAAGGGGAAAGTTGTTTCCAAAAGGAGACAGTATTAGCTGTGTTGATGAAGCTGAGAAGTCTAGGACTGAAAAGTTGGCCATTCAATTTGGGAACATGGACATCTCTCGTACTCTTAGAAGAGAGGATTTGCTGGTAGTCCCTTTTTGCAGATTAACAAATTGAGGTTAGATAGACAGGTAAACTAAATAGTCATAGTCCAAGCTGGTAACTCAGTTTATCTCTCTCAAAAGGCCATGCTTTTAATTTTTGTCCATGTTTTCTTTCTCTGAGAAGGTGCATAGGTCAAGATCTTGATGCCTCTACTCTGATTTTATTCTCTTTTCTTGATGTGGCTGGTGTAGAGTGGTGCTTTGATTCCTGACATTAGTTCAGATCTAAATTAGGTCTTCTGAAAACATCCCAAAGTTCTAACATTTAAGACTCTTTCACCAAACTCATAACATTTGATAATATTTTCTTAAAGTCGTCTAACAAAATTACACCCTAAACTAAGAGCTAATTTAGTTTCATCCAGCAATTTTGAAATAAGGCTTGTATAATAAAATTTAAATTATAGTTCTTCTCTAGAAGTTACTGTGTATATATTTATAACTTCATAATATGATTGATTTAATATTCTATTTTCAACTCACAACACATTCCTTCTGTTTGACTTCTGGATTCATAAGTGTCAATGACTCTGCTCATGTTTCATGTTCTTTCCTTTACATATTGGGTGAAAGAGGTAGCCTTGAGTACAATTTGTAGCTGTGATAATGATATCTCTTAACCCTTCAGAATATATTTAGAAAAATGAACATGTAAATCATAGCCAGTTCTAAGGAATAAAAGCAATAAAAGGAACAAAGCATCTGGTGAGATAGCCTGCCGATGAGTGAGAGTGAGAGAGAGAGAGAGAGAGAGAGAGAGAGGCTAGAATTTTTTTAAATTATTACTTCTATAGGATCACAACCAGTTTCCTGTGAAACCAATCTGTTTTATATGTTACCCTCTGCATCATACCTTTTTTATAAAAGAAAATTTAGATAACAGTTTTCTTCTAAACCATACTTCTGAACTTATTTTATTCTTTAATTAATACCTGCTAATTCAGCACAGTCTAGACTTAGTTTGATGAAAATCTTTGCTGTTGGTTGAGAATGCAGTTAATATTTTTCAGTATTCAGCAAGGTGACACATGGTTGTTTCTAATTTGTCATACCTGAGGTGGCCAAGCATAAGGTTTTACTTTTGATTACTAGATGGAAGATTCCTAATTTTCACATTAAAGTGAAACCTCAGCAAACTTTGTATAACCCTGCTATCATCTTCATCAGGAGGAACCTTCATTTTCCTTTAGCCCTCTGGGGAGTTCTGGGTATACTCCTATTTCCCTGGGTATCTGATTTTATTTTTTAAAACCCATAAAACCTTATTAGCAATAGGCTTATCTTTTCATCTTTAAAGCAGTGAGATTATAATTTTTCCCCATTTTATGACTGATTAGAGGCCCAGTGCATGAAATTCGTGCACTGGGA
>NW_005369676.1:218994-222336 GCF_000412655.1 Myotis brandtii | reverse complement strand
GGGCCAAAACCAGCTCTCTGACATCCCCCGAGGGGTCCCGGATTGTGAGAGGGTGCAGGCCAGGCCAAGGGACCCCACCAGTGCATGATCGGGGCTAGGAAAGGATGCGAGAAGTTGGCCAGCCAGGGAGGGACTGTGGGAAGGCTCCAGGGTATGACTGACCGGCCTCAGTCCTGATTGGCCAGACCCCAGCAGCAAGCTAACCTACCTGTTGGAAGGTCTTCCCCTGGGGGTCAGTGCACGTCATAGCGACTGGTCAACCAGTCGACTGTCTGCCCCCTGGTGGTCAGTGCAAGTCATGGTGAGCAGTTGAGGTGCCTTAGCATATCATTATCATATTATGCATTTATTGTTTGGACGGATGACTGGACGACCAGAAACAGCATATTAGGCTTTTATTATATAGGACTAGAGGCCTGGTGCACAAAAATTTGTGCACTCAGGGGAGTCCCTCAGTCTGGTCTGTGCCCTCTCGCAGTCTGGGACTCCTCGGGGGATGTCCACCTGCTGGCTTAGGCCTGCTCCCCGGGGGATTGGGCCTAAGCTTGCAGTCAGACATCCCTCTGGTAGCCTGGGAGCCCTCGGGGGATGTCCACTTGCCAGCAGGGAGCAGGCTTAAGCTGCAGTCAGACATCTTTAGCGCTGCTGAGGAGATGGAAGAGGCTCCCGCCATCACCACTGTGCTGGCAGCCATCAGCCTGGCTTGTGGCTGAGCAGAGCTCCCCCTGTGGGAGCTCACTGACCACCAGGGGGCAGCTCCTGCATTGAACGTCTGCCCCCTGGTGGTCAGTGTGTGTCATAGTGACCAGTCATTCCCAGTTGTTCTGGAGTTAGGGTCAATTTGCATATTACCCTTTTATTATATAGGATAGAGGCCTGGTGCACTGGTGGGGGCTGGCTGGTTTGCCCTGAAGGGGGTCCTAGATCAGGGTAGGAGTCCCCACTGGGGTGCCTGGTCAGCCTGGGTGAGGGGCTGATGACTGTATGCAGACTGGTCAAGCCCCCCAGTGGGGACCCTTATTCCATGTGGGTTTGGCCAGCCTGGGTGAGGGGCTGATGGCTGTTTTCAGGCTGGCCACACCCCCTTCAGGGTGGGGGGTCCCCACTGGGGTGCCTGGCCAGCCTGGGTGAGGGGTTGATGGCCGTTTTCAGGCTGGCCATGGCCGCGGGCTGGAAGCAGGTATCTGGGATTTATTTATCTTCTATAATTGAAACTTTGTAGCCTTGAGTGGAGATCAGGGCCGGCAGGGCAGGCGGGAAGCTTGGCTTCCTCCATTGCTGGGGGAAACCCAAGCCTCCTGCTTGCTCCAGCTCCATGACCACCACCATCTTATTTGGGTTAATTTGCATATTCACTCCTGATTGGCTGGTGGGCATGGCTTGTGGGTGTAGCAGAGGTACAGTCAATTTGTATGTTTCTCTTTTATTAGATTAGATTATTTTGCTTTCTGACCTTAAATGATCCTAAGCATTCATAAGGGAATGCTGATATTCCTTTTGACTTTACCTCAATGTCATATTTCAAACAACAATGTCCATTATACCACATTCCTGGTTCTTTTGTACAATTACATAAAGAGCATATCAGTCAGGAGATAGAATCCATAACACTTGCTTTATTTTAACAGAAAGAATTTAACATGAGGAATGGTTAACTAGCCAAACGAAAGCAAAATAACTAAATTATTATGGAGGTATCATGGAATAAAGAGAAGAGGTTGAAATTATTAAAAATTAGAACTATGAAAGAAATATACCATAGAGCTAAAACTAAGACTTCTGAGAAGGAGACATTGCTTAGCAGGGACTAGTGTTGAGCTCAAAGGAAGTGACCTGACTTGTAAGGCAGGGACACTGGGTAGTGGGTGCTCCTGCCTCTGAGGGCATGCAAATGAGGTGGAAAATGCAAGTGTTGAAAAAATGCCTACTTGGAGGGAGCAGCTACTGCTGGGCAGAAAAATAAAGCAGTGGATATAGGAAGCAAGCAGAAAATGCAAAATCAACAACAGCAACAACAAAATCCAGGAAGGAGCAAATCCCTGTTCCCTCCTCAGGCTTTGCAATCTTCTTGTTGTGCCCCTATTGGCAGGACCTGACCAGGAGCTGCAGGAAAGGGGGAAAAGTGGTTGCAAAATGCCAGTCCACCATCACACAGCTGGGTGAATTTGCAGTTGAGATGCAACCGTCTGATATCTGGCACACTGAACTACTGTTGTACAAATCCTTTCATTTGTAAAGGACTTTTATTCAAGTTCTGTATTTTGAAAGCAATAAGTATGCCACACATAGAACATGACTATGACCAAGGTATTTTGTAACTTTCAAGTCATGCTTGTAAAATACCCAATAAATGCACATTTTATTTTTTTCAATTATAGTTGACACTGAATATTATATTAATTCCAGCTGTACAACATAGATATTTATATAATTTACAAAACGAACTCTTCACCTTTTCTACCCAGCCCGCCAACCCTCCTCCCATTGGGCAATTACCAGTTTGTTCTCTGTATCTATGAGTTAGTTTCTGTTTCATTTGTTCATTTACTTTGTTTTTTAGATTCCACATATAAATGAAATCATATTGTATTTGTGTTTTTCTGTCTGACTTATCTGACTTATTTCACTTAGTATAATATTCTGTAGGTCCATTTCATTCTTTTTTTTTTATTATTCTCTGTCAAGGATTTTTTTCCATTGAATTATTTTATTTTATTTTTAGATAGGGTGAAAGGAAGGGAGGAGGAGGGAGGGAAGGAGAGAGAGAGAGAGAGAGAGAGAGAGAGAGAGAGAGAGAGAGAGAGAGAGAGAGAGAAACATTAATGTGAGAGACACATATCGACTGGTTGCCTCCTTTACTTGCCTCAACCAAGAGCAGAAAGTGCACCCGAAACAAGTGCATGCCCTTGACTGGGAGTTGAATCTGTGACCCTTTGGTCTGCAGGCTAATGCTCTAACCACTGAGACAATTGGGCCAGGGCCATTTCATTCTTTTTTATGTTTGGTTAAAATTCTATTGTTATATATGCATGGCTTCTTCTTTATCCACTTGTCTTTTGATTGGAACATATAATCTGTTTACCTTTAAAATGATTTATAGGTATGTAGTTATTGCCATTTTATTGTTTTCTGATTGTTTTTGTAGTTCTCAGTTTCTTATTCTCTTGCTCTCTTCTCTTGTACATCGATGACTTTCTGTAGTGTTGTGTTTGGATTCCATTCTCTTTATTTCTTGTGTATCTCTTGTAGATTTTTGGTTTGTGATTACCATGTGCTTTATATACACCAAGCTGTGTTTATAGCAGTTTATTTTAAACTAGAGGCCCAGTGCACAAAAATTTG
>NW_005369676.1:214239-216625 GCF_000412655.1 Myotis brandtii | reverse complement strand
GGCCCCGGCAAGGGGCGGGTCTATCAGTTACTATGGCGCTGCCCGCGAGCCTGCGGGAAGGGGGGGTGGGCTCTGTTACTCACGGATCTGCCGCGGGGATCTCCGAACTTTTGGTGTCCGCAGGTCTGTAGCTGTGGTCGCAGGTCTCTGTCCCCAGTGGCTGCAGGGTCCTGGTATGCGTCTGAGATCAGACTGGGTGGTGCTGAGGCCAGGATCCTAGTCTCAAGCAGCTCTGTTTCCCAAGATGGCGTGGTCGCTGTGCCTGGGCTGGCCGCCTAGGAGTGTCCGCGCCGGGAGCTGGACTCCGCCGCCTAAGACTGCCCGGTTTAGCAGCCCCTTAGAAGACCTGCAGAATCTAGCTGTCCCTAGCTCATACACACACACCACACACGTCCACACACTCCTCTATCACTTCCTTGCACTCTCACACTCTCTCCCTCCCTACCTTCCTGCTGGTCGCCATTTTTTCTTCTCACCATGTTTGTCTATTATTAGATAGGACTAGAGGTCTGGTGCACAAAATTCGTGCACTCGGGAGGGGGGTTCTCTCAGCTCAGCCTGTGCCCTCTCTCTGTCCAGGTGCCTTCGGGGGTTGCCTGACTGACGGGTTAGGCCCGCTCCCCGTCAGTTGGACATCCTTAGTACTGCCGTGGAAGCAGGAGAGTCTCCCTACACTGCTGCTGCACTCGCCAGTCATGAGCCTGGCTTTTGGCTGAGTGGCCCTTTCTCTGTGGGAGCACACTGACCACCGGGGGGCAACTCCTGCATTGAGTGTCTGCCCCCTGGTGGTCAGTGCACATTATAGCGACCCGTCATTCCGCCTTTCGGTCGATTTGCATATTGGCCTTTTATTATATGGGGTTGTTTGTCACTTAAGTTTGAACAGGTTTTGAAATCACTACCATTTTTACTCAACTTCCCCACATTTATGTTTTTGTCATTATTTTTACTTATTTTGCGTGTGTGTGTGTGTTGGTGTGTATGCCTTAATTTTATGTTGTAATTATGCATGATCTTCCTGATTTTGCTTTTTAACCTTTGCACTAGCATTAGTGTTGATCGACTGCTTTTATTATGTGTTTACCTTTGACAGAATTTTTTTCTTTGCAATATTGTTTTTAACTTTTTTTTCTTTAAGAAGTCCTTTTTAACATTTCTTGTGATACTGTTTTTGTGGTGATATACTCCTTAACTTTTTATTATCTGGGAAGCTATCTCACCTTCAATTTTAAATGATAGCCTTGGTGAATAGAGTAATCATGGTTGTAGGATCTTGCTTTTCACCACTTTGAATATTTTGTGCCAATCCTGGATCTCTCTGGGCTTTTTGGATTTGCATGTCTATTTCCTTTGCCAGAATTGTGAAGTTTTCTGTCATTATTTCTTCAAACTGGTTTTCAATCTCTGGCTCTTTCTTTTTCTGGTACTTCTATGATGCTAATGTTGCTATGCTTGATACTAGCAGCCCAGTGCAAGAAACTTGTGCACTTTGGGAGGAGCAGGAGGTCCCGCAGCCCGGCCTGTGTCTTCTCACACTCCGGGAGCCCTTGGGGGATGTCCAACTGCCAGCTTAGGCCCGGTCCCTGAGCGGGTCTAAGCCGGCAGTCAGACATCCTTAGTGCTGCTGTGGAAGAGGGAGAGGCTCCTGCCACTGCTGCTGTGCTTACCAGCTGTAAGCCCAGCTTGTGGCTGTGCAGTGCTCCCTCTGTGCGAGTGCACTGACCACCGGGGGTAGCCCCTGCATTGAGCGTCTGCCCCCTGGTGGTCAGTGCGCATCATAGCAACCGGTTATTCTGTTGTTTGGTCAATTTGCATATTAGCCTTTTATTATATAGGATTATTCCAGAGTTCCCTTAAACAACTCTCATTTAAAAAATTTTTTTTATTCTTATGTTATTGTTTATTTTATTCTTCTGGTTGGGTCTTTTCTGCTACCTTGTCTTTAAAATTGCTGATTCAATCCTCTGCTTTATCTAATCTGCTGTTGATTCCATCTAGCATATTCTTCCTTTCAGTTATTGTATTCTTTATTTCTCAGTGGTTCTGTTTTATGGTTGTTGTGTCCTTTTTTTGTTTATTATATCTTTACTAGAGGCCCGGTGCACAAAAATTTGTGCACTCGGGGTGGAGAGGGGGTCCCTCAGCCTGTCCTGTGCCCTCTCACAGTCTGGGACCCCTCAGGAGATAATGACCTGCTGGCTTAGGCCTGTTCCCCAGTGGCAGAGGGCAGGCCCAATCCCTAGGTGCAGCCACTGGTCGGGCTCAGAGCAGGGCCGATGGGGGAGTTGGGGCGCTTCCCCCTGTCATGCACAGAGCAGGGTGGATCAGGAAGTTGCAATGCCACCCCTAGTCACACTCAGGGTACGGCCGATTGGGGGGTTGGGGC
>NW_005369676.1:202517-213001 GCF_000412655.1 Myotis brandtii | reverse complement strand
GTCACTGGAGCAAGCAAGCCTCCCTGTTCGCTTCAGTGCATGGCTGCTAGCCGCCATCTTGGCTGGCAGTTAATTTGCATATCGCCCTGATTAGCCAATGGGAAGGATAGCGGATGTACGGCTAATTACCATGTTTCTCTTTTATTAGATAGGATTGAAGTTCTCACTGAGTTCATCTATTCTTCCCCTAAGTTCATTTAGCATTCTTTAAACTAGAGTTTTGAACTCTATATTTTTTAGATTGCTTACCTCCCTTTCATTTAGTACTTTTTCTGGAGTTTTCTTCTATTCTTTCATTTGGATATGTTTATTTTTTTCCTCATTTTGGGTGCCTCCTTTTTTTCTATATATTAGGTAGATCAGCTACATCTCCAAGTCTTGGCAGAGTGGCCTTATGTAGTAGGTGTCCTATGGGGCCCAGTGGTGCAGTTTCCTTGGTCACCTGGGCTGGGTGCTTTAGGGGTGCCCCTTATATGGGTTATGTGCCCCCCTGATGTAGTTGAACCTGATTGCTGATGGCACATCAATGGGAGAAATTGATTCTCAGGCTAACTGACTATGAGGACTTTAATTACTTCAGCAGACAAGCTATTCTATGGGGACTGACCCTAGGGAGTGGGATTTGCTGTAGTGGTGCTTTTGTGCCTACTAAGTTTACCTTTTGTGTGTGAAATTTGTGGAGTTAATTAGATAGCACTCTGGTTTGGTCAAAGATGGTCACTGAGGGCTCTTGGGAGGGGCTCTGGTGCAGGCCAAGGTCAGCCACTGCCTGTGTATGTCCTGGGGACATCTGGTAAGAGATACATATTTATCTGTGGTTGGTAGCTGCCTATGATGGGTTTGGAGGCACCTGGGACCAAGGCCAGCTGCTGCTAATGCCAGGCTTGGGGACTACTTAGCAAGAGGTACAGGACACACTGTGGCCAGATGCAGTTTGTTTGGGGTTTGTGAAACTTTGAGAGATTTTAGAAAGTCAGCTGTGTGAGCTGATGCCAGCCAGCTACTTGTGAGAATCAGCCCCTGAAAAAGGTTTGAGCTGGTGCTCAGGTTGAGTAGGGCATGTTCTAGGGACTCACCAGGGTGAGGTGAGCAGTGTTAGTCAAGTTGATGGAGATTCAGATATGGCACCCATATGCACCTACCAGTTGTGTGTGGGGAGGCTCAATAAAGAAATAATGGGGCCGCCCAGAGAGAACTACCCCTCCAACCCTTGCCCTGAAGCCAGATAATTTAGTTCCTCCCTATATGTCCTTGGTGCTTTTTGAGTTGCTGTCCCTTTGTTGGAGTTTGGGGTAGGTTTTGTGAGCAAGTGAATCTGTGTGCAGGCTCTTTAAGAGGGCATCTAGGTCTACAACAGTCCTCTGTCTCACTCACACTGATTCCCTGCTCATTTTCACAGCCAGATGTTGTGGAACCAGTGTTCCTCTTCCCAGCACTGGTTCTCCAGGCTGGGGAGCCCAGTGTGAGGCTGGACTCTTGGATCCTTAGGGGAATCTCAGAAGCCAAGATATTCCTCCTAATTCTTAACCGCCACAACATGGGTATATGACCAGCCCAATCTACATCTTTGCCACACATACCAGTCTTGTCTTGACTTCTTATTATATCTTTAGTTATAGGACTTCTGGTAAGCTAGTCTCCAGGGTAGTTTTCTATAATTTACTTGTGGTAATGGGAGGAGGCAATGCAGTATTTACCTACTCCACCATCTTGAGCAGAAGTAAAAACGCAAGTTTTTTAAAAAGTGAGAGCATTTTACTGATCACAGGAAGTTCCATTTGTGGGCTATCTAGCTTTAAGGTCATTTGTTATGCAGTAATAGATAACTAACATGTCTAGGCATTTGGAAACCACAGAGAATTATCAATGTTTTAAAAAGAATCACTGGCCTTATTTTCATGGAGTTTACCTCTCATTACCATAACCTTCCTGGGGAATCTCCAGCACTGTCCTGTGTGTTTATGAGAAAATTTGTGGATTCCACACCAAATTTGCAGTAGAATATCTGGCACCAAGCAATTGGCGTAAATGAGAAAGAGGATTTTCCTAGTAAAGCCATCACGTTGTTGTTATAGTCATGATCATCACCATCATTGTCATTAAACATTCAGTTGCATCTGACATTATGATCATGTATCCATTTTAATAGAAGTCAACCACAGGCCCCAAATGGCAGTTGCACAGATCCTTAATTATTTCTTTCAAAAATAACTAGTTTCCTCTTGCCTTAAAGTCCTTAATATTTTTAAGTGTGATGATGCCTACATTTGTACTACCTAGCATTCCATGAAAACAGAGACTGTGAATCAAAGCAATAGCACTTTCTATGTCAGCATTCCACTGAAAATGCTACTGTCAACTCAGCTATTAGCTTCATTTTGCAAATTGATTCTCTTTATTGTTACCCATATTAGATGACAGAGGAAAGGGAAAAAATAGAAGGAAGAAGTATGACTGCTGAGATAATTGCAGTAGTCCCTCACTGCAGGAAATAAAAGAGCCTCGTTTTCCTTTCATTTCTCTGTGCATGCCACTTCAAAGTGCAATTCAGCAAAGAACTCAAAAAGCCTCGCTGGCATTTCCAGAGCAATGCATTAACCAACATTTGATCAAGGGACAGACAAGGTGACTAATGGCTGGTGGGCCGGTCATATGCCCCAGAGAAGTGTAGTAAGCATGTTTGAAAGCAATTCCGCTGTGAAGTCAACATAGGAATTTTGAAACTATGATTTGTCTGCTACTGAACAAGCCAACCATGGTTCCTTCACGCAATGCTTGCATTCCATGCAGCTAGAGGTGAAGCAAAGATGCATCCTTTAGTTACTCTGGAGCTCAATCGTCTACATGTGCTAGGGTGTCAGTAGATAAGGGACTTTACTTTTTCCAACTCTTTGCTACAGAGGAATCTTGACACTACCTTATGTGATGTAGTTCTTTCTTTAGATTATGGGGCTTTTGTTGGAAGGTTACATGGACAGTTAATTTCAGTTAACTACAATATAAGGATGAGGACAAGGAGTGTTCATGGAAGAGGAAAAAGAGGCAAGGAGAGAAAGGCCGAGGTGAAGGATTTGAAATTCAAAAGAATGGCTATGAAGGGACAAATTTCTGGGTAAGTATTTTCAAGGCCTGAGCAGTGAGCAGAGCAACTTCCCTCACCACTCTGAACCCAAACATTCCTGAATTTTCTCCTGAATGTAACCTTGAACAATCCCATCCCTCTTCCTGGCTTCCTCCTTGTCCTCCATGCTGAATATACCAGTGAGAAGGAGTCTGATTATATGCCCAATTGAGCATGAAAATAAGTCAAGTTTTTTTAAAATTTAAATTCTTTATTGTTTAAAGTATTACATAAGTCTCCTTTTTCCCCCATTGACAAACAAGGCCTTTGATTGATCTCTTACTCCCTCACTGCCCACCTTCCCCTCTTAGGTTGGACAGTCTGTTTAATGCTTCTATGACTCTGGTTCTATTTTTGTTCATCATTTTAAATTGTTCATTATATTCCACAAATGAGTGAGATCATATGATATTTATCTTTCTCTGACTAGCTTATTTCACTTAGCACAATGCTCTCCAGTTCCATCCATGCTGTTGTAAATGGTAAAAATTCCTTCTTTTTTACAGCAGCGTAGTATTCCATTGTGTAGATGTACCACTGTTTTTTAATCCACTCATCTGCTGATGGGCATTTAGGCTGTTTCCAAATCTTAGCTATTATAAACTGTGCTGCTATGAACATAGCGGTGCATATATCCTTTCTAACTGGTGTTTCTGTTTTCTTGGGATATATTCATAGAAGTGGGATTACTGGGTCAAATGGAAGTTGCATTTTTAATTTTTTGAGGAAACGCCATACTGTTTTCCTCAGTAGCTGCACCAGTCTGCTTTCCCACCAGCAGTGCAAGAGTGTTCCTTTTTCTCCGCATCCTCTCCAGCACTTGTTGTTTGTTGATTTGCTGATGATAGCCATTCTGACAGGTGTGAGATGGTACCTCATTGTCATTTTTTGCATCTTTGATGATTAGTGACTTCAGACATGTTTTCATATGTCTCTTGGCTTTCTGAATGTCTTCATTTGAAAAGTGTCTATTTAGGTCTTTTGCCCATTTTTTGATTGGATTGTTTATCTTCCTTTTGTTAAGTTGTATGAGTTCCCTATAAATCCAGTTCTCCTCTCTTTTCAGGCACTTAGGAGGATTGTACTTTGCTCTGCCTTGCAGTTGAGTAAGCAGTTATTGCCAATGACTTGTGAGCAGAAGAAACCTTTGTCACTCTGTGCTAGAGCATTTAATTGCTGTGTGACCCTCTAGCTCTGCCTTTTCCTTGAGATGGTGATCCCTGAAGCATCATGGAAAACTGGTGGCATCTCTAGATGCAGTGATCACATGGAGCAAAATTGACCTGTCAATCTACTGGAAATATGGTGGGAGTGAAAAATAAACTTTTGTAGTTTTAAGCCACTGAAGTTTCTGAGATTCTTTATTAACTTAGCATAACATAACCTATCCTAACTATCATATGCTTCTTCTTCACAAATATTTATAGACTACAACCTGTGGACAACTGTGACCTATGGACAAATCTGCCATGTTGCCTGTTTTATTTTTTTTTAACTTATATTTTTCTGTGATGTTATGATACATAATATAAAATGTACCATATTAACCATTTTAAGTGTACAGATCATTGACATTAAGTAAATTTTACAATTTTGTGTGCAACCACATCCATTTTCAGAACTCTTTTATCCTTCCAATCAGAAACTCTGTACCCATTAAAACCTTCCCCCAGCCCCTGGTAACTACTATTCTACTTTCTGGCTCTATGTATTTGTCTATTCTAGGTACCTCAAATGAGTGTATAATACAATATTTATCCTTTTATATCTGGCTATTTCACTTAGCATAATGTCTTTAAGGTTCATCCATATTATAACACTAGTAGCCTGATGCACAAAGATTCTTGCAAGAATGGGCCTTCCTTCCCCTGGCTGCCAGCACCACCTTCCCTCTGGGCTGGAGCTGCCTTTTCACCTTCGTTCCGGCCCCGAGCTGCCTTTCCACCTTCCCACGCTGCCCAGAGGCCCAGTGCGGCTGGGGCTGTGTGGAATGCCTGCGTTGTCACCATGGTGCCTGCATATGCAAATTAACCTGCCATCTTTGTTGGGTTAATTTGCATACTCACGCCTGATTGGCTGTTGAGCGTCGCGAAGGTATGGTCAATTTGCATCTTTCTCTTTTATTAGTGTAGATGTTAGAATCTCTTTTTCTTTTTACAAACAAAATAATATCTATTTTTTGGTAAATATTTCTTGATATATCCCTCTATACCCCCCCAAAGCAAATAGATAAGACTTCCACCCTAATAGAGTCAAGAACACAAGGAACTTACCAAATCTAACATTTTGTGTCTTCCAAGACTGGACCATCAATTAAACAACTTAAAAAGAAGGATGCTGCCTGGTCAGTGCAGCTCAGTTGTTAGGTGTTAACCTATGAACTAGATCATGATTTGATTCCTGGTCAGAGCACATGCCTGGGTTCAGGCTTAAATCTCCAGTGGGGGGTGTGTAGGAGGAAGTGAATGATGATTCTCTCTCATCATTGATGTTTCTATCTCTCCCTCTCCTTTCATCTCTGAAATCAATCCTATATAATAAAGAGGGAATATGCAAATTGACCATCACTCCACCATAAAGATGGCTGCACCCACAGTGGAGGCAGGGTTTACATAACACAAGATGGCTGCACCCACAGTGGAAGCCAAGTTCCCGTAATGAGCCTTAACGAGCAATCAGCAGGGACCTGAGGCTGAGCCCCCTTCCCCCACCTTCGTGGGGCTTGACAGGGGATCTCAGTCCATGCTCCCTGCCCAGCAGGGCTTGACGAGGACCTCAGGCTGTGCCCTCCACCCTGGCACCAGGCCGGGGGACCTGAGGCCATGCCTCCCACCCGGCAGGGCTTGATGGGGGACCTCAGTCTGCACCCTCTGCTCTGGTGCCAGGCCAAGGGACCTCAGGCTATGCCCCAGGCCCCGGCGCTGGGCTAAGGGACTTGAGGCCACACCCCCTGCCCAGCGGGGCTTGATGGGGAACCTCAAGGTGTGCCCCCCACTCCGGTGCTGGGCCAAGGAACCTGAGGCTGCACCCCCCGCCCTGGCGCTGGTCTGGGGGACCTGAGGCCGTGCCCCTCACCCAGCAGGGCTTGACGGGGGACCTCAAGGTGCGCCCCCCTACCCCAGTGCTGGGCTGGGGGACCTCAGGCTGCTCCCTCAACCCTGGACCGGG
Organism: Myotis brandtii; assembly: GCF_000412655.1. Taxonomy (NCBI): domain Eukaryota; kingdom Metazoa; phylum Chordata; class Mammalia; order Chiroptera; family Vespertilionidae; genus Myotis; species Myotis brandtii. Next base: position 206,712 of record NW_005369676.1, on the reverse strand, counting down.
GGACCTCAGGCAGCGCCCCCCACCCAGCGAGGTTTGACGGGAGACCTCAAGTTGCACCCCCCACCCCAGTGCTGGGCTGTGGGACCTCAGGCAGCACCCCCCACCCAGCGAGGCTTGATGGGAGACCTGAGGCTGCACCCCCCTCCCAGTGGAGCTTGACGGGGGACCTGAGGCTGCGTCCCCCTCCCAGCACTGAGCCGGGAGACCTGAGACTGTGCCCCCCGCCAGGCGGGGCTTGACGGGGGACCTCAGGCCATGCCCCTTGTGCAACAGGGCTTGACAGGGCATCTCAGGCCACATCCCCACCCGGTGGGGCTTGACGGGGGGCCTCAAGGCATGCTTCCTGCCCCAGCCCAGGCTGGGAGAACTCAGGCCATGCCCCCTGCCCCGGTGCTGGGCCAGGGGACCAGCCTGATCTGGATCTATCCCAATGGCGGGGGGGCTGGCCGGATCTGGGTCTCATGTGATTTTGAGGTGCACCTGGGTGGGCGGGGACTTGACTCTGGGTCCCATGGTGCTCCCCAGACTCTGACAGGAGGAAGATTTTCATATACATTTTACTAATTTTCTTTCTTTTCTGATACTTATAATATAGAGAAAGGGCAAATAGCAATATTAAAATATTCACTCTAATTAATCCCCTTTTAATGTGCATGAATTTTGTGCACCAGGCCACTAGTTATATATAAAGAAAGAAAAACAAAAAGGAGGATGCTATTTTGATGTAACCCAGAGGATTAAACCAAGCCAAAAAAAAGGGGGGGGGGCAGGAAATCTAACCTGATTCCTGCCTAAAATGTCTTGCTTATAAGGCTTAACAAATTAAATTCTAATAGGTGAAAATTGTTAATTATAAAGTTGATGCAACTTTGAAACACACCAAATCTTGATCATAATATATTATTGACCCATGAGAACATTTGGGGTCATTTCAGACTTCGGAAACAGTTGCTACAAATAGAACTGAGCCTCAAAGACACTAGATCCAAGATGTCCCAGTCCTAGTTCATGGTCCTGCAGAGGCCCATGGAGATAACTCAAAGTCCTGCCCTGGGAACAACCTCCTGTACTCCTCCAGCAGCCAGAGATTACACAGCAGTACTGATCTCCACAAATCTGCCCTCCATTGCAGAGCCCCATACTGCCAGTCCACTCATTCTTATTCCCTCTATCAAAATGTCTGCTTTTCTGGTCAGGATAGAATATGTCTTTTTTTTTTAAGTTACTAATTATTTTTAATATGCAGAAGTGTGAAGGTTATATGCTTTAAGTGAGGTGTTTTGCAATGAACACTCTGAAGATTCAAACTGAAGACATTTTCATCTTACTGAGATACAATATACAAATAAATATGATAAAGACCTCAATTCAACTTCCATGCCCCCCGATCAAGCTGAAACTTTCTACAGGAAAACCTGGTTTCAACTTCGGCCAAATTGTTCAAATAGAAAGAAAAACTAAGCCAGGTAGAGAGAACAGATGGAACATTTTATTATTGTACTAGGGGCCCAGTGCACAAAATTCGTGCACTCATGGGGAGTGGGGTCCCTCAGTCCAGGAGTCCTCAGGGGATGTCCAACTGCAAGGAGCAGGCCTAAGCCGGCAGTTGGACATCCTTAGTGCTGCCTGGAGGTCAGAGAGGCTCCCGCCACCACCTTTGCGCTCACCAGCTGTGAGCCCAGCTTCTGGCCGAGCAGTGCTCCCCTTGTGGGAGCACAATGACCACCAGGGGACAGCTCCTGTGTTGAGCGTCTGCCCCCTGGTGGTCAGTGTGTGTCATAGCGACCGGTCGTTCTGCTGTTCGGTCAATTTGCATATTAACCTTTTATTATGTAGGATGGCAGCATAGTGCAGGGGTTTATAGTGTGGGCTTAGGTCAGTGATGGTGAAACTATGACACGCATGTCAGAGGTGGCATGCAAACTCATTTTTTTGGTTGATTTTTCTTTGTTAAATGGCATTTAAATATGTAAAATAAATATCAAAAATATAAGTCTGTTTTACTATGGTTGCAAATATCAAAAAATTTCTATATGTGACACGGCACCAGAGTTAAGTTAGGGTTTTCCAAAATGCTGACATGCCGAGCTCAAAAGGTCGCCATCACTGGCTTAGGGTCAGCTGGCTTGGGATTTTATCTTTGCTCAACAATTTTCTCTCCTAAAGGTTCTCCTTTTCTTCCATGACCTTATGCAAGTGGGGTATTTAAAATGGCTTGATATGAAAGGTTGAACCTCATTACACTTATGCTTCTGACACTCTCTGGGGGTGGGGGAGGTTGGTGAGGAGAGAGTAGCTGGGAAATGTTTACATTTACACAGAAGGTATCATTCCACCTATTACCTCACACACATAGTACTTGAACATTTTAAGAACTTTCACATATATTTTTTACATTCCACTCTCACAAGAGTTCCATCAATTCAAGTAGTCAGTTATTATCCTCAAAGATCTTACAGGGGTTTCAAGACTTGTTCAAAAGGTAACACCAGGGTTCAAGTCCAGATCATTTGAGCTTAATACTAATGCTCCTTTCATTATGTTATGCTATGCTGACCATTACCATGTTCTTTCAAGAACTTTTCAGGACATTATAAAAAATTTTACAGCCTATCCAACCCCTACATTTAAGTCACCCAATAATTTAGAGATGATGATAATACTAATACTAATTCTATATTACCATGTACCAGGTACTTTGCTGACAACTTTATGTGCATTTTCTCATTTAAGCCTTAAAAGAAGAACCCAGTAAATCTTTGCTCTTCAAAATGTGGTCTGCAAACCAGCAGCATGGGCATCATTATGAGCTTGTGAGACTGTTTGGAAGCGCAAGGATCTATTATGTGGTAAAATACACACACACACACACACACACACACACACACACACCACACATCATACTCCCATAGCAAGAAACCTAAAAGTGAGATAAGCAAGAAAAAACACAAAACAAACATTTTATCTACCCAGAAACCTCAAGCTTCTCCCGAAATTATTCGCTAAATAAAGAACAAGCTGAACCATGAGCACATGTCAATTTCTGTATTTTCTATCAATAGTTCCCTGCTATGGATGTGATTCTAAAATTGTCTCAGACTGAGTGAGTGAATGTCACTTTTTCATTTTGAAGCAAAATGTAGCCAGCCTGAAATAGATAATACATACATTTCTCCTTAATTCTCCTTGTTCTCTTCCCTGTATTCCCATGTCAGCAGAGAAGATATCCTGGACCTCTCCAGCATAGTTCACCTTCTAGAGGTCACACATGGGCTTGGTGTCCAGGGATCTGGCCATTTGAAACCTCGCTGGAGCTACAGATGTGGGTCCGACTTCCTGCTGATGGGCTGCTGGTCCCTCACCCTCCTGTGTATGCCTACTTGCACCTGCTCTTGCAGCAGGGAGCATCTTTTCCTGGGAGTGGTCAGTGTTATTATCCTTTTGTTGAATGTCCTGCACTGTGTAGCTTATAAGTCCAGGGTTTCATTTTTTTTCTTTTTTAACGACAAAATACAGAACTGTGGCTAAAGCACCCCAGTCTCTGGTTGAGACTGCCTATATTGAAAGTCTGGCTCAGCAGATTACTTAACCCATTGTGCCTCATTTCCCTTGTTAAAATGGAATCCTATCTAATAAAGAGACAATATGCTAATTGACCCTCACGCCATCGCAAAGATGGTGGTGCCCACAGCCAATATGAAGGGAATATGCTAATTGACTGCCCTACCCTCAAAGATGGTGGCGCCCACAGCCAATAAGGAGGGAATATGCTAATTGACTACCCCACCCTCAAAGGTGGCAGCACCCACAGCCAATAAGTGGGAATATGCTAAATGACTTCCCCTCCCTCAAAGATGGCAGTGCCCACAGCCACAAGATGGCTGGCAGGGGAGGGCAGTTAGGGGTGACCAGGACAGCAGGGGAGGGAGGGCAGTTGCGGGGGACCAGGCCAGCAGGGGAGGGCAGTTGGGGGGCACCAGGTCAGCCGGGAAGGGCAGTTAGGGGCTACTGGGCCTCCAGGGAGGGAGAGCAGTTGAGGGGGACCAGGCATGCAGGGGAGGGCAGTTGGGGGTGACCAGGCCTGAAGGGGAGGGCAGTTGGGGGCAATTGGGCTGGTAGGGGAGCAGTTAGGCATCGATCAGGCTGGCAGGGGAGTGGTAAGGGGGTGATCAGGCTGGCAAGCAGAAGTGGTTAG
>NW_005369676.1:191360-200902 GCF_000412655.1 Myotis brandtii | reverse complement strand
AGGCCGGGCTGAGGGACCCCCTCCCCCCCCAGTGCACAAATTTTTGTGCACCGGGCCTCTAGTAGTCATATAATTGCCTAATCACTATATTGTACACTTGAAATTATTCTAAGATTGTATGTCAACTGTAATTGAAAAATAAATTAAAAAAAAAAAGGGAATAGTAAAAGTACCTAAACCCGAACCCTATCCTCAGGTTGGTTGTGAGAATATACAGTCAGTATTTAGTAATGAATCTTGCTTGTTCTTCCCAGGAAATCTGTGACCCAAATTTATTGCCCATTTAGCAGATGAACACACTTGACTCACCCAACTACAGATTCATAATTTCTTGTAACAAAAAGCAATGAAGCAAAAGAGTTTATTTGATATTTTTGGATGTATTAACTGATGTTAAGTTTATTTTTTCATTGAATTTATTGGGGCGATATTGGTTTACACAGAACCATACAGATTTCAAGTGTACAACTCAATAAAACATCACCTGCACACTGCATTGTGTGCCCATCATCCCAAATAAAGTCTCTGTCCATCCCCATTTCCCTCCTTGGTCCATCTCCACCTACCTCCCAATCCCCTTTCCCTCTGGCTATCACCACACTGTTGTCTGTGTCTATGTGTTATGCTATGTTTTTTGGGTAATCGCTTTACCTTCTTTCATCCAGCCTGCCAAACACCTCCCTACTGAGAGATGTCATTCTGTTCCATGTATACATGCCGTTGTTTCTATATTGTTTATCAGTTTATTTCATTCACTAGATTTCATATATAAGGGAGGTCATATGGCATTTGTCTTTTCCTGACTGGCTTATTTCATTTAGCATAATAATCTCCAGGTCAATCCATACTGTCACAAAAGGTAAGATGTCCTTTTTTTAATGGCCATGTAGTATTGTGTAAATGTACCACAGCTTTTTTATCCATTCATCTACTGATGGGCACTTGAGCTTTTTCCTGATCCTGTCTATTGTAAATAATGCTGCAATGAACACAGGGGTGCATATATTCTTTCAAATTAGTGTTTCGTGTTTCTTTGGATATTTTCCCAGAAGTGGGATTGCTGGGTAATAAGGCAGCTCCATTTTGAATTAAAAAAAAATACTCATCTGAGGATATGTTTTTATTGACTTTAGAGAGAGAGGAATGGAAAGAGAAACATAGATGTGAGAGAGAAACATCTATCTGTTCCCTCACACCCATGCTTCAAGCAGGGATCAAACCCTCAACCTGAGTATATGGCCTGACAGGGAATTGAACCTGTGACTCTTCGGTACATGGACAACACTATAACTACTGAACAACACTGGCCAGGGTTCCATTTTTAATTATTTTTTTAGGAAACTCCATACTGTTTTCCATGGTGGATATACCAGTCTTCATTCACACCAGTAGTGCACTAGGGTTCCCTTTCCTTCACATCCTCTCCAGCACTTGTTGCTTATTGATTTATTGATGATAGCCATTCTAGCAGGTGTGAGGTGATATTTCATTAATTTACATCTTTCTGATGATTAGTGATGTTGAACATTCTTCATATGTCTACTGGCCATCTGCCTGTCCTCTTTGGAGAAGTGTCTATTCATGTCCTTTGCCCATTTTTTCATTGGATTATTTTTCTTCCTGGTGTTCGTTGAATAAGTTCTTTATGTATTTTGGAATTTAATCCCTTATTAGATGTATCCTTGGCAAATATGTTCTCCCATACAGTGGGTCCCTTTTTCATTTTGTTGATGGTTTCTTTGCTGTGCAAAAGCTTTTTAGTCTGATATAGTCCTATTTGTTTTTTTTTTCTATTTCCCTTGCTAAGGAGATAGGTCAGCAAAAATATTGCTATGAAAGATGTCTGAAATTTTACTGCCTATGGTTTCTCCTAGGATTTTTATGGTTTTGTGACTTACATTTAAGTCTTTTATCCAATTTGAGTTTATTATTCTGTATGGTGTAAGTTGTTGGTCTAGTTTCATCTTTTTTGCATGTACCTGTCCAATTTCCCCAACACTGTTTATTGAAGAGACTGTCTTGACTCCATTGTATGATCTTGCCTTTTTTGTCAAATATTAATTGACCATAAATGCCTGTGTATATTTTTGGGTTCCATATTCTATTCCAATGATGGCGAACCTATGACACGTGTGTCAGAGGTGACACGCGAACTCATTTTTTTGGTTGATTTTTCTTTGTTAAATGGCATTTAAATATATAAAATAAATATCAAAAATATAAGTCTTTGTTTTACTATGGTTGCAAATAACAAAAAATTTCTATATGTGACACGGCACCAGAGTTAAGTTAGGGTTTTTCAAAATGCTGACACGCCGTGCTCAAAAGGTTCGCCATCACTGTCTATTCCATTGATCTCTATGCCTGTTCTTATGCCAGTATCAGGCTGTTTTTTATTACTATGGCCTTATAGTATAGTTTGATGTCAGGTATTCTGATCCCTCCAAGTTTGTCCTTCTTTCACAAAATTGCTGAGGCTTTGCAGGGTCTTTTTTAGTTTCATATAAATTTTGGAGATATTTGTTCTAGATCTATGAACTATGCCATTGGTATTTTAATAGGAATTGCTTTGAATTTATAGGTAGCTTTGGGTAGTGTGGACATTTTCATGATTTAATTCTTCTAATCCATGAGCACGGTATATGCTTCCACTTATTTGTGTTTTCAATTTCTTTCTTCAATGTCCAATAATTTTATGAGTACAGGTCTTTTACCTCCTTGGTTAAATTTATTCCTAGGTACCTTACTTTTTGTTGTTTTTGCAGTAGTAAATGGGATTGTTTTCCTAGTTCTTCTTTTTAATATTGGTGTATAAAAATGCCACTGATTTTTAGGTATTAATTTTGTATTTTGCTACTTTGTCAAATTCATTTATTAGATCTGGTAGTTTTTTGGTGGAGTTTTTAGGGTTTTCTTTATATGATATTATGTCATCTGCAAATAATGCCAATTTTAGTGCCTCCTTTGCAATTTAGAATCCTTTTATTTCTTCTTCTTGTCTGATTGATGTGGCTAGGACTTTCAGTATTATGGTAAATAAGAGTGGTGAAAGCGGACATCCTTGTCTTGTTCCTGATCTTAAGCGAAACATTTTTATTTTTTGCCCAATTGAGTAAGATGCTTGCTGTTTGTTTGTCATATATGGACTTTATTTTGTTTAGGTATTATCCCTCTATTCCCACTTTGCTGAGAATTTTTATCATAAATGGTGCTGTATTTTATCAAATGCTTTTTCTGCATCTATTAATAGAATCATATGATTTTTAATCCTTCTTTTGTTTTTGTGATGTATCACGTTTATTGATAATTGTGAATATTTATCAACCTTGCATCCCTGGAATAAGTCCCACTTGATTATGGTGTGTAATCTTTCTAATGTATTTCTGGATATGGTTTGCTAATATTTTGTTGAAGATTTTAGCATCTATGTTCATCAAGCACACTGGCCTATAATGTTCTTCTTTTGTCACATCTTTATCTGTTTTTGGATTCAGGGTAATGCTGGCCTCATAAAAAAGCTTGGCCTGGTCGGTGTGGCTCAGTGGTTGAGCATCAACCTATGAACCAGGAGGTCATGGCTTGATCCCTGGTCAGGGCACATGCATGGGTTGCAGGCTCAATCCCTGGTGTGGGGTGTGCAAGACACAGCTGATTGATGATTCTCTTTCATCATTGATGTTTCTATCTCTCTCTTTCTCCCTTCCTCTCTGAAATCAATAAAGATATATATATATATACTTTTTTTTTTTTTTAAAAAAAGCTTGGAAATCTTCCCTCCTCTTGAATTTTTTGGAATAGTTTGTGAAGGGTAGATTTTAGTTTTTTGAATTTTTTATAAAATTCACCCATCTGGTCCAGGACTTTTGATTACTGCTTCTATTTTATTAGTTGTAATTGGTCTATTTAGGTTTTCTGATTCTTCCTGATTCAAATTTAGAAGATTGTATGTTTGTAGGAATTTATCCATTTCACCTAGATTTTCCAATTTGTTGTCATATAGCATTTTCATAGCATTTTCTTGCAAACCTTTGTATTTCTGTGATGTCAGTTGTTACTTCACTTCTGATTTTATTTATTTGTGTCCTTTCTCTTTTTTTCTTGGTGAGTCTGATTAAAGGTTCATCAATCTTGTTTATATTTTCAAAGAACTAGCTCTTTGTTTCATTGATCTTTTGTATTATATTTTTACAGTTTATTTCCACTCTGATCTTTATTATTTCTTCCTTCTATTTACTCTGGGCTCTTTCTAGTTCTTTTAGGTTTAAGGTTATATTGTTTATTTTAGATTTTTTCTTACTTTTTGAGGTAGGCCTGTAATGCTATGAATTTCCATCTCAGTACTATTTCCTCTGTGTCCCATAGATTTTGGGTTGTTGTGTGTTCATTTTCATTTGTTTCCAGGTAACTTTTAAATTCTTCTTTGATCTCATTAACCCATTCATTGTTTAATAACATGGTGTTAGGCTGCTAGTGTTTGAATGTTTTTCAGGGTTTTTTTTTTATTGTATTTGAATTCTATTTTCATATCATTGTCGTCAGAGAAGGTTCTTGTTATGATTTTGTTACCAGACATAAACTGGCCTGGAGGGGTCTGCCCTGGCCAGCCTTTAGTGTGTGGGTTCTTGACTTCATGTAAGAAAGATTTCACAACATGTGTCCAGGTGATTTTGAGAGTTGTTTATTAGAGCTGGTGACAGAGAAACAAAGAAAGGGCTTAGAGTAGAAGAAGCAACAGGACAGAGGCTAGGACAGTGATGGCGAACCTTTTGAGCTCGGCGTGTCAGCATTTTGAAAAACCCTAACTTAACTCTGGTGCCGTGTCACATATAGAAATTTTTTGATATTTGCAACCATAGTAAAACAAAGACTTATATTTTTGATATTTATTATATATATTTTAATGCCATTTAACAAAGAAAAATCAACCAAAAAAATGAGTTCGCGGGTCACCTCTGACACACGTGTCATAGGTTCGCCATCACTGGGCTAGGTGGTGCTCTGCTTTGGCTCTCTACAAATGTTATAGGAAAGAAGTGAGCCAAGGTGGAGCTGCTGTTAGCTTAGTGGGAAGTGAATATCACAGATATAGAAGTGAGCCAAGGCTCTTGGATCACTAGAAAGTCAGAGGAAAAGGAGACCTTGGGGACAGGGCCAGAGGGTAAGTCCTGGATGAGCTGCAAGTCTCGTGGGAACCCTTAGAGTTTAGGAGGAAGTACAATGTTCATGCCTGAGAGGGGGCATTGGTATGCTCTGGAGTGAACCTGCACTGAGTCTTTGTCCTGAGGGCTTTTATTCATTTTTTCCCCCCTGCAGGTGAGAATCTTAGGAGAGGGTTTCAGCAGAATATTTCTCAGCTTTTCAGGTATGTTTATAATATGCTGATGCATCAAAATGAGTGCAGGAGTTTTGGCTCAGTATATTCTTTGTTCTGTTTTACGTTTTTCTTGGGTCTGTCTAACTTTAATGGAGTTTTTGTTATTTGTTCCACTGACTTCATCTGTTCTTGGGTTTGGCTGGCACAAATGGCATTAATTTGGTCTCTGTTTTCTTAACTCCCCGACCAGGGTGATTAAACTATTTTGTGTCCTAACAGGTGATCTAACTTTGCGAATGTTCCTGTGAACTTGAGAAGAATGTTTATTATGTTTTGGGATGAAATGTTCTGTAAATATCAGTTAAATTCATCAGATCCAGTGTGTCATTTAAGGTGGCTGTTGCCTTATTGATTTCTTTGGAAGATCTATCCATTGATGATAGTGGGTGTTAAAATCCTCTACTATAACTGTATTATATTGATCTCTTCCTTAATGCCCACCAAGATTCTCCATATATATTTCAGTGCTCCTATGTTGGGTACGTATATATTTACAAGTACTATATCCTCTTGTTGGATTGATCCCTTTAGCATCATGTAGGGACTTCTGTCTCCTGTCATGGTCTTTATGTTGAAGTCTATTTTATCAAATATAAGTATTGTTATCCCAGCTTTTTGTTTGTTTGTTTGCATTTGCATGGAATATTTTTTCCATCCCTTCACTTTTAGTCTGTGAGTCTTTTGTTCTGAGGTGGGTCTCTTATAGACAGCATATATATGGGTCAATTTTCTTATCCATTCAGCTACCCTATGTCTTTTAATTGGAGCATTTTATCCATTTACATTTAGGGTTTTATTGATAGGTGCTTATTTATTGTCATTGTATTTTTTAATACCACATTCCTCTCTCTCTTGATTTTTTTTTTCTTCTTCTTAAAGTAGACCATTTTAACATTTCTTTCAATACTGGTTTGGTGGTAATGAACAAATTTAGCTTTTTTTTTTTTAATTTAGAAAGCCCTTTATTTGACCTCTAATTTTAAATGATAAACTTGCTGGATAAGTAGTCTTGGTTGTAGGTACTTGCTTTTCATCACTTTGAATACTTTATGCCAATACCTTCTGACCTGAAGGGTTTCTGTTGAGAAATCAGCTGACAGACTTATGGGAGCTCCTTTGTAGGTAACCAATTGTTTTTCTCTTGTTGCTTTTAAGATTCTCTCTTTGTCTTTACAGTAACTTTGCCACTTTAATTATGATGTGACTAGGTCTGGGTATCATTGGGTTCATCTTGATTGTGCTTCCTGAACTTGTGCGAATTTTTCCTTCAGCAGGTTGGGGAAGTTTTCAGCCATTATTTCTTCAAACAGGTTCTCTATCCTTTGCTCACTCTCTTCTCCTGGTACCCCGATGATGCAAATGTTGTTATACTTATTGTTGTCCCTGAGGTCCCTTAGATATTCTCCTTTTTTAAAAAATTAACTTTTCTCCTAGAGGCTCTGTCTGGGTACCTATTTTTATCTTCTCCTCTATATTACTGATTTGATTCTTTGCTTTATCTAACCTGATGTTGACTCCTTCTAGTGTATTCTTCATTTCAGATATTGTATTTCTTTATTTCTGGACTGGTTCTTTTTTATGGTTTTTATGTCATTTAAAAGTATATTTCTATTGATTTTTAGATAGAGAGGAAGAGAGAGAGAGAGAGAGAGAGAGAGAGAAAGAGAGAGAAACACTGATGTAAAAGTAGAACATTTATTGGCTACCTCCTGCATGCCCCCCACTGGGGATCAAACCAGCAATCTGGGCATATGCCCTGACCTGGAATCAAACTGGAAACTCTTTGGTGCTCAGGACGATGCCCAACCAACTGACCCACCTGCTAAGGCTCTATGCCATTTTTAATGTTTACTATTTTTTTAAGTTCTCACTTAGATCATCCATTTTTTTCATAAGGTCCTTGAGCATCCTTATAACCATTGTTTCAAACTCTACATCTGGTATTTTGGTTGCTTTCATTTAACTTAATTCTTTTTCTGGAGATTTAACTTGTTCTTTTATTTGGAACACTAGAGGCCCAGTGCATGAAATTTGTGCATGGGTAGGGTCCCTAGGCCTGGCCAGCAATCAGGGCCAATCAGATTCCCCACATCCCTGCCTCCTCCTTCCCTCGCCACCACCATGAGGTTTCCCCATCTCCCTGCCTCCTTCCCTCACTGCCCAGTTCCCCACCTTCCCCCTTCTCCTTCTCTCGCCTGGGTCCGCCACCCACCACCGGTTCCCAGTCCCAGCCCAGGGCCCAGCCCTGATTGGGCAATCAGGGCCTGCTGGCTAGGGGGAGTGATGGGGAGAGGGACCTGGGAGGTTGGCTGCCGGTGCTAAGGAGAGAGCCGGCCCTCAGCACACACACACACACACACACAAGAGGCCAGGTGCATGAAATTCGTGCATGGGGGTGTGGGAGCCTCAGCCTGGTCTGCATCCTCTCACAATCCATGACTGCTGGCTCCTAACTGCTGGCCTGCCTGCCTCATCGCCCCTAACTGTTCGCCTGCCTGATTGCCCATAACCACGTGCTTGCCTGCCTCATCACCCCTAACTGTTCGCTTGCCTGCCTGATCACCCATAACTGCTTGCCTGCCTGCCAGATTGCCCCTAACCGCCTCTGCCTCAGCCCCCGCTGCCATGGCTTCGTTCAGAAGGACATCTTGAATGATGTCTGGAAGGTCATTCAGCTGTCCAGTCTAATTAGCATATTACACTTTTATTATTATAGATATGTCTTTGTCTTTCCATTTTGTCTCTCTGTATTAGGTAGATCTGCTATGACTCCCATATTTGTTGTGATTGCTTTATGATGAAGGTTATTTTGTTGGGCTCAGAGCCACAATTTTCTAGATCACCTGAGCTCTGTGATTTAGTAATGTCTTTTGTGGTTTATGTGCATAATATTGTGTTGTAAGTGAGTCTTGAATGCTGTAGGCCCTTTCATGGGTGCAATTAACCCTTTAGACTGGCTGAGTATATTATATGTCTCTACTTTATTTTTTAATTCCTGAGAGTGAGTTTTAAAGTGAATGTAGATGGTGGGAGATGCTTGAGATATTGTCCAGGGGTGGGACAGGAATCTTTGATGCAGCATGCCAGTAATGGGAGCAAAATCAAACTGTTTTCTGGTTGTGCCTTATTGTGATGAACTCACATAATAAACTACAAAGAACTTGGCACAGCCTGGTTGTGTTGCTCAGTGGTTGAGTGTTGACCTATGAACCAGGAGGTCACAGTTCCATTCCCAGTCAGAGCACATGCCTGGGTTGTGGGCTCCATCCCCAGTAAGAGACATGCAGAAGGCAGCTGATCAATGGTTCTCTCTCATCACTGAAGTTTCTATCTCTCTCTCCTCCTCCCTTCCTCTCTGAAATCAATAAAATTATATATTTTTTAAAAAGAACTTAGCACAGTCCCTTGTAAATGGAAAATACTTGGTAAATTCTAAAAGGCAGTTGCTATGACCATTATTTTTATTTTCTCTTGCATTGCAAGTGAATCAGGTCCAAATTAACACTTTGCAAACTTAGCAGGCACAGAGTAACAGAGTTGCCAATGCCTGACAGCAAATAAAAAAAAATCCAAGAAAATATAAGTAATAAAATCACACTTAAAATGTCATGCTCAGATCCTCTTGCTTGGAAAATGCTGATAAAAAGAAATCTACACTAATAAAAGACAAAGATGCTAATTGACCATACCTTCGTTATGCCTAAGCCACGCCCACCAGCCAATCAGAGTGACTATATGCAAATTAACCCAACCAAGATGGCGGCCGGCAGCCACAGAGCTGGAGCAAGCAAGAGGCTTGGTTGCCCCGGCGATGGAGAAAGCCAAGCTTCCCGCCTGCCCTGGCTGGCTGTGGCCTCCACAAAAGGCAACAAAGTTTCAATTATAGAAGCTAAATAAATCCCAGATACCTGCTTCCAGCCAGCCTCCACTGGGAGCGTGGGTGTCTGGGAGCAGTGGCCAATCTGCAAACAGCCATCAGCCCCTCACCCAGGATGGCCATACCCTCATGGGGTGAGGGTCCTCGCTGGGGGGCTTGGTCAGCCTGCAAACAACCATCTGCCCCTCACCGAGCCTGGCCAGGCACCACAGCGGGGACCCCCACCCTGAAGGGGCTGTGGCCAGCCTACAAACAACCATCAGCCCCTCACCCAGGCTGGCCAGGCACCCC
>NW_005369676.1:185828-191042 GCF_000412655.1 Myotis brandtii | reverse complement strand
GTCAGTGTGCTCCCACAGGGGGAGCTTTGCTCAGCCACAAGCCAGGCTGATGGCTGCCAGTATAGTGGTGGTGGTGGGAACCTCTTCCGCCTCCTCAGCAGCGCTAAGGATGTCCGACTGCAGCTAGGCCTGCTCCCAGCTGGCAAGTGGACATCCCCCAAGGGCTCCTGGGCTGCCAGAGGGTGTCTGACTGCCAGCTTAGGCCCAATCCCCCGGGGAGCGGGCCTAAGCCAGCAGGTGGTCATCCCCCGAGGGGTCTCAGACTGCGAGAGGGCACAGGCAGGGTTGAGGGACCCTCCCGAGTGCACAAATTTTTGTGCACCAGGCCTCTAGTAAGAAAGATAAAACCTCTTAAATTTTTGTTGAATAAATGTGCTGTCTTTCCAACAGGAAAGGGAGCTTGTGACCTGTTTTGAGTGACATTTTCTAGGTGCTATCCCTAGAAAGGTCTCTTGCTTGATGAAGCCTTTAGAGCACTTTAGTAGATTGAGACTGGGGTACAACCTGGGTGTTTTAACTTGATATTTGGGTCATGGGTCTCTTGCTTGATGAAGCCTTTAGAGCACTTTAGTAGGTTGAGACTGGGGTACAACCTGGGTGTTTTAACTTGAAAATGGCAGAACAAGAATTCATTCTTATCCTCTTGCTTTGGTATGGAATTAACATAACTCTGTCTTTTGCCAACCCAAGTAATATTCTTTCACTCTGTCCACACCTTAGAAGTGGAAAAGAGCCTATGTACAAGCACTCACTTTGTGGAGAATCTGGAAGGCATGACTGTGCTAGCAAGCACAGATGAATACAGGGAAAGCATGGCTTGTTGTACTTCATGCATAATAAAAAATGTCCTCTCAATCAATTGCTTCAATCCTTACCAAACATCTTCTCTGAAACCCTACGTTTTTAGTAGACCAGTTTGAGTTTCATTTTTAATTCTTGCTAATATAATATTTGGGGAAGATAACTGAAATTAAAAGAAAGTAGGTAGGTGAAGTAATGGGCCAGGATGGTCTAATCTATAAACTAGATTGGAACTTTGGCATTAGCTATACATACTGTTTTGTAATTATGTGTCAGCAACTGGGTGATTTATAATGACAGTCTATAAAGTGCGACAGGAAAGATGTACCCTGCGCCTGTTTTTCTTCCTTTTTTGGATTTGGCTCTGTTAATAAGAAAGCTCAAGGAAATTACTGCTGACACAGATCACAGAAGGCACAAGCACACTGGGTAGGTGTAAATTTTAGGCAACTGAAACTGCATTTGAAACAAACCTGGGTTAGATCAGAGCATTTCCTGGAATAGCACACTTGAGATTTGCCATTGATGGGTCCTGGGAATCTTAGGGTCACTTTCTCTACTATTGTTAAAAAATACCCACACAATAAAGCAATGTGGTAAAGCAGAACATCTACAGAACAATTTAACATATCCATATTTTTGAGGAAATAGTTTATTTTTAAATCACAAGAATATTTTGCTCTTTTGAGTGTTGACCCTGCCTTTTTTAAATCTGACCTGCAACAGTAATTTGACAAGAAACTTTCTTCAAATGTATGATGGAAGTTGACTTACAAATGTGAAGACAAACATTTAAGGAAAATGAATCCCTTTAAATACAGCCATTCTGTTATCCTGCCACAGCCCATATACCTGTTTCAGCCTGTGTAACTCTACCCTCTACTGTCATTTAGAGCTCCAAAAATTTATTCCTCCTTGTTCATTTCACTCATGTTATACACCACCCTGCTCACTTCATTCATTTGTTATAGTCCTCCCTGTTTATTTAGTTAATTTGTTACACATCTTCTTGTTTATTTCATTTATTTGTTATACATTTATATTATACACGTATGTTATAGTCTAGTCATTATACAAATCCCTGTTCATTTTATTAATTTGTATATATATACATCTCTGTTCATTTTATTCCTTATACATCTCCCTATTTATCTTATTCATTTGCTATATACATCCACCAATCCCACTAGGCAACATGCTGAGAGAGGGCTGGATAAGTGGGAATAAGAAAGCATCAAGATAGAAGAATTTCCAGGTGTCTGTCCCTTACAACAAAGTCTGAACAAATGTGGAAAAACCTCAATCAAATCCAGGCTGGTGTCACTACTCAAGAAACTGGCCCAGACTACAGAAGGGCAAAGGCAACTCAATCTCGACTGACATATGGATCTGGCCTCCATCTGAGAAAAACCAGCATCTGATTGTAATTCCCAGGAGGATTGGCAATAATGAAGTAAGTATGTGAGGTTGGATTGGTCACCAGCTGCAACTGAATACCGCTGCTTGTGTTCCTCTATTCAGAATGATGGTAGGTAGCTGGGGAAAATGTGGAGTTAGCAAAGTGTTGGATAGCAGGTTCTGGTCAAGGTGGAAGTCCTGTGGAATGGAAACAAAGTATAAAAGCTGCAGCCATAACCCTGGCAGGTGTGACTCAGTGGGTTTGAGCGTTGTTGTCCCATACACAGAAAGGTTGCAGGTTTGATTCCCATTCAGGGCACATACCTAGGTTGTGGGTTTGATCCTCAGTCAGGGCATGTATAGGAGGCAACCAATTGATGTTTCTCTCTCTCCACCCCTCTACCCCCCCTGCCTTTTCCTTTCTCTAAAATAAATTTTAAAAAAAATCTTAGGGTGAAGTTTTTTAAAAAGCTGCAGTCATATTCTTTATTAGGACCCTTTATTCCTAGATATTCAGAGATAACTATCAGGTTCCTAATTTGATGCTAGGCTGAACTCCTATTGCTCCATAGCTGAGCCTCCAAATGACTAATCTTAGTGATTTTTAGTTGCTTCTTGAGGACGAGATCTGTGCCTTATTCATGCTCTTACATGTCTCAGGACCTCTCACTGTGTATGAAACATAGTCAACATCTCACAGGTGACATTTGAATAAATATTTCAAAAGTAAGCTTTAATTTATCAGTACTTAAAAAAGTACTTATTTACTTTTAAGCTCTCACATTTAATTCTTTGAGGTAGACACCAACCAGTTTTTGATATGAATTTAGACTTTTAAGTACTTGTATTGCTTTAAATGCCTTTATGCCTTTCCTTACCCTCATCCCACCCCCCAATGAGAATTTTATTCTACCCATAACCTGGGCATGAACCTCTCAATTATTACACAAAATGGAATCTTAACAATTATTCCCCCCCAATCTTTGTTGAAATATAATTAACATTATACATTGTATAACTCTAAGGCATACAATGTAATGCACAAATATATAGTGAAATAATTATTGCAAGAAGGTTAGTTAACACATCCTTACTTATTTTCTCATTTCAATAGATTTTGTGGTCAGAATAATGTGCATTTGGATTCTAGCTGTGAGAATTAGTTAATAGCTGTGAGACTTTGCGCCAGTTACTCACCTTCTCTGAGCCTCTTTTGCTCACCTATAAATTGTGAATAACACAGCTATACCTTAGTATTGTTGTAAAGATGCAAACAGAAAGAATAACATGCCTAAGGATGCTATTGAGTAGCTGCTGAATCTTTGTTAAATTTCCTTAGTGTCCCAGACCATTTTAAGCTCTGCTTCAGTGGTTAGTTTACCTCTCCATGCATCTCTCCAAACCAGTGGTTCTCAACTTTCTGGCCCTTTAAATACAGTTCCTCATGTTGTGACCCAACCATAAAATTATTTGCGTTGCTACTTCATAACTGTAATGTTGCTACTGTTATGAATCATAATGTAAATATCTGATATGCAGGATGGTCTTAGGCGACCCCTGTGAAAGGGTCGTTTGACCGCCAAAGGGGTCGCGACCAACAGGTTGAGAACCACTGCTCCAAACTATTGTCATAACCACAAGAGTTAATTCACTAATAAAAAATACAAAGAATTTAAATAAAATTTCCCATGGTCATAGAACTAGAATTCAGCATAGCCACTATTTAAACCTACTTCTTTCTGACTCATGCTCAGATGCTCTTTCTACTCTTCTTTTTCTCTCTGTTGTATTAACAGGGCTCTGGCATTAAGTGTATTTTATTGTGCCATAGCATTTTGACAACTGTACCAGGTTTTTACAGTTTTGTATTCTCACAGAATCACACATGATGAGCACAAAGCAGACATCAGCAAATGCTAAATTGCTGTGGTAAAGTATAACCTATCCCATTCTTCAACCAGTACCAGAAATGGGTTTCTCCTATTTGTAATGTCTGCACCTTAAAAATACTTATACATAGGCAGCTGAAAAACGATCCCCTAAAAGATATCCATTTCAAATTCCTGGAACCTGTGAATGTTACTTTAACTGGAAAAAAGGGCCTTTGCATATATAATTAAGGATCTTTATATGAGGCAATCATCCTGGTTACCCAGACGGGCCTTGAATCCAGTGACAAGTGTCTTATTGAAAGAAAAGCAGAGGGTGATTTAAGACAGATAGAAAGGAGATGACAGAGAAGAGGAGGAGACAATGTGACCACAGAGGCAGATGTTGGAGTAATGTGGCCTCAAGTCAAGAAATGCTTGGAACCACAAAAAG
Organism: Myotis brandtii; assembly: GCF_000412655.1. NCBI lineage: Eukaryota > Metazoa > Chordata > Mammalia > Chiroptera > Vespertilionidae > Myotis > Myotis brandtii. The sequence continues at coordinate 186,521 of NW_005369676.1, read as the reverse complement.
TAAAGAGACAAAGGATACTCCTGTACATCCTTCTAAGAGAGTACATTCCTGATGGCGGCATAGGAAAACACCCGGAAATTGCTGCCTCCGACAACAACTTCAAAAATACAACTAAAAGACAGAACGGTCATCATCCGGAACCACAGGAAGGCTGGCTGAGTGGAAATTCTACAACTAGAAGGAAAGAGAAGAGCACACAGACTCAGAGGAGCTATGAAAGTAAAGTGCAGAGGTACGAAGGCTCCTGCGCGCGCGGAAAGGGGCGGGCACCTGAGGACTCGGCTGTCTTTTTGAATCGGGAGGGAGTCACAAGCTCCCAACTGCTCTGAACTCCGGTTCCGGGAAATCTCTGGGGTCCCAGGGCTCATACGGGGAGAAACTGGACGGTATGGCAGCAGGCAGAACTCGGAACTTGAGGGCGACTTTCCCTCAGAGGTGCTGGCAGCAGTTACCGGGACACTGAGACGCGCAGCCCCTTAGGGCAGGGCTGAGAATCAGCCATAGCTGCGTGCTCCGCCCTGTTGATTCCGAGACCCCGCCCCATCCAGGCTGCTGCAAAGCCTTTTGCATATGAATGCCCGGGTCCTTTGCAACCTGACAACTACCTAACAAATTGCAGCTGGGCCAGACAGACCCAGAACTTCCAAGAGAAGGCCCAAGGCCCCACAGCAGCTTGCATTGCTTCACAGCTGG